>NC_051076.1:4292945-4614445 GCF_004664715.2 Peromyscus leucopus | reverse complement strand
CAGATTACATCACTGTTTACTTTTGAGGTCCCTGAAATCCTGAGTTAGCCATTTTTTATTGACTCGTAGGCCCCCAGATGTCCAACAGTAGCCACCTTGGTCCATGCTATAGATTCCTATCAGTGACATATTGTCTAAATGGGCCTGATCAGCCCTTGGTTCCCAAAAGACAAAAGCACAGTTTTCTTCAAACCCCTTGACTACTTACTCATCATTCATTGATTTCTTCCTGTATAGTTTCCTTTTATGAAGTGGACTCTCTGGAGACAAAGTCATGTCAGATTTTCATTCTTCCTCAGGGACCTAGGTGATGATTTAAGGTAGTTTAGGTTGAAACCAGAAGAGAGATTTGATTTATGAATGTTAACTGGTGTGGAAAAGTTTGGTCTCAAGGTGGAGTACAACCTGGAATTATGGATCATTGGTATAAATGAAACCCAGATGTGGCTGCAACTACTTAAGACCAGAACAGTTCATTAGCAGATAAAATGAAAACTTGGACGACTTTATATGGCTTAAAGGCAGATAAAATCATAAAACAGCTTGTTGACGTCAACTCAAAGAAGGTGAAATATCAGAAGCAGTGGCCAGGGCTACCTGGGTGCTTAGAGCTAGTGGTGCTGCAGAAGAGAAGGGTCATACAGGTTTTTTTCAGAATTCCTTTTAGCCAATCCATATAAGGCTTCATATAATAAACAGCCAATTTAAATATATACCATGATCATCTAAGGCAAATCATTGTGTTGCATCCAGTGAAGTACTGGTCTGGACCCAGCTGCCTTTGCATTTGCTTTGCTTTGCTTTGCTGAGTGTGTCCACTAGTATTTCTTCTCTCTATCTCTTATGCCCTGAGAGGTATTTTAATAAAGGCTGGGCACAGAATGACTCAAAGGAACAAGGCAGAATTATCCTCCCCCTTACCTCCTCCTGGTCAGGAATCCTTCAGTGAGAAGTAAAGGGTGTTCTCACAGCTTCTGGGTTTCCTTATTGTCCTTTCTCCACTGGGATGGATGATGGAGAAGACCTGCTGTTTGCCAAGAGAGTCATTGAAGGACAAGAAGAAAAAGAGGAAGTGAAGCGTTAGGGAAGGAAGAATAGATTTTTATGGTTGATATCTTTGAGAGAGCCTTGAAAGAAGGGTGGGGCCTTGGCTACATATTCCCTGCAGCTTATTCTGTGTGACAGGGGAGAGGACAGATATCCACCCAAGAGCAGGAAGAACTGCCTGATTATCCCTCAGCTGCTTTTGCTGTCAATACCTGTGTTGACAATGTGAACACCATAGTTTTGACAGTGGGCAGCAAGGATCCTTTGGGATTGGTACCACGTCTCAGAACCTCCTGTGCCCCCTCCCCCAGTCTCATGTGTGAAAATGCCACTTCTCTTGAGGAGCATCATATAGCAAGTCAGCATCCCCTGTGGAAGAAGCACTAATCAGGTATTTTGAAGCCTTAAGGTTCTGTAATAGGTTTCTACTACTGTTTCAACATACTACCAGAAGTTTAGCTGTGGTCCTGTAACTAAATCTCAGGTGTTTGTATTCCTTCCAGGAGAGGAATCTACTTCCGACTCTCATAGTTGGTTGCCAGTTCCCTGTGGTGTCTATACTGCCATTCTTCTTTCTTCCAAGTTGTTAGTAGAGGATCATTTCCAGCTTTTAGAGTCGCTCTGCATGCCTTGGCTTCTGTCCTATATCATCAAAACTAGCAATGGCAGGTTAGGTCCTTCCTTTCCAGTCTCTGCTTCCATCTTATATTTCTTGCTTTTCCTTTGTCATATCTCTTTTACTGACTCCAGATGCAGACGTTGCTCATATTTTAAGGGATCAAGTGATTAGGTTGAGCACAGCAGGATAATCCAGAATAATGTACCTGTTTTAATGTCTGTAGCATTAATTAAATCTGCCAAGTCCCTTTTGCATTGTGATGTAATATAGTAATAGTCACAGGTTCCAGAATTTAAAGCTAGTATTTGGCTTCGCATAAGCTCAAATAACATAAGAGGAAAAGGGAAGAGATAAGAGAGTAGACTAGGTCCTGAAACATTGCCTTCAATAAGCTTGCAGGAGGACACTAGGTTAAAGCAACCCAGGGAGCATGTGTGGGTCCTGTGAGTGGGTAGGAGATAAGAATTAAAACCAGAGAGGATAGCAGGGATGGAAGATAGCACTACCCTCCTGTATGTGGCTAGGCTGGCTGTGTTGACAACAGAGAGTGGGGTTGCCACTTGAAATATTCAGCTTGTCTGAAGAGTGTGTGGGTCTCTACCTTCAGAGAGACAGATGCAGAACACCAGATAGGTCATTCCTGAAGAATGACCTGTGTGCTCCTAGGCTCAGCCCTCTGACCCTTGTCTGCATTGCCAGCAGTTCTGTGGCAGCCTTTCTGTTCCTCTGCTTACCAGCGAGAGGTTTTGAGACATTCTCACATACCCCTACATTCATGCTGACAACCTTTCTGCATCCTACTTCTTCCTAAATTCTAGTGCCATCCTGTCCCTGGATGCCAGGATATCAGATTAGACCCATATAGAATACTGGATTCCAGGAGCATCTTCTCACATCTGCTCAGCCTGATTTCACCCCAGCCTCTTCTAGGGAAGCTGCCTTCATACAGGTGTCAATTGCCATCTCCTTGCTTTCTACCA
This sequence comes from Peromyscus leucopus, assembly GCF_004664715.2. Classification (NCBI taxonomy): domain Eukaryota; kingdom Metazoa; phylum Chordata; class Mammalia; order Rodentia; family Cricetidae; genus Peromyscus; species Peromyscus leucopus. The sequence goes on along the minus strand of NC_051076.1, from coordinate 4,611,799 downwards.
TTGTGAAATGAGCATCTTCACACACCTGAGAAATAGGCAGGAGTTTTACCCTTGGGTTTCCGACCATGGAACAAGGGAGTTTGAGATAGGCAGTCTCCATATCCTTCCCAGAGTGGATGTTTCTGAAGCACATTTTATACTCCTCAGAAGAATCCAAGTATACTGGCTGGTTTTGTGTGCTAACTTGACACAAGCTAGAGTCATCAGAGTGGAAGGAGCCTCAGTTGAAAAAAATGCCTCCAGTTGCAAGGCATTTTCTCAGTTACTGATCAGTGGGGGAGGGCCCAGCCCAATGTGGCTGGTGCCATCCCTGAGTTGGTGGTTCTGGGTTCTATAAGAAAGCAGACTGAGCAAGTCAAGGGAAACAAGCCAGTAAGCAACTTCCTTCCATGGCCTCTGCATCAGCTCCTGCCTCCAGGTTCCAGTACTGCTTGAGTTCCTGTTCTGACTTCCTCCAGTGATGGACTATGATCTGGAAGTATAAGTCAAATAAACTATTTCCTCCCCAACTTGCTTTTTGGCCATGGTGTTTCATTGCAGCAATAGAAAGCCCAACGAAGACACCGAGAAGACTGAAGTTCAACTGTCTAGAGCAGTGGTTCTTAACCTTCCTAATGCTGCGACCCTTTAATCCAGTTCCTCATGCTGTGGTGACCCTCAACCATAAACTTATTTCACTGTTACTTCATAACTATAATTTTGCTACTGTTATTAATTGTAATATGAATACCTGATATGCAAGATACCTGATATTTAACCCCCAAAGGGGTTATGACCCACATGTTGAGAACCACTGATAAAGGAATGATCAGTTTGACAATATTCCCCTGTATAGGCTTTTCGTTCTCCAGTTTTAACCCTCCACCCCCATTTCTTGATTCCCATTTCATGAGATTGCTTGCTAGAGAAAATGACCTGCATGCAGCTCTGGCTCAATGATTTCTAAGCACATTCTTATATTAGCAGGTGAAGCTGAGGAAATTCTGAGTCAGGATCAAAAGTTTTTAATAAGACAAAGCCTGATCTTAGACAAGAGTTAGAAGCCAGGCCTGGGAAAAAGCCTGTAGCATCTTTCACCATGACACCTGGCTCCTGGTGAGCCATAGAGCTCCGTAACACCCCAGGCTGTAGTCAACACTTGTGTGAATAAAAAAGGCAGTGAACTGTAGCACTGGTATCATGCTAGTGTTGTAAACAGCTTATATGGGCATCATGAGGAAACTAAGCAGAAAGCTTGTGATGTATCAATTCCTGAAATGAATTAATTGTAGTACTCTACCCCCCTCCTCTTTTTAAGAGTTAGGAAGAATTAGGTAGAGAAATAAGGCCACACTCCTCACATATCTTTTGTTTAAGATGTATGATTTTGCTGAGGATATAGCTCAATAACAGTACTCTTGCTTAGCATGCACAAAACCTTGGAAAAAGCATGATAATGTCTGGGGAAAGAGAGGTATTTAAGGATGCTAGAATGGCCAGGCAACATAAGGCTGGTATAGAAACAGCTCAGCCTCTGTTCCCAGGACCATGCAGCCAATGCCTTAACACCCCAGAACTGTAGTTGTCTTATCTGACATTTGGGGATAGTAATAATTTTATTCTCAGTGTTTTAGGGATCATATAACAAAATGTATATAAACTCAAGTTAACAGACATGAACTGAGAACAATCTACATATCAGGACTTCCCTTGACACTTAGAATCAAATGTTATGTGCCCTTGCTGCTGAAGAATTCCGGGGTGATGAAAACAGACAAGTTTATATGTGACTCCATAGAAGGCAAGTCATAAATGCTAAAATCTGAGGGATCCAGAGGGGAAACATTCAGTAATCCTGTGTGGGAAATGATGAGCTGAAGTTTAAGCTAGAGGATTAGCTGTGTTCTTCAGGCACAGGAACTAGTGAAATGAGAGAGAGAGCAGAGAGACAGTGCAAGAGAATGTGAGAGCACAGCTGAAGGCATGTGGTGTAAAAGTGAGAGACAGAGTTAAGGAAATGGGAGGCTTGTTTGGGTCTTGTTAAATTCAGAGTCCCCTGGGCCAGTGTGTTATTATCATGTAAGTTGCTGCAATTAGAAGTCGGAAACTTGGGTGAGAGAAGGGAACTAGACAGGCTTTGGAGTAATTTGCATGCCTGAATTGTTGATATGTGAGTGGAAACAGTGCTCAGGAGGCAGGTGTGTTGAGGGTAGACATAATTGGCTCAAGGACAGAAACCTGTAGAATAGCAATGTGTAATGGTCAGGGAAAAGAAGATGAAGCTGCATGCTAATTTAAACTGTAGAATTGAAAAATCAAGACACAAAAGCATAATAAATTATAAATTGGTTATGGGTAGATCACCAGGCATAGATTTAAAAGTACAGGAAAATGTTTGGTGAGGTTCACATCAATGAGAAAAATGCAAAAAGATATAGAGCTATTTATGAGGACTTCCTGGGAAAAATTAGATCTATGATTCACATTATTTCTCATTTGAGTTCAGAATGGATTAGCCGGAGAGTTTGGAATACAAACCTCATCCTTAGAAAAGAGAACTATCAACTGGCATCTAATCATGCCTATATAATCATTGAGTGAGAGATCAACTGAGCTGTCCATGGAACCACTACAGGAAGTTACTGCATTTCCTCCAAGTGTGTCCAAGTCCCTAAAGAAGAACATAGAGGTCAAAGTGAGAATATAATGCTATCTACAAAGTTATCTTAACCGAGAAGTTTCTGTTTATCAGTTTCCTATTTCTGTAAACAAAACAAAACAAAACAAAAAAAACCCAAAGCTATCATTTTTTACAAGGAGGAAGGGGCTGTTTTGTCTTTGAGCTCTGGTGGTTTCAGTTTATCATCTGTTGGCCCCATTGCTTTGAGTCCATGGGATCCATCCTGGCCAGAGCAAAGCTGCTCAGGATCACAGGAGAGAAACAACAGACATGGAATTCCATAGTCGCCTTTGACTGCACACCGCTGATGACGTAAAAACCTCCCATGATGAAGTCCCACTTCATCCTTCCACCTCCTGGAGCTACCAGATGGGGAACCAAGCCTTTAATGAATGGATCTTTGGGAAGCACTCCAGGTCCAAGTTAGAGCAAAGCCTTATGCTAGAGAATGGCATATGGAGGCTTCAGTCAGAGAGCCCCCCACCCTAACTCTGCATTATACTCATGAAGGAAATACCAGCTTTAAATTTCTTCCAGGCCTTGAGATAACAAAACCACTTTAAGAAAGGAGCAAACAGGAAACAACTTTTGCCCTCCTCTTTTGCCTCCCATAACTCAGCCATGGCAGGTTTCAAAATGGCAATTAGGAACAGTAAGAAAAAGGGCAGAAGTCAACCCACTTCTGCCCTTGCTGGCACCTGCTTTTCTTCATGCTCTGTTGGGGTGCACAGACAGGAGGAAGGGTCTGTGCTTTTAAAGGGTTTTCACTCCTCTTGAGAGTGAAATGCCAATTAATGGTTAATAATTTCTAATTTCCAAATCAGTTTCTATGGCTGATAGACTTCATTGGTTCTATCTAGTTCCCAAGAGTAACTGTCAGGTACTTACCCAAGAATATGAGAAAGACATTTTCCAATGTCAAAATATAAATAGACAAAGATTTATATTCCATAAGTTTCAAAATTCCAAGGAGAAACTAAGAAGCTGGGAAGGGGGTAGCCCACAAGGGTCAATTAGAGTTGTAGAAAGGAAGCAAAGGAAGAACTTAAAAATAGAACTGGAACAAGACACAGATACTCCCCCTTACAGTGAGTCCAAGTGGGATTACCTATGAAATCATAGTATCATCCATTCCAAATCCATCAGTGACCAGAGGCTTTAATATATGCTGAAATGTGTGAAGAAATGAGCCCTTTCTAGGAGAGAATCTCCCAGTTGCTGTAGCATGATGGGAAAAAACTTATTATAATGAGAAGGCGTGTCTAACCCTTAATGAACTTTAACAGCTGCACATGGACTGGCATGATGGGTCAGAGTCTTGATATTCTCATTCATGGAGTTTCCACACATGCAGCACCTTCCCCACTCAATCCTTGGTGAATGCATTGGGACAGTTTTCTAAAGCCTTGGGTTATGCAGAAGAGTGGAGAGGGATTTTTTACTCTGGTATGAAGGGTCTTTTCTAAGGGGAAAGCGGGATCTAAGGGGCATAGGACAGAAGAGATGATAATTGCATTGGGCCTTTGCCAAGTACAGTATAGTGGAAGTGTAGATAGGTCTGCAGGCTGGATAGATCTTCCAGGGCATGAGGAACTGAGATCAGAGCTCAGGAGCCAAGGAAACCCTCAAGTGACCACAAGAGTTGTCAACCAGACTGTGAAGGAGAAAAATACTCTACACTGTGAGCATCAGGGAAATATACAGATTGTCACAAGCACAGATCCTCATTCTTGCTCAAGGAAAAGACCTCATTTCATCTTCAGAATATCTGACATTGTTGGGAAGTTTGATGAAACCGAAGTTGCCCCAAATACCAGATCCAGTTGACATGCATTCTAGATTCAATCCACATTTGAAATCTTATCTGCCTGGCATAGAAAGAGGTATTTTCTGGGGATAAATATAATTTACTTAATCTTTACTGTCTTTTTACACCTGACACCTTGAATACAATATGAACTTATAAAAATAAAAAGAAGCTTGAGAATGTGAACTATAAAAAACAAAAAAAAAACTATGAAAGATTCATAAATTACCCAGCTATAGAAATTAAAAGATGAGGGTTTTAAATGAGCCATTATAAAGATAAATGTTTCAGCAGATAGAGTATAACACAGAACCACATAGAAATATTAGAAATGAGAACTACAATATCATAAATAGATAATATTTAGTGATATGAATACTAGTAAATAGTGGCCAACAATTTTTCAAAACCAACGAAAGACATTAACTCACAGAAGCCCAAAATTCAGCAAATCCCATGTAGAATAAACATGAAGTAAATGAAACAAATGAAAATTATCAAATTTATGAACAGAATATATAATGGTGTCTTGGGCCACCAAAGTGACTCAACAAATAAAGGCGCTTGCATGGTAAGCCTCATGACCTGACTTTGACCCCTGGAATGCCCCCTCATGAAGATGGTAGGCAAGAGCCAGAAAAGTTGTCCTCTAATACACAGTCAAGCTGGGACAATCAATGTTCACATAACACATTGAGAGTGCACACACGTACACACACTAAACAACGATAAATTTAAAAAAAATCTTAAAAGTAGTTAAATAAAAGTGATACGTTATATACTGTGGTGAAATGATAAGAATGATGGCTGACATCTTATCAGAAATAATGAAGAGTTCTTGTCTCAAAAAAGCAAAACAATCAAACAAAAAAAAAGTGACTAAGAAAACAAAGCAAAATCTTATCCTTTAATTCTTTAGTTTGTATCCAGTAAAATTATCTTTGTTTTTTTCCCAGACAGTTACAAATAGATAATTACTCTTGAAAAAAGCTTAAACTACAGAATAGAAACAGGATGCTACCAGACTGAAACCTTGCTTCCCATGGAAGAAAAAAAAAACCCAAAAAACAAAACAAACAAAAAACCCAACACAACAAAGAGTTCATCTGTAAGCACAAAAATCCTTTTATATTTAAATTCCCCTCAAAGGATTTTGACTATTAACACACACACACACACACACACACACACACACACACACACACACACACAGATGGCAATATAGGATAGTGTGAAGAATTAACCATTGTCCTGTGTCCTGCAGGATCAGGGCCAAGAATTCCATTAGAATGTAGATGGTGCCAAGGATGCAATTTGTAAAGTCACATTAGGACAGCCAAGCCCAACAGAGACTCAGTGGTTAAGGAAGAGATGGAGAAACTAAGTGTTTGTAGCGTGTTGGCATCTTGGTTCTTACTACTAATTAGGCGTTACAAACATAGAAGAGGAGAGGCAACAGGAAATTCTACAGTGTTGAGTTGGAAGTGGAGGATCTGGTATAAACTCATGGCACTGTGTCTCTCTAAAAACATAGGAAGGTACAGGAATAGAAACAAATATGCCTATATACACACTTCATAGCTTTGCCCATTGGGAAGATATAAAAATCAATGGCACTTCAGGAACAATGGACACAGCTAGGTTTTTGATTTTTAAGTGTCATTATTTAGGAAAATCAGGACTTTTTAAAGAAACATTTTATTCTGGAGTTGGGTCACAGGTTTATAACATCATTATATAATGGAACAGAAGCAGGTGTCAGACAGAGATTGACCAAGACATGACAGGGATATATAGGATGTGACAGGGATTATAAGAGACTGCTACTTTACACATTTACTGGCTAAATCAGAGATAATTTGAACATCAAAATAATTAATGGTTTATTATTCATTCCATAAAGAATCCATAATTCCATCCTAATACAAATGATGGAATAAATAAAGCATAAATATTTGAGTAGTTATAGGCATTTAAAAAACTCACTGTTTTACACACCATTTTGTCATGTGACACAGGCAAGAATCATCAATGAATTGTAGGATTAGCAAATTGCAATTTATGTAGAAGCAGTGTATTTCTGTACTAAGAACAGATCTCCCATGTGTTATTAATTAATAAGTAAAAAATGCATGCTAATTAAGTTTGCTGTGGAGATACTTAGTAAAGTTCACTTTAACCAAAACACGCAAGTTAATAGCATTAATGTTAGAATGAGCAGTTATCCTGGATGTCTTTACATGGTTCATGGAGAAGAGTGTAGAGTCGCTGTAAATATTACTGCAGGAAACATGCAACCAGAATACAAATGTGAGGAAGCATACAGCCTTCTCCTGAGATCCCTCCTAGGTGACTGACTGCAGTGACAAGAGCATCTGCTGGCCTCTCTGCTCACATACTTTAGCTCGGTATAGAAATGGGAAGCTTTGGAGGGGTCAGGAAGATAAGAGATCAGGGATTCAGAGCAAGCAAGACTTTGAAAGGGCCCTTTTGCTCTTCATGCTTTTTTAACACCAATTAGGGACTTTCTTTTATGACTAGTGAGCTCTTCTTTTAGGACAAAAGACACATAGGAAAGTAAAAACCCGTATTATTACCTTAGTAGAAATTTCTTTAATTATATAAGTTCTTTCTTTGAACACTATCAGAATCTTAATTTGAATGAGTTGGATTTCCTTCTTTCACCATTTTAATTCAATTATTTTGGGGTATTGGTGGTGTGCTAGTTAGTTTTAACTGTCAATGTGACACAACCTATAATCACCTGCAGTGAGTCTTAATGAGATCTAGATCACATTGGCCTTCAGGCATGTCTGTGGAGGATTATTTTTATTGTTATTTTATGTAGAAAGATCCAACCCAATGTGAGCAGCACCATTCCCTAGAAAGAGGGTCCTAAACAGTGTACAAGTAGAGACAGTTATTGCACTCTAGTTTTATGTCAACTTGACACAAGCTAGAGTCATTTGGTAAGGGGGAACATCAATTGAGAAAATGCCCCTACTTTATTGGCCTACAGGCAGGCCTGTGGTACAATTTCTTGATTAGTGATTGGTATGGGAGGGTCCAACTCACTATGAGTGCTAGCCCTGGACTGGTGGTCTTAAGTATTAAGAAAGCAGGTTGAGCAAACCATTAGGAGCAAGCCAGTAAGCCACATTCCTCCATGGCCTCTGCTTCAACTTCTGCCTTGAGTTACTACTATGTCGTGACTTCCTGCCCTGATTTTCCTTATGATGAACTGTGATGTGAAGGTATAAGCCAAACAAACCCTTTCATTTCCAAGTTGCTTTTGGTTATGATGCTATATCACAGCCATAGAACACCTAACTAAAACAGCTAGCAAGAAAGCATTGTGAATTCATTCATTTCTCTCTTCTCTTGACTGTAGTTGTGATGTGAGTAGCTGCTTGCCTCAACCTCTGCTCAACTATGGACTGTAACATGGAGCTGAATAAATAATCCCCTTCCCACAAGTTGACTTTCATTGGAATATTTTATCACAGTAGCATAAATGAAATAAGAACAGGTAGGAACTTGGAGCATGTGGTGCTTAGGCAGATCCATTTGCAATGGAGGAAGGGCACCCCATAGTGTTGGAGCCCTGCAGAAGAGAGCAACAAGATGGCAGCTGAAGAAGGAAGAAAAGAAGCCCAACCAAAATTTTTTCTGTCCTTTCCCACCCTTGTCTTAGCTATCTGCCTTCACATCCTGAAAATTCACCCAAATGGCCACTGTTCTGTGGGGGAAAGGTAGTTGTAAACCCTTAGAATAGAACTAATGTCCAGTCAGGAAGGTTTCAAGGGAATAATGGTTAAACTTGTGCAGTCATCCATCCCATCAGAGTGCTGACTAAAACGATAATCATCGGGGTGGAGTTGCAGCCCTATAGATGAATGGGGCTGGAAATGTCACTGGGGTTCCAGAAAAGCTCAGATAAAAGGCCATAAGGCTTGCTGTTCTGTTGCTTCAGAAATGTGATTCACTGAGCTGTCTATCATCCCAAGGCCAGGCCTGAAACTGTAGCTTTCCTGGAATGTGGACTTGGACATTGAATTATCAGAAAAGTGGGAAAACAGAACAAAGCAACACTGGGCTCTGTAGTCACTTAGTCATGACTCTGTAGCCAGGAAGAGAAGAGATGGCTTTTTAATCTAACAAAGACAAGAATGGGAAGCAAAAAAAAAAAAAAAAAAAAAAAAAAAAAAAAAAAAAATGTCAGAAGGCTTCTCTCTGTCTGTGCATCTTTTAACTCCATTGTCTTCTCAGATCCAAGGAAGAGACTCATCTTGGCACTGCTGTGCTCTGGTGGGTTATCTGCAGACCCATCATCTGCATTGATCAGCGTGATTAAAAGGACAGAAACCCATAGATTTGATGACTCCAGCAATGCCATTTGTTAAATGAGAATGTCACAGACACCTTTGTGCTAGAGATTCACGTTGAGATCTGAGGGCTAGAGAATAAATTCAATCATCACTTGGGCCTGGGTCAGGGCAACCAACTCATCAGTTTGCTTAGGACATCATGTCTTCAATACCTCCTTCGTCCCAGACAAATCTGGAGAGTTGGTCATTCTCCCAGCAGGCCAGCCTCAGTGATTTGGAAAGCCCCTCCAGTCTTCAATTCCCTTTATAATGATGCTTGTAAACATAAGGCAAAGTTGCTTTCATGAGGTGGCTTGAAAGGAGAAAATAATGATGGTGGTGCTACAGGGTGTGGAGGGCAGAGTACTGGCCTGGGAATTGGTGGATCTGCCAATAAACAACTCTGTGACCTTGGGAAAAATCTTTCCTCTTTTAGTCTTTTATTTTTCCCCAAACGGAAGGAATTCATACGATGTTTTATAAGACTCCTTCCAACTCTACCATTCTATGGCTGTTTCCAGTGAATTTAAAGTGTGTCGTATGAGCCTTGAGAACAGGTACTTGCATACCAATTCTCCCCATACCTGAGGGAGGGTGTATCAGGGGAGGGTGGGGAAATCCAGTAGCTACCAAGAAAAATAGAGTGTGGGAAAAACAGAGGTCAGAGGGTGTATTACAAATCTATTCATTTATCATTGCAAAAAAAAAAAAAATGCCTTTTAGGTGCATAAAGCCCAAATTCCATCTTCACACCTTCATGCTGGAGAGGAATAGAAATTTGGTCAAGGTGATATAGGCCATGACTGGTGAAGGTCAGAAGCTGGGTCCATGTCTCCAAGGTGTGCTGGCTTCCTGCATGCCTGTGCAGCCTGTGACATGTCCTGTCTTTAATAAGGCGATTAATACAATCTTTTTCTTTTCATCCTGAGCCTAAGAGACTACTAATGTCTAAAAAGGAAGCACAAGAGTCAGAGAATAATTTTCAGGCTTCAGTTCATCTACCAACTCATTGTCCAACCCTTGGCATTGTTGACAATATCAGACATGGGTTAAATACAGCAAGACGAAGTCAATGCTACACCTTAAAAATTAATTATTCAAGTATTCGGTCATTTCAGAGCAATGCACCATGAAATTATGTTATTCCCTGGAAGAACTTCCATAAAGTTTAACATGCCATGACACATTCTTTTTCCACTGAGGTTTGTTAAAAACCGTGTACCATCTTTGGAGTCCAGGGATATGAGTGAACCTTGCTGCAAACAGCTCCAGACTTGTTATAAGGGTGTTCAGAGCAGCAGATGCTTTGGGTGGTTGCTGAGGGACCTTTTCACCAAGCAGCTTCCGTGAATGCCTGGTATCCTTGGAGGCATGGGTAGAAGAAGTCATTAGTCTTGGTGCTTTTTACTGTTATTCGCACTGGGATAATGAGATTATTAGAATATTTTTTTTCTCTAATGAGTATGAGACAGAATACCTTGGTCTCTAAATGATTTAGTCACAGAGGGAAACACATTACTCTTCTCCTGATTGCTGTCAAATGCTGGAAAATTGGAATATTATACTGATATTTATCGTGATGGGCAATATTTTTCCTGCCTTCTCAGTGTCAAATGAGATGGGGAAAATATTTGTCTGAGAGCGATCTCTTTTACAAGGTTTGTAGAAAGGAAGACAGATGGAGATCTGGGATAAAGAATAGGAGATGGAGGTTAGGAGGAAGATAATTGGAGAATGAGTTTTTGCTGTTTGTTCTTTTTTCTTTTTTTGATAAAACTCTCTCCTTGTTTTCTTTTCCTACACACTTCTCTTGTGTTAGCTCACCAGTGTTTGGGGCTAATTAGATGCTGTTTAGATTCACAATAGAAGGTTAATTTCAAGGGAAAATGGGCTGGTGTTGGTCTGAAGGTCATTAGGGGCATCTGGTTAATTTGTTTCTTGGGAAGGATGGCAGCCTGGGGAGAGAGAACTCCTTACAGGGCAAACAAGGTTTTTGTTCGCTCTTATTCTCGAGAACCTTTCACCTTATTCACCGGCAGTTTCCAGGACCTGCACAGACTAATTGGAGGCCCACTTCACTGACAGTCAATCCAGGTCTTAGATGCCATGGCAGCTGCACTGGTCCTGCCTCACCTGCAAACTCCTCTCCCAAGAAAGTGATGAATAAATATAAATAAAAAGTAAAAGAAGGAAGGTGTCTTCCTTGCCATTTTTTATGTGATGTCATCATTTTGCTATATCACCAGCAGGGAATTTTAGTGTTCTCAAATATTTTACTTTGCTTATTGCTGTGATAAAATACCAAAAGGAGCAACAGGGAGGAAGGATTTATTTTGGCTCTTGGATGGAGGGGTACAGTCCATCACAGCAGGAAAGGAAAAAGACGTTGCAGGGTCGCTTATTCACATCTCACAAATCAGGAAGTAGGACCAGACTGGTGACCCATTTCCTTCAGCAATTCTAACATCAAAATGTTCTACAATTTCCCACCACAGCACTACCAGGTGGGGATCAGGTGTTCAAACACATGGGTCTGTGGGGGACATTTCACATTTAAATTGCAATGTCAACATTGACACTAGCATTTAGACACTGTGTCTGTGACTTTCAGATGTCCTCTGCGGGATTCATTCTGAGGTCACCATTGTATATACAGACATTGATGCTCCAATCAATGAGGCCCTGATTCCATTAGTTGGGGAGATGATCTATTCATTTGCATTGTACCAGGCTTGAGGCCTGCACACTTGAGGACTGACAAAATCCAACAGCTGTGTTACAGAAGAGAAGGCAGTTTCCTAGGAAGGAAATTGACTTTCCTAAAACAACACAGTGGACAGGTAACAGGGTTATTACTTGATCCCAGAGCAGACTCTGATGGGTTTTACTTGATCCATGCTGGGCCCCATGCTAAGTCCTCAGTGAATACATGGACAGCACCTGCCTGTTTCCTTGAGTGATGCTCTGTCCTGTGCACCGTTAGTAACTAGTCATCCTTCTGCAACTGTGCACCCCCTTCTTATGGTTAGCCACAAGGATCTAAGGCATAAGCCAAAGAGTGGATTTTTTGTAAGACAGACACATAGACATGGATGTAAACCATGGTTCCCCTGGGAAAAGGAGAGACTTCAAACATAGAACACCCAAGAAGTAGACATTGAAGACCATGTGGGAATGAATGAGATGCATATTTATGGAGCACAAATGAACCTAGAAGTTTCTGGAAGAATTTGTATTTCAGTATTAAGTCTTGTGTCATTTTGTATTACAATGTCTTCTGAGATCAAGAAACTTATTATCCCATGGACCTCAGAGAAGAAACATTCCTTCCTGCCAGGCAAGAGGGCACTTAGTCCAGATGATGCTCAAACCATAGTACCTCCATGAAACTTTGCTATCCTGTGAAATTCTTATGTACCTCTGAGGTGATGATAATCACCCTGACTTGGTCCATTGGCATCTGTGGTTGTAAGTTAGTTTTGACTGAACTGAATATTGCTCAATGACATAAACCATGTATTTTGTTCTTCTCTGTCCTACCACTGACAGTTTCTAGAAAGTCTCACCTGTAATTGACATCCAATCTATTTTCATTGTTGTGATTCATGGTCAAAACAGAGAGGTGCACCAAGTGCATGATACATTCCTCTATGGAATCTGATAAAGTCCCTGGCTTCTGAGTTTTGCCTTATTTTTTCCCTTCCTGGCTAGTCCCAGAAAAGTCACAAGTTTCTAGTTAGTGTTCACCTCTTTCTTCTTTTTTTTTGCCTTCTCCTGTTTTTATTACTTTTCCTTGTTCAGGGTTATCAATAGGAACTTAGCCCATTAGTGAGTCTCTGAAGTCTTTGATACCCCTCATTTTCTCCTGCTTGTACTTAGTACAACACAGATTACTTAACCTCTGTTTATCAAAATGTGTATATTTTCCTCATATGAGCTACACAGTTCTGCAGCAAGCAACAGCTGCTGTGCTGTGATTCAGTGTAGTTGGGGTGTTTTTACTCTTTTGGGGGTCCAGCCACCCAGCTCCCAAATAAATCATGCACAGAGGCTTATTCTTAATTATGATTTCCTGGCCTCAGCTTGGTTTAGTTTCTTGCCAGCATTCCTTAACTTATCCCACCTACCTTTTGCCTTTGGGCTTTTCCTATTCTCTTACTTCTGTAAATCTTACTCTTACTCCGTGGCTTGCTGTGTAGCTGGGTGACTGGCCCTGGAGTCTTCCTCCTTCTCTGGCTCCTAGATCTTTCCTCCTAGTTTTCTCCATATATATATATATATATATATATTATTATATATATTATATGTATATATAATATAGATATATATTATATACTATATACTACTTCTATATATTCTCTCTGCCTATCCTTTCTCCTGACTTGCTATTGACCTTTCAGCTCTTTATTAGACCTCAGATGTTTTAGACAGGCACAGTGTCACATCTTTACAGAGTTAAACAAATGAAACATAAGCAAAAGTAACATACCTTAAAATAATATTCTACAACAATTCAGTTCCTGACACTTCCTGGGGTCTCATCAGAACCCACAGATTGAGGGAGAAGTTAAAGAGAAGTCATCTCAGGACAGAATAAACTGGCTTATTGAAACCATATGAGGAATGAAACCTTTGGAAGTGCCTTGGCAATTTCACTATATGCAACCAGCCATAAAGATCCTTTCAGAGATGTTCTTCATGTGTGAAGGCTAGGAACCCTTGGTCACCTGAGACTGCTCTCTGGCTGTGGTGAGCTGAATAAAGAAGTTTCGATGTGACCCTTAACTTTCTTTAGCTCCTGCATCCTGACCCATATCACCTAGCAATGTCCCTAGAATTTCTCTCTAGAGTTTCACTTGACCTTTGCCAATGTACAAAGCAGAGATAGCTTACAATTGGCCATTTTTAGAGTCCACTCCCTTGTGAAAAGCTCAACTTACTCCTGTGATTTTTCTCTTTTAGATTGTCATTGGGAGTACAGGAGATGTCTACACTCATTCTCCTCTAGACATCAGCCTGATGATCCCCTGTAGTTCCAATTACAGACTGGATTCCCATGACTTTCTCCTTGGCTCCACTACTTTGCTCCAATGTTTCTTAGAGCTCAAGGAACCATGTTATCTTTGTTTACTAGTTTGTTACCCAGGATATAGATAAGAGCCTGTGGACATAGTTTGGCTGGTAGAATGTTTGCCTAGTGAGCACAAAGCCCTGTGTCGCATCTCCAGTACCATGTAAACTAGATGTAGTGGTGCATACCTGAGATCTAGCACTGGGGAAGAGGGGCAGGAGGAACAGAAGATCAAAGTCATTCTCTGATACATAGAAAGTTCCACTCTGGGCTTCATTAGACCTATTCTGACAAATGGAAAATACAAAAACAAAGGCTGAAAAAAAAGGTCAGCTAAAGGAATAGATGCAAGGGCTGGGCAGGTAGACTACAGCAGACTTCTGAGCTCTCCCTAGGTATGCCTCTATCTAGGTACCTTCAACCATCCAGAAACTCATTAAACCCAGTGCTTCTGGATGTCTGTGGAGCTGCAGAATGAACATGGCGAACCATTTAACCTTCAGCCCTTCTGTGCTCTCTTCAGGGAGAGAGATGTAACTCAATATCAAATCTCTGTAGTCAAGCTTAGGCCTTTCTGGTGACCAGTCCCATCCTAAGCTTCTAGGGGCTGCTGGCCATCCCATAAACAAATGGTTGGCATATATAAGACAATGATATCACTCTGGAGACTCCAAGGGCTCAAGCTTTGGGCCAGGAAATGACAGGTTCCAGGGAACCAACTATACATTTCCCACTGTCTCAGTGGTTAGTGGCCCCCATTGCTGCTGAGGACCCTGGAGTAGCTGGGGATTCAAGTTTCATTTTTGCAACTGAATGCAAATGACTTCCTGGAAAGAGAGGGATAAGATATTCTAGTTATGCTCAGTTAGCTCCAAGATTGCTTGCATCTCACCCCTAGTAAAACCACTGATCTATTACCTGTCAATGTATTGACAAGGTGGGAAGCAAGACTGTCCTGGGGTGAGGTGTGATCCAAGAACGAGTGCTAATTGTTCCCTGATAGTTTATTTGCCAGCACATAATTGCTCTCTTTGGAATAAGTGTATGCCTAAATTTACTATGTGCTTGTGGCCTTGAGGGACAGACAGAGGGGCTGAGAACCAAATACCCATTCAGCAAAGATTTCCCAGATGGCAAAGGAGGGCTAGAGAAGGAGGATGGGGGAAGGAGGAGAAAGAGGAGGAGGAAACTGAGATTCTAATTCTACTCTTAGGGTTTTCCTGGAATTGATTGGGCCATGGGTAAGGTGAATGAGGAAATGTTTGTCTACATAGATGAAGAGTAGGAATCTTGTCCAGGGGAATCAGCATCATGGTTCAGATGGGTGGTGAGCTTTCCCACCACACAGGTAGCAGCAAGCATGGATGTGTACAATGGGGATAGGGAATCCTTGGATCTCATATGCTGCCTTTCCTCATATGGTGGTATTCTATTTGTACTGAAATGTGATTTTAATTGTATGTTAATAAATAAAGTTGCCTGGGGGTCAGAGCTATTAGAGCCATAGAAAGAGTGTGGCGGTGGTGGCGCACGCTTTTAATCCCATAGATCTCTGTGTGTTCAGGAATACAGCCAGCATTGGAGACATACGCCTTTAAGACCTAGAGGGCTGTACTTACAGGCAGTGACGAGGCAGTCATGTATTTGGGTTTACAACCAATGAGAAGGCAGAACAGAAAGACTATTTAAAGACATACACACAGGAAATAGGTCTTTTTTCGGAGAGCTAGGAGCACCGCTTTAGGAAGGGTACGATTTTAGCTCTGAGCTCTGACCTCTTGGCTTTCTCTTTTACATTGGTTCTGTGTTTCTTATTTACTAAGACGGTTGGTTACATCTACAGGTATCCACATGGAGACTGGGGAAACCTGTGGTTTTTCCAGCTGAAGCATCTTGCACTGGTCAGTTTAGAGCTGGAGACCCCATGAGCTCTGCTGGCCACAACCTTTAGCAGCCTGCCGTACAGGAGGCTGGAACTGGGCTGGGGCAAATTTTCTTACAGGACTGCTGGCTGAGGGATGGGCAGTGCACAGCTGACACAGGGAAAGGCTGAACATATGAGGGACGGATTTTCATCAAAGCAATTTGCCCAGCTTTTCTCTTTATTTCCTTATACATTTTTAAAGCAGACATATTGCTAGTTAAAGTGCTGGCTGGACAAAGTTCACCCCTGCTGTGTATGCTGCTTTCTCTTTTCTGAATATCTGTGAGCCTCTCTAGGCATTTTGTCTCTTGGACATGGACTGGCAGAGAAACTTAGATAGCGTGCATTCCCAGGTCACTTTCTGCAGGAGGCTTTGCTGACTTGCTGGCAGCCCTGCCTGGCTAGCTCCAGCCCTGCAGGGCCCAGGCTGCAGGCTTGCAGCACCAGATGGAGAGAGGGAAGGCAGACCCAGTGAGAGTACCCAGGAGGAGTAGCAAAGGCCCAGGAAGAGGGAGCATGTGCAAGGCTTTCTGGACATGAGCCCAGCCTGGAACAACTCCCCTGATTTGGGGAAAATAAAATCACAAATGAGAATAGCAGGGGGGCAAGAACCAGCTGGAGACAAAGGAGTGTTAGCTTCTGGTGGAGGCTGTGAGACCAGGAAATCTCTGATGACATGCTCAAAAGTCTGGCCTGCCATGGACAGCTGCCATCCAAGCTTTGGGCATGGACTGTTGTCACAAGCCCAGCAAGTCCTGTCGTCTTCCTTATTTGAGATAAAGAAAGACTGACAAGAAAAGAAAGCCCCAAGCTCTCTCCTGCCTTCCAATCTTGCAGCCTTCCAGGCATCACAGGCTACTTAGCCAGTAGGGCCAAGGTCCTGCTCCTTCCCCCTAGGTAACTGACAGCAGGAGGAGGAAGAAGAAAAGGGGGAGATGGGGAGGATATGAGGAGAGGAAGGAGTTTTGAGCTGCTGATGAGGACAGGGGCTGGGGGGAAGGAGGAGAGGGGGGAAGAGGGTAGGTGAGGAGGAAGAGAATATGAGGAGGAGAAAAGGAGGAGGATGAGATGGAGAGGAGAGGGAGGAGAGACGAGCTTCTAATGGTGAGAGAAATAAAATGGGAGGGAGGAAGAGGGAAATGGAAAGATGATGGAGAGGAGGAGGGTCAATAGTATCCTGAGAAGGAGGAAGTAGGAGGAAAAAAGTGGAAAGAAGAAAGAAGGGTAGTTAGGAGGTAAATGAAGATAAGGAAGGTGAGGGGAGGGAAGAGAGGGGAAGGACAATGAGGTAGAAGAGGAGGCGGTAGCAGTCCAAGGTTTAGAGACCATGCAAGTTTCAGAACACAGTGGCTCCTCACCGCTATCATCCCTGGTACACTAACTCCAGCAGCAGCTGACAGTCTTTGCAAAGGGCTCTGCAACTTTCACCCCAAGAAATGAAAATAGAACAGTAGCTTGGGGGGTTCCAATCTTACCTGTTGGGCATATATCATTCTCTAGATCCATTCTTGAATGACTCATTATAGATACGCTCTGAGATGACTGCTCATCCTGCAAGAGTGAAGGGCATGTTTGCAGTCAGGAACCCTTTCAGGTCTGCTACTTCATTGCTTTGCATACAAAGAACCCGTAAACCTTAGCTTCTCAGGGACAGAAGAGATGGACCTGAAATTTAGCTATTGCTTTGTGCTAACTGGTTATCATCTCTCTGACCTCAGGCTTCCAGAACATTCTCATACTTGAATAAAGGTGGGTAGATCTTGAACAAAGAACTCTTCCCAGTAAGGGAAGAGTGAGCCTGTCTCTGAAGTTCTGAAGTGTATTGGGTTACACACACACACACACACACACACACACGAAATAATTATACAGAATTACAAATTTTCACATTTTTTTTTTGCATTTCCAGGTATATTGTTCTCATTGTTGTGGCTCATGACAACCTTCCAAGATACATAAGATTGAAATCCTAGTGTCATAGAAGTTAAGGAGCATGAGGTTGTGACATGTAAGTTCACATGAATCCTGAATGACACAAGTTAGATTAACACCTAGTTTTCTCATCTAATATAGTATTCCATGTTTTTTCTATTATATGGTCCTGACTCTCAGGTATAAGGTGGGAGAATGGGAACATGTGGGCTACTAATGCAATGTTGTTCTCTCTTCTTTCCAATAATACACAAGGGGCTACTTTATCTGTGATGGTTCAGTCATTGGATCAGTCATTCTAATTAGAGATTATGAATCCTCAGTGTTTACATCATAGAACCAGGATTTTAACAAAGATTTGCAGAACTCCATAGTCTTGGTCTACCCATGACTCTGAGAGTGAGTGGACAGTGTAGTGCATCCAGGATAGAGAAGTCCCTGAGAATCCATACGCTTTGCCACCAAGCAGATCTGGGTTTGAACTCTGTATCGGTGTCAGCTATGATAACCG
This sequence comes from Peromyscus leucopus, assembly GCF_004664715.2. NCBI lineage: Eukaryota > Metazoa > Chordata > Mammalia > Rodentia > Cricetidae > Peromyscus > Peromyscus leucopus. The sequence continues at coordinate 4,593,528 of NC_051076.1, read as the reverse complement.
AGGCAAGGTCCCAGGAGCCTCAGTTTCTCAGCTGTGACAAGGACAGCAATAAGAGCCCTCTTCTTTGTGTTTATAAATTTGATGGAAGAATTAAAGGTGGGTCCCCAGCACAGCTTCAGACACAGTGGTCACTAAATAGCATCTTCAGGTGATCTGTGGATATTAATGTTTACATTTAGGCTGTATTCTCTTTACATTGCCAAGGTGGATGTGATTTGTCAGGATTCACTTAAACCTAATGGCCCACGTGGATCAAGATATTGTCCTTGCAACTATTGAACGTTGCCACCTAGAAGAAGACTTTTGGGGACAAAACTAAGACTTCAAGGCATGAGTGAGATTCCCTAAGGGCAGAAAGGACCTCCAGATCCTTGGTCGTCTGTCTAGCCATACCTGACATCTCTCAGATTGTTGGTGCAGCACAGAAGAGCAGGGCATGGAGCCTCTTGTGCTGCTCCCATCCTGCCCTGCCCTGAGCAGACTGTGAGAGTCACGTCTTTTCCACCTGCCCCCATCCTGTGAGCTTCAGCAGGTTTTCTTTGGCTTTTCCTTCTCCAGTGGACCAAAAGTGAAGAGTTGCTGCTGCTGTAGCTACTGGACTGGAAGAAGTCCTCCCGGCATCCTATGATGGTTGATTCTTACTGGAAATTTGACTGGGTTTGGAATTGCCCAGGAGATAGCCTCTGAGTTTTTCTGTTGAGGATTCATGGAGGGAAGGCCTGCCATAAGAGTGGAGAGTTTGAAGTAAAGAGTCTGTCTGCCTTTGCTTCTTCCTAAGGGTATGCCTCCATATGCACTGATGGAAATGTCAGCTTCTTGGTCTTTGAGTGTGGGCTCCATGTGGTGACTTTCCAGATATCATCAGGCATCCAGCACCAGCTTGTGTTCTCTTATCTTTTGAGTGTGCAAGTCACATTTGTAACCAGATGTTTTTTTGTCCTGATTGCCTGCTTTCTGTCCTGGTAGCTGCTTCCAAATTACCACACAGAGACTTAATATTACTTATAAATGTTCGGCCAATAGCTCAGGCTTATTATTAACTAGCTCTTACATTTTAAGTTAACCCATATTCCTTATTTACACTCTAGCATGTGGCAGTACCTTTATTAGCATGCCACACTCATCTCCTGCTCCTTCTGCATCTGGCTGGTGACTCCTGACTCCGCCCTTCTCCTTCCATCATCCTTAGTTTGGTCCCCCTGCCTATACTTCCTGCCTGGCTACTGGCCAGTCAGCATTTTATTAAACCAATATGACAAATCTTTGCAGTGTATAAGAGGATCATTCCACAGTACACATTGCCATACTATGTAGCTCCTATGGTGTAAGTCAAGACAGCATCCCCCTTATGTGTATATGTACATTCTGTTGGTGCTATTTACCCTCCTCTCACCCTAACCCAGATTTCATGTGCCTCTTTGTCATTAGCAGTGCTGTCAACATACTTTGGCAAAGACGGAGACAACAGAGCTGACACTTAGCTTACAGAGGAAGTCAGCACCCTACACCTTCTTTGCAGATGATGTGCAAGGCTTGTGAGAATCCGACTAAGAATGATTTTTGTCTCTTTTTGTTACTTTGTACTTCAAATTATTCTTTTGCTTTTTCTGTTCTAAAATAGAATAAAACATTCAATTTTGTCCTCTGCTCTGACACAGCCACTGCATCTCTAGGCCTTATGTATTTTTTTTTCCTCTGATGCATGTGGCATCTTAATAATCTTAACACTGGAGTGGAGAATAGGAAATAGCATGACAAAATACTTTTGGGCCATGTTGGAATTAGTGATATTTTTCAAGAGTGATCAATTGCATGACTTAACTAAAGAGCTCAGATTATAAAGAAAAGTATAATTAGGAGCAAGTGTGCCCAAATATATAAAGACAGGCCCAAGCAATGGGAACTCCTCTGTCCATTTCTCTGGGTTCCTTCAGGATGTATGCAGCAAGACTCCACCTAAGTTCTTGACAGCAGAAGCAAATTGTCTCCAAGTGTTGCCTGTGCTGAGTGGAAAGAACTCCTACAGGGAAGCAGCAAGCCGGCAACCATCTGGTCTACCTCCCTCACCAGGCTGTTCACCAGGCCGTTTCCTCCTCGGTACAAGAGGGTTGCTGGGGTTTGGACAAGAAGTGTCTCCCACCACCTCATGCATTGAAAGTCCCCAACTGTGATGCTATTTTGGGAAGTTTTGAGGTTTTGGAAACTTTAGGAAGTAGTGGATCACTAGGGAGTTCCATTGGTGGCTGAACCATGTTCAGGATCCTCCTTGTCTCTGCCTCTGTCTGTCTGTGTGTCTTTCTCTCTTCCTTACTTCTTCTCTCCCTCTCTCCATCCCCACTCTACCTGGTCCACTACTAGGTTAATAGCTTCTTCCACATGCTACTGCCACCATGATCTATCTGCCTTAGACCTTTGAACCCACAGGCTGAAACAAGCCCTTCCTCCAATAAGTTGTTTGTGTCAGGTACTTTGCCTTAGTGACAGGAGGTCTGACTAGTTGGAGTCCTATCATACCTATCCTTCCTGCCTACCTGTAAGCAATGGTGAGGCTGAGGCAAACATTTGGATGTGGACTTGCTTTGAAAATTAGCAGCCCTCTACTCATTCACAGGGAGGTATAGAATATTACATCACTTAAGCTGAATCTTAGAGAACTGGTTAGGAGTTGACTTTCTGGAAATGGTATGAGGGTTATCAGTTCAAGGGTAAGGCACAAGCCGGGCATGGGGACCAATCACTAATTTGGCTGTCGTGTGTGATATAGAAGTAGAAGCTGGAAACATTATATCCAAAATGTGTACCTGAGCAGAACTTGGGGGCAGAGAAGTTTGGATTTTTTTTCAAAGCAACTAGCTAGTTCCAGCAGGAATGGCACAGTCCAGTTAGCCCTTCAGAAAGACAGTTGGAAGTATCTGTGCAGAGATCTTTGTTGGGGTTTGGGGTAGGACTGAAAAGGAAGCTAAGGCAAGAAAGGTGTATGTGCACTGGGGAACACCTTGAGCAGGGAAATGTTGGGAGAATTCCTGGGCAGAAGTACTGACTAAATTTGACTGAATTGCCCAGAAGCAGATAGAATGAGAATGGGGGGTATGGATATGGGAGAAGAAGATTCATCATGGATCAGAGTCTGGGTCATAAAGCACCACTTAAATGGCTAAAAGAAAGAAAGGGGCAGGTTAGAGATCAGATGGATCAGGGCATTCTGAAATTAGGAGAGGAGTGATGTTTAGAGGGCATTTTCTGCCTTTCTTCATAGGCTTTTGGATTTCCCAATGAAAGGAAGGTGTAAGGACCATTGCCACCAAGGTCCTGAGACTGTTCTGAAAACCTTTCCATTGCCAGAGGCCACTAAAACCCTGGTCAGTCACATTAGTCTCTAGGAATATAAGGAATCACTCTTGATGATGAATTTAGTATTTTGGATGTCCCCAGTCCCCCTTCTTTGGGAATACATATGGTCTCAAGGGCAACTACATTAACAGACAGCTACTCCTCTTGATTGAAGGAGCCTCTAATGTAAAAGTGTTATCTGCACATTCCTTGCACCAGGAAAACATGACCACAGGCTCAAGACTGTCACAGAAGGGAGTGAATGAATGAACTGACAGAGTGCAAAGCAACACAACTTTTTGTTTCATTGCTAAAACGCCATCCTGGCTCACAGTAGAGATGGTGCCATCTTTGTTCTTACTTCTGGGTTTCTAAGTATTATTTTTACTGTGTTGTTTGTGTTTGTGCATGTGAATTTTGGTTTTTAAATATAGACACATGCCTTACAGGAAGTGTATTGGTATTTCAGAAGTCACTGATGTTTTGCGCTATCAGCTGCTAGGGACAGGGGTCAAGCTGAACAATCTGACATAAACATTACCAGGCTTGCAAACCTGTTTTCAAGTGAGACACCCAAGGCAATATTCATAGCAAATTTATGAGCTCAAGGCATCTAAATGTGATCCACTTTTAAATCTCATCTTTTCCCTCTGAACCCTTCAATCTAATTAGGCTCACATCAGTATATTATTACGGAGAGTAATCATTCCTTTCTTCTAATAACATTCATGGATAATTTTATTTCTCATTTCCAGCCTCCTCCCCCTCCTGTGGTGTAATTAGTGTCTCTGGCACCTCGTGCCTCTCAGAATGAGCTGCAGCTGCTAATTGCTAATTGAAAAATTAGAAACTCAGTTAGAAAAAGGATCTAATTAAAATGAAATTAGATAAAAATCCCTTCAAACCAGCACCCCCCACACTTTTCTTTGTTTTTCTTCTTCCCTTTCTGCCTTTTTTTACCACTATCAGCATTTGCAAAATACGTGGAAGTGCTGAGAGCCAAAGACCTTTCACAGTGGACAGCACAGTGGCCTTGATGAAGCAACTAGGGAAAGAGCATAGCAACTGAATGAATGTAGAACTTGGGCTTTCTCCCTATTGAGTGTAGATTGCATCTTACCAGTGTTTCTTAGGTTCTCTGGCATATGGTCAGCATGGGCGATTCTCTTGATTCTCTTGAGTTTATAAAGCCCACTGTCCTCTTTCCTGACTGGAAACTAGGGATCCACTCACTGCTGGAAGCAAATCTGTCTCCACCTTCTTGTACATTGCATCCTACAACAGATAACTATCCAGTAAAGACTCAATGCTGGAGGAGACAGCAGAAACCCTGGTCCCTTCTGTCTCCAAAAGATGTGCAATCTGTTGAGAAGTCTAGACAGAGAGGATTAACAGACTAAGAGAATATGGACCCATACAAAGTAGTTTTTCAGATATGTGGTGTTTGCTGCAATAATGCAGTGTTCCCTAAGCACCTTTATACATGCCAAGAACTGCACAAGAACTGGGCACACAAAACACACACCTCCAAGTTGTTCCCTAGATCGTATCTGGGTAGTTAGTGAAATGTGATGTTTTATGACAAAGTCAAGAACACAAATGCACAATTGACAAATGAATACAGTATGTGGGTAGGCTACAGGAGACCAAAACTTCTTCCATTAAGAGTCAAAACTGCTGTGGAAGTTCACAAAGAGAGAGTGAAAGAGCAAGAGTGAGTGAGAAGCATACATACAGAGAGCGAGAGAATGCAGAGGGTGCCTTCCCAGTGGGTGACATTTTAGCCAAAGAAGCCTTGCTTCATGAAACACATACAACTATATGGTGACTTCTGGTAATTTAAGGGACTGAGAATGTTTGAGGCTTAAACTGAAAGATGTGTGGCCAGAGTCAAGATTGGGGGAGTGTGTAGAGACTGGCCACAAGAATCTTGTATATATAAAAAAATTAAAGATGTGAGAGGAGGGCTTAAAATCTGAGGGAAATTTTATTTCACATCATGGGATGCACATGATACTAGCTATGGATTTTGTGTGGTGAGAGAATATTCTAGATTAAAATTTAGTAATGAAAAAATTGCGGTCAAGAATGTGAGTAGTTTTACTACAGCAGAGGGGCAGCTTACAAATACAAAGAGATGATGAGTTCAGAGTATTTTAAAAATAAAAATAGGGCTGGAGAGATGGCCAGTAGCTAAGAGCACTTGCTGCTCTTGCAGAGGATCTGGGTTTGGTTCCCAACACCAATGTCGTGGCATATGAAGATCTGTAACATTGGTTCCAGGGGATCTGATACCTTGTTCTGGTCTCCTCAGAGTCCTGCATGCAGATGATAAACATAAACTCATACAAATAAGTATAAAGTATAAAATAGGCTTATGTGGCTTGCCTTATTTTGTGTAAATAAATCAACTTTCCTTTTAATTGTGGCAGATAAAGCTGAGAAATCTTCAATTATTTATCAAAAATCTTGAAACTAACTAGCACTTTTAAAAGATTAAGCTTTCTCCACACTGTTAATAACATCTGTCCTCTGCTCTTTCCAGTGTCCTCTGCCTTTCCTTTTGTTTGCTTCACACACTGACTAACTTGGGGAAGTTCAGACCTCCATGGTCCTTTTATTGAAGGGAGTGGATTCCTCCATCTGTTGCTTCCCAGGACTCCATGGCCCAGCATTTGAGGCATCTCATACCTGCTGATCAAGGAGCTAGAACTAAGGGGAAGCCATTCTATTCCTCTAGAACTCCAAGTCAACAAAAATCAGGAATATGAGTGAGGAAAAGGCAGGGACTAATGGGCTGGGGGAGAACTTCCCTGTGTGTGTCCTGGAAGGAGACAGGTAGTACCAGGAATCCATTTGCTACTAATTTGCTATATCTAGAAAGGTTCGGTAATCAATTTTCTGCTTTGGAAATGATGGCCTCCAAAAAATCTGAAATCATAGGTATAAATGTTCTGTTGTCATAATTTACTCTGATCCAAAGTGGTGCTGGCCTGGTGATTTAGAACAGGTTGTGCCTCAAGATGCCCTTTTTTTTTTTTTTTTTATCATTAACTCACACCATTCAGGCTCCAGTTCAGCTTCCAACCTTGCTCGGTGAGGCCTGGCATTTTTGATTAATCTTCATCTTCTAGAGTCTTTAAAATGCCCAGGTTTGCTTATGATCAAACACACTGAAGACAAGTGGGGTAGATGAGAATGAGTAGAAGCACTCAATGGTGTTTCCATAGTGTAAGTTTGTCATCAATGACGTGAGTTCAAATCCGGAACTGTGTTCAATAAATACTGGCCATTATTTTTACTTTTGTTGTTGGAATAGAAATGGAAAGAAAGGTGAGAAAGTAGAGAGGGGAGAATGGAGGAAGGGAATGGCTGCACTGTTTGTAACATAAACTAGAGCCCAGCTAGACCCAGGCTTCTCTACAGCAGCCGCTGTCCTTTGCTTGATTTGCTGCATGTGGCTTTTGTCAATGAAATGGTACTACTTCCTTGCTAGTTCAGTAGAGATAGCTTCAAGTATTCCAAGATAAGAAGTGACACTGCTGATCTCTTTGTTGCTTATAGGAGGAGGCTGATCAAGAGCTCCAGTCACTGTTGGGAATAGATACTTGAGATGCATACCTGGGGCTCTCTCACTGCACCATCCTTGTGGATCTCCTGCTTCTCCTTTTAAAAGGTGCTTTGAACTCTTTTTGGAAAATTTCTAGGAAGAATTTCATATTCATATCTCTTCAACTTCTGGGAGGAAGCCAGTATGGGAAAGTTATGTAAATTACTATGTCTTGGGAAAGAGTGTTGAAGGAGACTTCCCAACTCAGGGCAATGTGCTCTGAAGGTATATTCTAAAAACAGGAACATTTTTTGGATTATGAACTACTTACTATACACTCAAACTTTAGTAGCCACCAGCACATGCCTTGGGAAGCAGCCTCAGTAAATGGCCTCTAGACTGATTTGCTAGACTATTCCTCATGGTCTATTCAGCAGCTCTTTCTCTGTTTTCCCTTTCACCTATCAGTGCAGAAGTACTTCAATCTGGCACATGGGGGAGAAGCATGTTATCACCCCCCTTCTGAACTTTCTTTCTCCTTCCTGTCAAACATACATCCTAGAAATCAGCCCAACCACCAAATCTACATTGTGAAGTGGGAAATGGGAAACTGTACATCTGTATTTAAAGCACAGTCCTATGGATAGGTCATTTTTTTTCTGGGATTCAAGTCATCTCTACTTGCACACACCCTGACTACAGGCAAGATGGGCAAGCTATTGCTGTTAGCATTGCTGCAAAGGAATTTTTAGAGAAAGGTGACTGGAAGATTCAAGGTGAAAGTCACTGTCAGCTGGCAGAGCGGGCTGTTTGCAGACAGAATTCACCAGGGGATAAGGAAGGACCAGGGCTCCAAGTGTGTGATGTAGCTAAGCTTCCATCTCAGAGAGGCAGCCGCTCTAATTATCTGTCATGTCACCTTGCTCTCCAGAGAGACAGATGTTTCCTTCTTTGAGTTTTTAAAAATCCATTTACAGTCATGGAAGGCCTTTCCCACCCCATCTATCAGAGATTTTAGGAATCAAAGTAAAAGTGGTAAAATGAGGAGAGATTTCTTCAAGGACTTTTGAATATGCTAATATCCAAAAGGAGGCATTGCTGCTGCTAGTCCCACAATTGCCTTCCCATGGATGGTTACTGTGAGCGGTGTCCAGCCCTTGTGGGGGAGTAGTGCTTAGGCTAAACCTACACACAGAGAATGATGCAGTACGTTAATATGTCACACACAGGACTTGGCCGGGCCTGGCCTGTGGAGCACCAACATTATTATAATAATACCAGCGTCCATCATGTACAAATACCTTAAATCCTAATGCATGGTGATGTTATCAGAGAATTCAGAGTCAAAGAAACTGAAGTCATGTAACCAAGGGAGACCTGGTCTGTAGGAGGGACTGAGATTTTCTGATGAGACATAGACTCACCAAGGTTTGGGTGCCTCAGCTGTACAGGTTCAGAAATTTGATGATGTCAGTGTCCTCAAGTTCACAGGAAGAAACCATCACTAGTCACCATACAGTGCTTAATAGAAGTATGCCTGTGTACATCCTTCATAGCACTGAATGACTGAGGCCTGAAGGAAACAGCCCAGGGACTGATCAGATTCAAAATGACAGGATCCAGTACTATGCCTGCTTCCTGATGACACAGTTTTCTGATGGTAAATGACTGCCGTGTGACTTAGTGTCTGGGTAGTTGGCTGGAGTGGATGGTGGTGTGGATGGATTGAGGCATCGAGAAGCATCAGGAGGGAAAAGAAGTCAGATACGAGGTTATAGTATCCAAATCCTTGATATTTATTGCTTGGCACTGTGTATCCATCTGCTGATGAGGTTTTTTTTTTTTTTTTGTTGTTGTTTGTTTGTTTGTTTTAAATAAATTAGTTGATAAGCCTTCAAAAGAAGCCAGGAGAATGGAAAGTTAGTGCCTCCCAATTTTACAAACAAGGAAACAGATTTAGAGAAAGGTAAGATGCCCAAGGACACTGGTCAGTAAGTATCATATAAGTATTAAATATTAGAAACAATTCACTAGACACAAGGCACAGGGTCGAATTTTTAATGTAAGATTTTATTTATTTATTTATTTATTTATTTACTTATTAATTTTTAGAGTGTGCATCTGTGTGTAGACATGTGAGCACTAAAGCACATGTGTAGAAGTCTGAGAACAATTTGCATTAGTCAGTTTTCTTCTATCATGTAGTTGCTGGGGGTGGACCTCAGGGTGTCAATCTTGCCAGTAATGACCTTTACTCACTGAGCCATCTCACTGGCCTAAGGGTGCTAGAATGTCCAAGGAGACACCACAGTTGGATTTTATGGTGGCCAATCTTCTGATCAGCCATGTTTAAGCCTCCTTGTAGTCAAAAGTGTTATTGTGGCCCATGATTCCAGAATGAAGTGTCTACAGGGCTTGAAGATTTTTACATTGCGTAGTGCCTCTGCATGCAACCACAACAGAGGTACACCACCAAGTGATTAAGCCCTCACAACTCCAGAGCTCATCTCTCCTTGACAGCACCAAGGCGAGAAGTTGTTTTCCAAATCTGCTATTTTCCTTGTTCACCTGTTATCCTGATTTCTCCTGGAGGTCAGACTCTATTATGACCTTCTCTGAGGTTTCCACTCTGGTGCAGTGTGGATAGAATTTAGAATTACTTATAGTTAGCCTTATTTCTGTCATTTTTTCCTGCTCCAGGGGTATGCCTTAGTGTTTCTGAACTTAGCTATAGGTGAATAGTGCAATGGGAAGGGGCATGGCCTACTCAGCTGGATGATAACACTTCATGGTCTCAGCCTGGTACCTTCCTACTCTACATCCATGGTGACTAGGCTAGTGTCATTTACAGAACCATATACAGAACCAAATTTGACAGTCGTCAAATTAAAGTTGGTTTTTGTGAGACCTATCATAATTTTTCAATGTTCTGTGAACCAAATAAACAGGAGAGATTTTTAGCTCTTGAGACTTTTGACTACTCTCCATGAACTACTTACTACACCTGCCTCAGCCTGTGAGCTCCCACACTGGTTTTCTAGTCTGAATATGTCTCTGTATCATGGCTCAAGGACTTCAAAACTGGACACAGACCATATAATCACCTCCTTGTATGAAATAAGAGACACTATGTGGCCACATCTTTTAAAACCACAATGTCTATTTGGACATAAGAATGCCAAGATTATGCCATAGTCACTTTGAAGGTGAACAGATGATACCTCAAGTGTAGGAGAAGCTGGATATCTTCTGGGATTCTTCCTTTCCATTGAAGAAGTTAGACGAAGACAGGAGCTGACTGTAGCAGGAGGTGGGCTGCAGAAGCAGGAAGCTAATGACAGGGGATTTTCTTCTTGCACCCTTGTTCACCCTCCTTTACCATGCCCCCATCCTCCAGCTAAGAACTCACCACAGCCGTCCTTACACAGGTAAGCAGGACTTGCTTTCATTCCCCCTCATATTTCTTCTATTTTTGGTATGCTTGTATCACAGTGCTCTCTGGGTTCTTCATTATCCACTTATTTTCTGTTTGATTTGCCCCCTTCTCTGGCTAGCAATTTCACTGGTGTAGCTCAAAATTACTTTTAACAGTGTCTTTCAACTCATTTAAAACCACCTCCCCTTCATGCTAGACTAGGCTTTCTCCTAAACTAATCTCTGTGGTAGCAAATTAAGGTCAATCTACATTAGATATACCACCAATCAGAGTTTATAATGAGAATCCTTCCACTTATTAGTTTTGTTTTAAATTAAGTGGAATGATAAATGGGAAAGACTCAGAGAACTGAAGACCACGGCCGGAACTCTCCAGGCGAGAGTAGGGAGGGGTTCAACATGTGGAGAAGGTGCCCCTCCAGACATCCCCACACCAGAATAGCAGAGCAAGCTGCCTTGTAGGGATGAATTCTCATGGACCTGTTGACAGGTCCTGGACAGTCCTGTTCCTGATGTTGAAGAACTTCAGGGCACAAAGGCCAGGTAGTTCTCACACTCTGTAAGTCTAGAAGTTTAAACATCCAGAATATAGCAAACTCATAAGTAAATACTATTCTTAATGCATTGGCAATTATTGTGACTGACTGATCACCAGCTTACATTCAGGTTCTTATACTCAGAATTCTCAGGGTGCTGTGCCATATGGTGGCATGGGATTATGGGGATAGCTGGTCCCTGGCATCGGCCTTTTCCTTTTTACTCCTATCTCTGACTTGCACAGAACCTTTGAACATGTGCTTGTGATGCCATGATGATCTATTCTTGTTTTGTGCAAAAAACCTGGGCAGAGGCTTAGCAAGTGTAGGGCAAGTGTCCTCAAGGCTCATAGACAGAGGCAGGCTATCATTCTGAGTGTGGGTATGATCCTGATAGGTGGGTAAAATGGCATTATGGACTCTAGGTATCATTGGCCTCTTGGCCCCATGTACCTTTTATTCTATGGGGTTGAGGGCAGTCAGAGGAACTGGATAGAAAGCAGGGATTCTCCAAAATGTAGGGTCAGGATTCAGCCCTCTCTTGTGGTCAAAAGGTCACAATGGCAAGGGGACCTTCTAGGGAAGGAGAAGCAATACAGTGCCCACATTGACCAGGGGCAGTGGAGACAATTCACTAAGTAACTACTATTCTTTCCCAGTTGTAGCAAAACTTCTTTCTGTTCTCGGGGAGGGTTAACTAATCAGGAGAGTGAGTGCTTTCACCTGACTCCGGAGGAGAGGTGCAGAGGTAAAATAGTGCACAATCAAGTACATCAGCTGTAATCACACAAGTCAACACAGTTTGACAATCAGAGCAGTGACCATTTTCCTGCCCCAGGCTCCTCCTGCACCACAATTTGATTGTTTTTTGATCAGTTTATGGATAGGCTTTCTGGTTTTATTTTTTTGTTTGTTTGTTTTTTTTTTTTCAATAAAAGTGAAAAGGAGAACCCCTCCCAGAATTACTCCTTGAAGGAAATAAAACATAGCAGTCCATGTTGTGACCTACCTGGCACTCACAGTCAGGTCATCTTAGTGTGATTCTTCCATTGGATGTAATTGGATTCACCATGCCACCCACAGAACACTTAACATCCTCCCCTCTGATTTGGTTTATTGACATAACCGGTCATAGAATTGCCTTCACTCTCTCATAGTTGCATCTCACTAAGACCCAAATCCTGAGATGCCCCCAGATATGCATTCTCTCTAACTGCAACGAGGAATTAACTTGTTTAATTCTAGTCATGGAGGCTGCCACTTTCAACCTTCCTGAAAAGTCTGTTTACACATTTTTTTGTTTTTGGTGATTCTAGGAATGGAATGGTTGGCTGTGCTACAAGGGTGTGCTTAATTTTATTAGACAGTTTCCAATTATTTCCCCAAGTGGTTGCCACATTTTGCAGTCTCATCCCTATGAGGCAAGTGCATGGATTGCTCCACATCTGCCCGGAACTTCATGTTTTCACTCTTTCAGATTTGGCCACCCAGGAGGTATAATCTAGGAGTTATTTGCCATTTTAAATTCACTCCCTTATTCACTGATGATATTAGCATTTCAAAAATGTGTGTTTATGTATTATATCTTTTTTGGATTAAATAACTCCCTCCCTCTTTAAATTTGGTTGTTTGTCTTTATTGTGTTACAATAATCGCTAGAGCTCATTATATTTTGCAGATATTTATCCTTTTCATGGTTTATTTTCCCCTTTAGAGTATAAAGAACAACCTTTAACAATTTGGTAGAGGCTTAATTATCCATTTTTTATATTGTAGTTTGTGCCTTTTAATTCTAAGACATCTGTGCTGGTTAGTTTTTGTCAACTGATACAAACTGAGACTCCTAGGAAGAGGGAAACTCAGTTGAGTAATCGATCCCATCAGATTGGCCTTCAGGTATGTCTGTGGGCATTTTCTTGATTTAGTGATTGATACGGGAGGGCCTGGCCCATTGTGGGTGGTGACACTCTCCTAAGCAGATGGGCCTGAGATATATTAGGAAAGTAGCTGAATAGACCAGGGAAAGATGAATTAGAAGGCAGCCTTCCACCATGACCTCTACTTTGATCCCTACCCCAATTTCCTTCCATAATGGACCATGGATGATAACCTGTAAGGTTAAGTAAACACTTTCTTCCCTCAAGTTGGTTTGATCATGTTTTCTCACAGCAACAGAAAGCAAACCAGGACAGAATTAGTACCAGATTGTAGACTATTGCCATGATGCCCCTGACCATGCTGTTTGGGGAGGACTGTGAATGCCCTTGGAACTGTGGGTTGGAAACAGCCATGGAGAGCCTAGAGCTTCATGAACTGCTCTTTAGGAGCTTGCAAGAGAGTACAGAAAAGAACATGTGGAGGTCTGGCTTGTGAAGTTTTAGAAGAGAATGTTTGTTTTCTTAATAGAAGGATAAAGATTTTCCCCTATTCTTTTCTAGAAATCTTCAATGTCTTATTTGTATTTTACACCTCTAACATGTTTTACCCACACAGGCCATTTTTAATTGCTGGGTACCCTCTTCTGACTGGTAGCCACCACATTGAATGACTGGAGACGAGGTGTATCAATATCATTGACCTTTTCAAGAGTCGGTCTATGACTCTGATTTTTCTCTGTGACTGTCCTGTCCAACTTTGTGATTCCTGTTTTTTGTTTGTCTCTTTGTTTATTTATTTTTGCTACTTTGGAAGTAGTGGCTTGTTCTTTGTGGAGTTTTTTCATATAGAAATTTAGATTGCAAATAAGATGTTTTTCTTTTCTATATTTAGCCCACACATTTTTAAATATTTCTCTATCATAGCCATACATTCTAAGATGTATTTTGATTTTGTTTTTGATTCCTTCTTTTACCTTTGTGTCATTTAGACTTAATTTTGTAATTTTTGCTTTCAGGTATCTGGCATTTTTCTAGATAGATTTTTTTAAAATTAATGTGCATTTTTTGTTCTGCTATAGTCAGGGAACTCATAGTTTTAATTTTAAATGTATTTGATGCATGTTTCATTGGCTAATATGTGGTTGCTCTGTGAACATATTTGTGCCCAGTAAAAAAGAGAAGTGTTTTTACTCCTACTGAATAGAGAACTCTATTGCCAATTGGTCTTTGTGAATATGGTAGCCGTGTGTGTGTGTGTGTGTGTGTGTGTGTGTGTGTGTGTGTGTGTGTGTGTAGCTAACTACTTTTTATCAATACCTGGGAACAGTCTTGACATACATAATAATAATTGTGGATTTATGTTGCTACTTAGTGCTGCTGATTTTCTTCATGTGCTGTCAGGCTCTGGGTGTTATGTGCACACACATTTAGGACAGTTATGCCCTTATGATGAACCTTGACCCTATTATCACTTAGCTGTCCCTTCTTTATACCTGCCAGCGTTTCTGATTCTAATACCTACATGTCTGAACTAATGTGGCAATGCAAAATTTATTTTGAGAAATATTTGTCTGGCATACCTCTTTCACCCATATTTATTCATTATTTGTGTGGTGCTAGAAATAGACCTCACACTTTCTAAGCAAGTGCTTTATCACTGAGCTAACTGTCTAGTCCCAACCTCTCACTGTTGAGGTCTATGTTTGTCAACAAGGCACATTTCTCACCGACAGTAAGACTCGGTCTAACTTTTTAAACTATTCTTTCAGTTGTGACTGTTAATAGAGATGTCTGACTCTATTTCATTTAGTGACATTGTTGTATGGGCACTCATCTGCCACCTGGCTATTTCTCTTCTACCTGCCACATCTTCTCTTTACTTCTGATTTTTTTTCTCCTTTCCAGTAATTAAATTTAAACACCACTTTCATTCAGCCTACTTTGAGCTGATTCTCTATTCATTGTAGAGTTTCAATATAGTTTGAACACATCACCATCCAGGTAATATTAAAATAATAGAAAAAAAATAGCTGGGCGGTGGTGGCACACGCCTTTAATCCCAGCACTCGGGAGGCAGAGGCAGGCAGATCTCTGTGAGTTTGAGGCCAGCCTGGGCTACCAAGTGAGTTCCAGGAAAAGGCGCAAAGCTACACAGAGAAACCCTGTCTCGAAAAACCAAAAAAAAAAAAAAAAGTTAATATTGAAAAGAAAATTAGGTAACATTAAAAGAACCTGTGTGTGTAAGAGTCTCACCATGCTGTGTCTCCTTTCTCTTTCCTGCAATTTTAATCACTCATTTTATGTTTTTTATCATATTAGTTTACTATTTTATTTTCTTGAAATTGTCAATTATCCACTAAAGAGATTATAAAATAAGATAAAATGTTTTTTATATTTAAGCCCATATTCACCATTTATTGCTATTGTTCATTCATTTTGTAAATTGAAAATTGCTTCAATTTTTAATGTGTACGTGCATTAGTGTGTGTGTGTTTGTGTGTGTGTGTGTGTGTGTGTGTATTTATATGTGCATGTATGATGTGTGTGTGGTGGTATGGGCATGTATGTATGTAAGTGTATATGTGTGGGTGAATATGTATATATGTATGGGAGGTACATATGTATATATGTGCCCATGTGCGAAGACTAGAGGTTGATGTTGGATGTCTTCCTCAACTGCTGTCCACTTTATTTTTTTGAGACAGAGTCAGAGCCTAGAGTACATCAGTTTGGCTAGATAGGCTGACCAGCAAGCCTCAGGGATGTTCCTGTTTCTATATCCATAGTGCTGGTATTATAAGAGTGAGTCACTGGTCATTGAACCTATTGTTTTATAGGGGCTCTCAGGGATCAAACTCAAGTCGAGTTACTTTACTGACTGGGTTATCTCCCCAGCCCAAAGATGGCCCCCCCCCCCCTCTCTCTCTCTCTCTCTCTCTCTCTCTCTCTCTATATATATATATATATATATATATATATATATATATATATACATGCATATTAGTTGGTAATATGTCAGCTGTGGGTTATTTTTATCTTCACATTTGAAATACATTTTTTTCTGGATATTGAATTCTAAGTTAATAGTTTCTTTAAAGGCTTAAAACTATTTGTCCATCACCTTTATTATTGTAATTGTGAGCATATGCATTATCTGTACAAATCAGTAACCCTCCCTGACATTCCATTCTCATGAAGACTGTGTTTTGGCCATGCCCCTGTTTCCTAACACCCTACATTACCCTCCCCTTCTCTCACTTCACCAAGACCTTTCTTCCCTCATGGTCTATCTGCTTTTTTCAGCTCACCCTTTCCTTTGCTTATTTTACTTAATGTGATTGCCTCTAGTTTTATCTACTTTCCAATATGATCTACAATCTTTGTATCCTTATTACTTTGCAAGGATGTGACTTTCCCCTCTTGTTTCTTTGTAATATTTCCTCTTTATCAGGTTTAGAAATTTATCATAATACACCATGGTGTGCTTTTGTTATTCTGCATTTCTTTGAGACATTGCATGCATGTATCTATGTGTTCTTCAAATTTGGAAAATTTTGATTAATTTCTTCAACAATTTCCTGTCCCTCTCCATATTTATCTCAGACTGATATACATGGCCATTTTCACAATGATTGTTGATTTATTTTAAGTTTTCTAATATTTCAATTGTATAGAATGTTGTGTTGGCTGTTTTTTAATGTCAACTTGACACAAGCTAGAGTCATTTAGGAAGAGGGAACCTCAATTGATAAAATGCCAGGTTGGCCTATGGGCAAGCCTGTGGTGCATTTTACTTATAGGTTATTGTTGTGGAAGAATCCAGCTCATGATTGTCAGTGCCACTCTAGGGATAGTGGTCCCTGATGGAATGATATAAGAAAGCAGGCTGAGCAAGCCATAAGGAGCAAGCCAGTAAGCAGCACTTCCCTATCATGTCTGCAACAGTTCCTGCCTCTGAGTTCCTGTTTGCTTGAGTTCCTGCCTTCCCTCAGTAATGGAATGTTACCTGGAAGTGTAAGATGAAATAAACCCTTTCCTCGCCAAGTTGCTTTTGGTCATGGTGTGTTGTCACAGCACTGGAAACTATAACTAAGATGTATGTGTTTCTGTGTCTCCAGGTTTACTCATTCTTTCACTCTCTCATCGGCTATTGATCACAATCTTTCGTGGCATTCTGCATCACCACACTCAGTGATAGTGACAGTGAAATTCTACTCAGTGACTTAAAATATGAACCATTCTATGCAATAACATGAATGACTCTCAGAAACATTATATAAACAAAAGAAACAGGTAATAAAAGGCTGTATTCTATATTACTGCATTGGTATAAAATCAAGGAGAAGTAGTGGCAGAGAAGATTACCTGATTGAAACAGCAGATACAAATGCTGGCAGAAAAGAGCAGCAAGGAACTACAACTGTGGGGTGTGAGAAACGATCCGTGTCCTAGTTGGAATGGTAGTCATGTCAGTAAACTTGTTAAACTCAATGGACTTGCATGACTAAGGTCAGAGGTAAAAAGGGTACACTTCTCAGTAACATTCTAAATCTAGGTATGTGTGGTATCTGCTCTAACCTTAGCTTCCAGGTGGCTAGGGTTGGGTGGGGGGACCTTGTATTTGAAACTAGTCTAGGCTACACAGTGAGTTCAAGGTCAACTTAAACTATATAGTGAGATCTTGTCTTGAAAAAAACAAGAGCTGGGGGGCGGGGGTGACTGGCATGTACAAGGCCCCAGATTTAACCTTTCTACTAGCACTAAAATAAACAAACAAATCCTAACAATAAAAACAAACCAACTTACTCTAGCTTTCCTGTACTTCTAGAGTCAAGTGAAAATGTTTCCATTCCTTCTGCTGAGGTAATTTTCCCAAGAGTACTGAGAAATTTAGTAACTTGTGCATTTTATGTCCAGGAGTTCAGTTTGGACACACACTCACACTCTCTCTCACACACACACACACACACTCACACTCACACTCTCACACCTATCTCTTTTCGTTTTGTTCTTGTTGTCTTTTTTCTTTCTGAGTGTAAGAAGTATATTAAAGACCGCGACTATAATAACTTTGTTGTATAAGTCTCTGTCACCTGTCATTTCTAGTTCCATTTCAATTCAATTTTCTCTGGTTCTGGTTCATATTTTTCTACATCTTTGCACATGTTTCATTGAAAACAGATGTGAATGTTTTGTATTGGAAGGTTGGATTTTGTAGTATTATCTTAAAGATTGCCACAGTTTGGCTTGCTTTTCAGGTACTTCATATCTATTTGACCTCAGTGAGTCTCCTTTTTTACTTCCCTAGTGAGGCATAGAGAAACATTTTGCTCAGGGATGATTAATCACCATACTAAGGTGATTTCATTCCAAGGGCATCTCCAGTGCCACAGGAACTGGAGTAAAGTCCATCCACAGCAAAGTCCAGAACTCTCTTGACTCTGGATCCTGTTTTCTGAAGCCTCTCTCCAGCTCACAGTCATGGTTTTTCTTCTATAGCCATACGTGCTCAGACAATGGCCTTTCATCAGCTCTCCGAGCTTTCTCTGGGGCTGTCTCCTTCACCATTCTCTTCCTGTGCAATATAGATAACATGATCTCCCTGAACCCTTACCTGTAGCTCTTCAGTGTGATGCAATCATTATGCTCTCCTTGGATTTCACTCTTCTGAGCCCTGACTAGAAAACACAGGCAATGAAAACACACTTCAGAATAGACCACAGTTTGGCATTCAGGTATGTTATCTTCAGTAGCCAGACAATTCTCTACTGCCTTGGCTGAATGGGTGAGTGTGGCCTTTTTCTCTGTGGACTGAATGTCTCTTCTCTCTTGCTCATGGCCTCTGCTTACTTGTGGCTTTACTACATTAAAGCTGCTCTTCCTTTTATACATGTCTCCTCTTCTGTCCTTCTCTTTTGTCTGTCTGATTATGTTGTCTAATTTGGCAGAATTCTTTATTCTGAGTTTTATCATAGTATGTGGGCTGGATGATTGTTGGAATAAGTATCCATTCTGGTCCAAGGACTTGTAAACTCGTAGCAAGAGCATGGAGTACCAAAGTGATGGCCCATTACTAAGGAATCACTCAGAAGTGTTGTAAAATGCCAGCAGGAACTGAGAAGTTTTCAGAAGGGACAATCAAAGATACCATATATCTTGTATTGTCTGTATAGTCTACAAGTCTTAACTAAATTATTGAATGAGTAGGAAGGTTAAGATATTCTACTTTGAGTAGAGCACTCAGCTAAGCTTCCTCTGTGCTTCTGTCATTCCTTCTGTGTTCCTTTGCAAACAATCTGGAGTTAGATAATTACAGGTGGGCAGATTCTTTATTGTTGAATGAAGTATGGTGTTTCATTTTTAGTAGCATCTTATCTCATGCCAGCTAAGCACCTCATTCCTTATCATCTCATATAGCAGATATGAGGATTCAATGAGACCTTTTATCTGGTCCCCAAACCCAGAGTCTGTATATAGGGTGTGTTTAAGAACAGCTAGGTATCTTTTTTTTTATACTCTCATGATTAGTTCTTTATTTAGACATATCCCAAACTCGAAAATTACTTTGAAATAGTTTCTCCTTCTCAGCATAAGGTCTTCCTTGTTATTATAATGTTAGTAGCATTAAGGGGCAGCAGATTGAGTAGCATACACATATTAAGTTTTGCTAATTTATGTTCCCATCTTAACAGGGGTTTTGCTTTTAAAACAGAAGTCATTAACCCCCACAATGTTAGAGTTAAATATATATATCTTTAGCAAATCTGAGCTAGATGCAGGACAACTCTACAGGAATGTTAATTTAGGAGAAAATTTCAGGGAGTTACTTTGGCTCATTCCGCTTTGAACAATTCCAATCAGCACAGTCAATTTCAAGTTTAATGTCTACAACTCCTAGAGTCAAAGGTCAGGTAAGTCCACTGTTTTTGTTGATAATCATCAGTCATCAAATGCTTAAAAGATGGAGCAACCAAGTTCACAGCATGGAGATTAGAAATGTTTTACAAAGAGAAACGATACCTGAGGTTGACCTCTGTGCTGCATCCAGCACAGCTCCAGGGATGGAACTGACTTGGGCAGTGAGGGAGTGAAGAAAAGACAAATAGATGGACAGAAAGCTGGAATTAGATGTTTGGGTTCTTAGCCAGAGAAACAGCAGCATCTCAGAAATTCAGTGTATTTATTATATAGAGCTAGATAGGAAGACAAGGTTATTGCACACAGCTAAACAAGGAGGTGGGGTTATTGCATATTGATAAAGGAGGAGGCAGGGTTTATGGTATACAGCTGGACCAAGGGGACAGGTTTAGTTAATTTCAGTAGGAGAAGTCTCTGTAATGCTGTAAATATCCAGGAGAGAAAGATATAGTGAATATTTTGTATACATACTATCAATATCCACATGTGGACCAGAAGGGAAGGCTTTGCCATTTCCTTCTGAGCCTTACCCTGCATAGAAGGCTTTCTAATTTCTTCATGGGTCTGAGGTTCTGGTGTCCTTGACATGGACATGCTCATGTAAACAATACATGCCCACTCAGGACTTTACTCATTCAGGGCTTAAATAGCGATACAGAGCATTTTCAACATTGATAAGTTGATCTATGTTTTGATTTTGTAATAGTCAATGATGGAAATGCCACTTTGCATAAATACAGAAAACTGGCCCATGGCCTGGCAGCCAGAAGACACCCAAGCACTGCCCTGCCCCCACGGCCTGGGGTGGGTGGGTGCCACCACATTGAACCAATGTGTAATGGAGAGGTGGGAAAGAGAAAAATGGTGTGTGCATTATGGAGAGATGGAACTGGAGATGTGATGGCAGTGACAGATGAAGGAGGGGGCTCTGAGGTCTACGTGCTTTCATTACCCAGTAGGGCCACTGGGATGGTATACAATAGCCTGGAGCTTATGCAGATGCAGACTCAGCCCCCAACCCTGATGTCCGGCTGTGGGATCCCCTGGTCTCTGAGATGAGGAAAGGTTCTGTAGCATGAATCTTAACAGGTCTTATTAATAAAATCAAACCGAAGCCAGGTGTTGGGGTGAATGCTGGAAGATCAGAGAAGCAGAACAAGCCACAGCCACCTCACCTTGCCAATTTCTCAGCTGATCCTATTTCCTTAGACTGGAAACCTTTGAGTCCTTATCCAAATGGATCTCAGCTGAACTGCTTCTCAAAAGTCTGAAAGCTTAGCCAGTTATAGTTCCTCGTCCTGTCCGCATGCCTTAAATACCTTTCTGCCTCCTGCCATTACTTCCTGGGATTAAACGTGTGAGTCACCATGCCTGGTTGTTTCCAGTGTGGCCTTGAACTCACAGAGATCCAGAGGGATTTCTGCCTCTGGAATGCTAGGATTAAAGGCGTGTGCTACCACTGCCTATCCTCTATATTTAATATTGTGGCTATTCTGTTCTCTGACCCCCAGATAAGTTTATTAGGGTGCATAATATTTTGGGGAACACAATACCACCACAAGTTTCATCTTCTGGATTGGACCTCCTCAAAGGACCACTATGATCTGAGATACTACAAGAGGCCATGTTGGTGTCAGTGGTCCGTGCTGCTGCTCCAGACCACCATGAAGCCTAGGATCCATGTGGACATAGGCAGTGTGTGCTGCTGCCCGATGCCTCGGTAATGCCCTTAGGTGTTGCTGCCTTAAGGAGTCATCTGATGTGAGTGGCATGTGTACCCACCTGAGACCATGTTGAGGCTTGTGGTCCATGTAGCCACTGAGGGCCATGAGTGGGTCAGTGGTCCTGATACAGCCAAGGGCTGTGTTGATGTCTGCAGCCATGTAACGCTGAAGTCTATGCAGCTGTCCATCATTGGGCTGAAGTCGTGTTAATGTCCATGGACGTGGGAGAACTGACCCGGCTCCTCACTGGCCCGGCTCCTCACTGGCCCGGCTCCTCACTGACCCGGTTCCTCACTGGCCAGGCTCCTCACTGACCCGGCTCCTCAGTGGCCGGGCTCCTCACTGGCCGGGCTCCTCACTGACCCGGCTCCTCGCTGGCCGGGCTCCTCACTGACCCGGCTCCTCACTGGCCCGCTCCTCACTGGCCCTGCTCCTCACTGGCCCGGCTCCTCACTGGCCCGGCTCCTCACTGGCCCGGCTCCTCACTGGCCCACAGCACTGCTGTGCAGGTGGTGGCTTGGGCACTGGAGAGCTCGCTCTGCCCTGCTTAGGCCACCACAGGGCTCTCCTCAGCTGTTGGCTTCTGGTGAAGATGCAGGCAGAGAAAGACATATCCTCCTTTGGGAGGCTGGTCACTAAGAATTTGACCATGCTCCAGTGAATATATGGACAACACAAAATGGACTCGTTTTTTGGAGGAAAGTCATGGGGAGAGGGGATGGACACGGGAAGCCTGGGAGGTAATCATGATTGGGGTACATGATGTCAGATTCCTAAACAATCAATAAAAAATAATTAAAAAAAAGAACTTGCTACCATCAGCACTATCTGCCATTGATGTATTTTTTTGCATAATCAAGTATTATCTCACACAGATGTCTGATTTTATTAAATCTAAATTTCTAATAAGTAAAAACATAAAATAAAATAAATACAGAATGCTGAATGCCAGAAGTATGTTCAGGGTCATTCAGAAAATTTTAGAAATTCTGCTCTAATTCCAAGTCAAAATTCATTAATTTTTCAATTGATGAATTCAATTTATTAATTATTCAATAATTATTATTTTTCTTTAGGGATTCAAGCTGGCAACTCAAACACTTTTTAAAGGAAACAAATATTCGGATGCCATGGGGTCTAAAAGCACTTTAATTTCATATTTACCTGTTGAGGAATGATGGTAGGAAAATATTAAGTTTTCTATATTTAAGTCATTATATTTAGAGAAAAGCAGGAAATGTTGTATGCTTAGTAAAACATTGCCGTTCATAATATTCAGTAGTCTTGAATCTGAGCTGAGGTGTTCCAGGTAGTGTTGGCTAACAATCATAGCTGAGGTACATGTAGAGCACTTTTTTTACAGAACCAGGTGATAGCACATGATACAGCAGGAGCAACTGCTGCCAGAAACACATCGGATTCATCATACTGTGGTGACAAATAAAGCTTGCCTGAAGATCGGAGTGCAGAGCTAGCCACTAGTTAGCTATAGAGGACAGAGAGTGGTGCACACCTTTAATCCCAGCACTTGGGAGGCAGAGGCAGACAGATCTCTGTGAGTTCAAGGCTATCCTGGGATACACAAGATTGATCCAGTCTAAAAGAGAAACAGAACCAGGTGGTGGTGACACACGCCTTCGTTCCCAGCACTTGGATCTCACACCTTTAATTCCAGTACTAGGGAGGTAGAGACAGGAAGTGATATGGCTGGGCAGAGAGAGGAATATAAGGCAGGAGGAGACAGGAGCTCACCCCTCTTTCAGGCTGAGGATTTGGTAGAGGTAAGAAGTCTCTCTAGTGGCTGCCTCCTTTACTGATCTTTTAGCATTTCCCCGATTTCTGGCTCTGGTGTTTTTTATTAAGATCAGTTAGAATTCATGCTACCTCATACATTGATCTTAAATTAATTTTTTTCACTCATGTTCAAGAAACCTTTTGGCTTTGCCAAGATTTTCTTGCCACTCATGTTCACTTACATGACCCCCATATGGTTCATGACCCACAGTTTAAGAAGCTATGTCCTCAAGGAATTAGGAGTCCCCAAGCCTTGTCTTCTCTTTCTCATCAGCTATGTGCTGAATGCTTTCTCTACCAATGGTGGGATGCAGTGGAGGAGTGGGCATTGGAAGAGAAGAGTTGCCAGACACAGTCCAGCTCTTCAGCATTTACAAGAATCTCTGTTAAACTGATCATCCTCCTACTCTCAATTACCTCTGTGAAACCTCTGGTTGGCCCTTCTCTGCATCTACCTGCTTGGGAACATCTTGCTCTCTAGTTATTTTAGCAGTGTTTTAGGCTATGCAGCCAAACAAATATTATACTATTTGTGAAAAACTGAGGTCAATACAATTTCTTCCCAGGAAAATTATAACTGTTTGTATTGAGATTGGGATTTTGAGATTAGGGTAGGGGAGAGGGGGAAAAAAGTAACTGGGGTCCCTAAAGCCCTTATCTCTTTCCAGAGCATCAGAGCTAAGACTATAAGTTTATTCTTGACAGAAAAACAGCTTCCCATCTCTCAGGCCCCAAAGAGAATGAAGAGCTATTCACAAATCTCACTGTCAGGGGCACTTATGTTACGTGGCATGTGTTTGGGTTTCCTGGGACTTCTCTGGACTTTGTGATTTCATTCCTGATGCCAGCATGGAGATCGCTGTATTAGCCACATCTCCACTTGCTGTGGCAAACTACTGACAAAAGTGACTTGTGAGAAAAAGGGATTACTTCTGCTCAGAGTTTAAGGGTACGTACGGTTCATCATGATGGGGGAGGTCTTTGTGGCAGGAGCCTGAGGTAGTTGGCCATATTGCATCCACCATCAGGAAACAGAAAGAAACAAATGCTGTTCTCTTTTTATTCAGCCCCTCTTCTTTTTATTCAGTCTAGGACCCAGTCCATTAGATGGAATCACCCTCATTTATGGTGGGTCTTCCTACTCAACCTCATCTACCTGTGACATTATCAGAGGCTTGTCTCTTGAGTGATTGTAGATTCTAGTCAAGGTGATGATACTGACCATTGCAAGCATGTTCAGTCCATGTCACAGATGTCACAGTCTTGTTCCAGGTCCGGGTCTTGCATTGAACAAAACAGGGATTGGGGATTTAACTCAATGGTAGAGCACTTGCCTAGCAAGTGCAAGGTGCAAGGCCCTGGGTTCAGTCCTCAGCTGCGGGGGTGGGGGGGGGGAGGGGTGGGGGGATTGGGGGCAGAACTTACCAAAACAAAACAAAGGCTGTTTTACTGTATTAGTTGTTTTTCATGCTGTGGTAAAATATTTAACAAAGTCAACTTAAGGAAGGAAAGGCTTATTTTGGCTCACAGTTCAAGGTGCAATCCATCATGACAGGGAAGCCATGGTGGCTGGAGTATGAGGCGGCTGGTCACATTACATACACAGTTGGGAAGCAGAGAGGTGAATACTGGTGACACTCACCTTTTTACTCAGTCTAGAATCCAAGCCCATGGGATGATGTCATCCACGTTTAGGGTGCGTCTTTCCACCTCAATTAACTCAGTCTAGAAACTTCCTCATGAACATGCCCAGGGCTTTGTCTCCTCACTGATCCTAGAGTTTGTTAAGCTGATAGTATTCACCATTACGTTGTGTCTTCAGAGCTCAGGGTTATTGCAGAAAGTTTTTGAGCCAGAGGCATCTGAATTCAAACCCATTCTGTCTCTTATTATCTTCATGACCTTCATTTTCTCATTTACAAGCTGAAGGTAATGACACTTTGAAGGTTGATGTAATTTTAAGTGTATATCTGTCTTTTAATTTGTTATAAGAGTTTATTTTTCATTAAATGAATGCTGGCTGAATATCAAAGATATCTTTGAAGGAAATTATACTTCCAAAGGAATGTGATACCTAGGTTGAGAGAGATGCAAGGAAGAGAGGAAGAAGTAGCTAACACTGACTTTGGAGGACACTGGTGCAGCAGGTATTGGGAGGGTGGAGGATGCTGGGAACTGGTTGTAAATATCCAGATCTTCCAAGATATTCAGCTATGCAGAACCCCTCTTGTCAGTCCCAGGCTGCTTTTCTCTGGGAGCATACCCCCAAAAGGGCCACCTCCAATGCACAATCAGTATTAATGGTCTGAGATTACTAGCTTTTTGAAGTATCAGGATGAGGTTTCCATAGAAATGACCCTTTTCAGCCATCCCATCACCAGAATAGGTCAGTTCGGGCTTTCTCTCAACCATTGCCAGTAGTCTATTGTGGATGCAGAGATCCACGGCCAAGCCCCAGGTGGAGCTCCAGGAGTCCAATCGGCAAGAGAGAGGAGGGATTATATGAGCAAGAGATATTGAGACCATGATTGGAAAAAGCACAGGAACAAATAGCTAAACTAGTGGAAACACATGAACTATGAACCAATAGCTAAGGACCCCCCATGGAAGTGGATCAGACTCTCTGGATAAGTGAGACAGTTGATTAGCTTGAACTATTTAGGAGGCCCCCAGGCAGTGGGACCAGGACCTGTCCTTAGTGCATGATCTGGCTTTTTGGAACCTAGGGTCTATGCTGAGAAACTTTGTTCAGCCTAGGTGAAGGGAGGAGGGGACTGGACCTGCCTCAACTGAATCTACCAGGCTGAGCTGAATCCCCAGGGGAGTCCTTGCATTGGAGGAGGTGGGAATTGGGGGGGTGGATTGGGGGAATGGTAGGGGGTGAGAGGAGGGATGACAGGGGAATCCGTGGCTGATATGTAAAATTAAATTAATTATAAAATTTTTTAAAAATGGCCCTTTTCTCTACACCTTTGTCAAAGATTAAGGTGGACCTGTTCCCTCCCTCTCATCTTATAAATCTCAATCTCTCTGTGTATCTGTCTTTGTTATTCTCTTTTTTTTATCTATCTATCTATCTATCTATCTATCTATCTATCTATCTATCTATCTATCATCTACTATCTACTATCTATGTATCTATATATCTATGTATCTATCATCTATCAATCTATTTATCATCTATCTACCAATCATCTACAAAACTATCTATTCATCTATCATCTATGTATGTATGTATGTATGTATGTATCTATCATCTATCTATGTATCATCTATGTATCAGGTATCTATCTATCTATCTATCTATCTATCTATCTATCTATCTATCCAGCTATCTATCATCTATCAATCTATCATCTATCTGTCATCTAGCTAGCTAGCTGTCATCTATCATTTAGTTATATGTTTGAGATGGCACTTAGGGCCTTCATGCATACAGGCAAGCACTTCACCATTGAGATACATTCCCAGCACTTTTTGTGGGTTTTTATTTTGAGACAGAGGTCTCATTAAGTTTCCTAGGCTAGTCTTGAACTCACTATGTAGCTCAAGCAAGTCTTGAGCTTTCAATATTCCAGCTCAGTATCCTGAGTAGCTGAGATTATGATTTCACCTCACCTCAGTCATGGCTGTGGTCCCTTTCGTATAAGATCCGGAGTATTTCTGTTCCTTTGAGAGTGTTTTCCTTTGTGTAGAAACATGCTTCACTTTCCTGATAGAAAGTACTACCAGGATGCTATCAGTCTAGGGTTACAAGGAGTCAGTATTCATGGCAGGAGTTTGTGTGTGTGCGCGTGAGGTTGCATCATTCAATGTTCTGCTTCTTCAAACATGCATGGAACAAGAATCCTTGGATATCTTAGACACAACACATTCATGTACATTGTCTCTCTTCTTTACAACAAATGCAGGCATTCTTATGCTGTTTTGCAGACTCTAAAATAGAATCAATAAAGTAGCTTACCCAAAAGTACATGAGATAAGTGGAAGGGCTAGGATTTGAACCCACCACCAACTGTCAAATTTGGCTTCTTTCCGAACAAGGCTCTATGTAGCAGTTTCCCCAGTGAGGAGGTGACTCTCCCCAGAGAAGCACAAATGTTAACATCCAGTACAAACTGTGCTATAGCTTTAGAGAATTTTAGGATCCCTTCTGAATTTGGCCCAAACTATGACTTTTCTTGGTAGAAGCATGAATGTGTGTATCAAATTTTGTATCTAATTTCTAGAGCTTAACTGAAGTCCTAGCCTTATCCTAGGCTAGATGCTAGGAATTTCTTACCTAACCACAGCACAGATCTGTACTAAAGATCAAAACATATTTTGCCAAACAAAAAGAATTTCCCACCCAGTCCAGTTTGTCAGTGTGTGGATAAGCAAGCACTAAGAAAGAGGAAGGAGACATTTAGTCCCCTCAGGCTGGAAGCCAGTCCACTTGTGTATTATTACATAGTAGGACTGCCCATACTCAACTAGGAAATGTAGAGCACTCAAGCAATGAATTCCAGTCAAGGTGAGGGGAGGAATGGGCAGTAATTACATAAACACTGATTTCCAGTTCAAATCACTGCTGGCTGCAGAGGTAGAGTGCATGGGTGGCTTTTGTTCCTTCAGGTGTTTATTAGTCCAAGAAGCCCGAGTCTCAGACACCTCATTTACTGGAAGCAGTTTGCACACAGAGGACTTGTGACATCAATATTCCAGCCTCTCTTCACACAGACAGATCAATGGCCGGTTCTTACCCGACAGCATCACAGACATTTTTCCCTGGATCGAAGCAGGAAGAGAAGAAATATAAGATAGGATTTGCAGCTGGCTGGCATATCATGATTTTATTGAAAGGCTTTACTGTCCCCTATTGCCTGGATCCCCAAATCTGTATAGTCAGGTGTCTCACTAGGCATAGAAGAGCAGCAACAAGGCCATGCCTGTCAGCGTGCAGTGTCGTTTGAGTCGAGTCCTTAACATATTGGGATGTTATGTTCTGGGATTCAAGCAATGTTGTGTTCTTATTAGAAAACCCACGCCATGTTTAAGTACAGATCCATCCCAGACCTGTTGAGGGTCCTCCCAAGGAGGGCCTATATACAAGGGGCAAATGCATGAAGTCACACTGTAACTTGGTTTAATTTCCAAAATGCACCACTCAGGGAAAAATCAGTTTTATAAACTATATTGATTGTGTGCCTGGGAGCATGCCAGGCAATGGAGATATAAGATGAATAAGACCCAAGGCATTTATTTATTCATTCACCCATCTACTCAACTGTCCATATTTTAAGGGAAAAAATGTCCTATGATTCTACACCAGCAGAGGAGTAAATACAAATCAAATTAAAGCCTTAAAGCTGGCTCCGGTGGTTCATACCTGTAATACCAACATTAGGGAGGCTAAGACAGAAAGATTGGTAAGAGTTTCAGGCCAGCCTTGGCTACATAGTGAGAACCCCATCTCAATTCAAAACAACTACAACAACAGCAGCAGCAAAACAGTTGATGAAATGGAATCTAGACTGATTCCATTTCCTGGCAATTGTGAATAGAGCAGCAATGAACACAGATGAGCAAGTATCTCTGTAATAGGACAACAGGGTCCTTTGTGTATATGTCCAGGTTTGGTATAGCTGGGTCATATGGTAGTGCTATTTGAATTGTTTTTAGAAATCTCCAAACTGATTTTCCATTGTGACTGTATCATTTTACTGATGAATGGGTAATGATAATGAGCTACATACAAACACGGTGGAATTTTATTCAGTTGTAAAGAAAAGTAAAGTTACAAAATGTACAAGAAAATGGATGGAAATGGTAAATATTATATTAAGCAAGGAACTCAGGCCCAGAAAGACACACACCACATGTTCTCTCTTATATGTAGATAGTTCTCTCTGATTTTAAATATTTGTGTTTAATTAGGAGTGCATGTAGAGGCCAGAAAACTAGGAAAGGGCTCCTGAAGTGATGAAAATCCTAGATGGAGAGACATAGGAACCAGTTGCAATATAAAAATAGAGGCAGGGCATACGAATGTTTAGGTGGGATAAGGAGTAGAAAAATGGTGACAGAGTCAGAAAAGGGTTAACTTAATCTAAGGATTATGAAAAACTCCATATGGAAACCTACTATTTTGTAAGCCAATTAAAAAGTATAATTATTGAAAGAGGAGTTGATGGAAGTGTCCTAAATGGATGGATAATGTGTACTCCTGGAAGCCATAGTTATGAAATGAAAACACTACTATCAGGTGTGG
The DNA here is from genome assembly GCF_004664715.2 of Peromyscus leucopus. Classification (NCBI taxonomy): domain Eukaryota; kingdom Metazoa; phylum Chordata; class Mammalia; order Rodentia; family Cricetidae; genus Peromyscus; species Peromyscus leucopus. The sequence goes on along the minus strand of NC_051076.1, from coordinate 4,564,114 downwards.
AATTCCCTCTTCATGAGTTTGTGGTCCAGAAGATCCTCAAATAGTATAGACTATTATTATTGCTGTTGGTTGCTCATCATAACTAGATAGTAAAACCCAATTGCTGAAGACATTGAATATTGTGGTTGCAGGACACAGAGAAATAAAGCTGGAGCCGAAATGGAAGCTTCCTCCCTGCTGGATAGCATTCATGGTACTGAAAGGTGGGTGCTATGCAGGTTGCTGGTGGTGATAGGGGCATCATTAATGGTCATATATAACTGTGAACCTTGATAGTATAACATTGACCTGCCAGGCAAGATGTGACATTTGGTGCAATAAGAGCATGTCTGTTATAGGAGTAATTATTCTGCTTTATGCCTGGGCTTGAAGCATGCTCCATAGAGGTAATTAATGACTGGTACTATAAAGCTGATCAATGCCGGGCGGTGGTGGCGCACGCCTTTAATCCCAGCACTCGGGAGGCAGAGCCAGGCGGATCTCTGTGAGTTCTAGGCCAGCCTGGGCTACCAAGTGAGTTCCAGGAAAGGCGCAAAGCTACGCAGAGAAACCCTGTCTCGAAAAACCAAAATAAATAAATAAATAAATAAATAAATAAATAAATATAGCTGATCAAAATTCCATGGCTTAGGACATCCTAGGTCCTGGGGAGTACCTACTACTGTCATTTTGCAAAATAGACATGTTATCAAATGCCTTCTAAATATTTGTTTTTAGCCATAGACTAGTGCAGATTTTAGATTTGGTCAAAGAAACTTCTTTCTGCAGTTGGTATTAGTTAATGTAGAGACCCACAACTGGTTAAAGTGCAGAGAGTGATTGTTAAGTGCTCAGCCCTAAATGGAACATGCATATAGTGTAATGGAATTAAGAGGTAAGGCTGATGAGGCTATTCTGTCACAGAAGGAAAGAAAGCACTTATGAGAAGGTTCATTCCTACAATGCACAGTTTTGCTAGCCAAGATGCCTTCAGCCCTGTGAGGCCCCAGCACTCATTCTTTCTTGGAGGTACATCTTGAAGGTATCATCTTGGGAACTGATGGCATACATCAACAGATAACCCAAACTATCTTGATCCTGGGAATTCTCACCCTACAGATGAGAGAAGAATGTGTTTCTGTGCTTTATAAATTACCTAGATTCTGAAGTTCTAGGATAGAAGCCTGCATGGACTAAGACCATGAGTTTTGGCAATCACATGTATTTCACTATTTCTGGTATAAGGATGAAGACTGCAAAGTTACTCAATGGCCAAATCAACAGGAACTTTATGTGCTATGAAGCTTGATCTTTATCTTGAAAACCACAAGGAGAAGTTGAAGGATTTTAATGGGTGCACATTTCCATTATAAATGGATAATGCTGTCTGCAGGGAGGAAGACATGTCAAAAAGGGGCCAGACTTTAGGATGGGATATAAGTTAGAAGGCTGTTTTTGTGTAATCCAGATTAACTCAAAATAAAGCAGTCATGACTACATGAGACAGGAAGTAAATATATTAAAAGGATATGCAAGATATAAAAGACTTGGCCTGTCTATTTGCAGGTATGAAAAAAAGAGGACATTATGAGGAGAAGAGTGCTGAATGGGAGAAATGCTGAACAAGAAGTTGAAAGCACCTAATGACAATACCTTCAAGAAGGTAAGAAATAGAAGGAACAATAGGCATAATAGGCAAGAGAGAATGAATTAAATGTTGGGCTATTGTGGATGTAGGAACAGTAGGCAAGAGAGGAAGCTGGAAATTCTGTTGAGTTAGTGTTATTGTAGGGACACTAGACAAGAGAGGATGTGTTCAGTTAATGTGGTTGTAGGAACACTAGGCAGGAGAGGATGCTATAAATTGGGTTGTGTTAGTGTGGTTGTAGGAACATTAGGCAAGAAAGGAGGCTGTAAAATGTGTTGAGTTAATGTGGATGTAGGAACACAAAGCAAGTAAGCATGCTCTGAGCCATGTTGAGGTAGTATGTTTGTAGGACACTTGGAAAGAGAGGTGGCTGTGAACTGTGTTGACAAAGTATGGATGTGGGAATACTAAGCAAAAGAGAAAGCTGTGTACTGCCTTGCATTGGTATGGTTGTAGGAATGCTATGCATGAGAGGATACTGTGTGCTGAGTGACCGACTGTCACTGTAGGAATATTAGGCAAGAGAGGGCTCGGTAAACTTTGTTGGGTTAGTGTTGTTGTATAACACAAGAAAAGAAAGGACACTATGAACTGTGTTGATTTACTGTGGTTGTAGAAGCACTCAGCAAGAAAGGCTGCTGTAAACTGCAAGGAGTTAGTGTGGATGTATGAACACTAGGCAAGAGGGGATATGTGAACCCATTGAGGTAGTGTGTTCTTATGAAGACTGGGCAAGAAATTACACTGAACCATGTTTACTTACTGTGGGTGTAAGAACACTAAGCAAGAGAGAACACTGGACCATGTTGTATTAGTGTTATTGTAAGAACACTAAGCAAGAGAGGATGCTGTGGATTATGTTGGGTTAGTGTAATTATAGAAACATTGGACAAGAGAGGGTGCTGTGATCTGTGTGGGGTTAGTGTTGTAAGAGTACTAAGCAAAAGAAGACATTATAAGTTGTGTTGAATTAGTGTGGTTGGAGCAACACTACACAAGAGAGGATGCAATGAATTCCAACGAGTTAGTGAGATTGCAGACAAGAGGGAATGGTGTGAAGGTTGTGTTAGTGTGGTCTTAGAAACAGTTAACAAGAGAGAATACTGTGAATTGTTTTGAGTTAGTCTGGGTGTAGGAACAGTAGGCAAGAGAGGACACTTTTTTTAAATAAAGTATTCAACATCCAAAGCATCACATGATATTTTTATTTTTATTTATTTAATTTTTAAGGATTTATTTATTTATTATGTATACAGTGTTCTCTTTGCATGTATCTCTGCAGGCCAGAAGAGGGAGCCAGATCTCATTACAGATGGTTTTGAGCCACCATATGAGTGCTGGGAATTGAACTCAGGACCTCTGGAAGAACAGCCAGTGTTCTTAACCTCTGAGCATCTAAGTATATTAGTTTAGTGTAGGTGTAGGAGCACTAGTCAAGAGAGATTGCTGTGCACTGAGTTGAGTAATTGTCATTGTAGGAACATTATTCAAGAGAATACAATGTAACTGTGTTGAGTTAGTGTGGTTGTAGAAAACAAGGCAAGAGAAGTTCCTGTGAAGTGCATCAAATTAATGTAGTTTTAGGAACCATAGGCAAGAGAGGAGGTTGTAAACTGGGTGGTATGATTGTGGTTGTAGGATACTAGGAAAGATAAGATGCAGTGAACTGAGTTGAATTAGTGTAGGTGTAGGAACACTACACAAGATAGAATGCAGTGAACTAAGTTGAGTTAATGTAGAAACACTAGGCAAGAGAGGATGCCTGGAATGGTTATTAATTAATTCGTTATTATTAATTAGTGGTTCTATGGACACCAGGGAAGAGACGACACTATCAACTGTGTTGGCTGAGTGTGGTTATAAGAACTCTAGGTAAGAAAAGACGCACTGCTGTCTTTTGAGTTAGCGTGGTTCTTGGAATACTATGCAAGGGAGGATTCTGTGAATTGTTTGTGTTAGTGTGGTTGTAGGAAAACTAAGCAGGAAAGGATGCTATCAATTGTATTTATTTATTTATTTATTGATTGATTGATTGATTGATTGATTTTTCGAGACAGGGTTTCTCTTATGTAGCTTTGCGCCTTTCCTGGAACTCACTTGGTAGCCCAGGCTGGCCTCGAACTTACAGAGATCCGCCTGCCTCTGCCTCCCGAGTGCTGGGATTAAAGGCGTGCGCCACCACCACCCGGCTCAATTGTATTTATTTAGTGTGTTTTTAGTGACACTCAGCAAGGAATATTTCTGAGAACTGAGTTGAGTTATTGTCATTGTAGGAACACTGTTTAAAAGAGTACAATATGAATTGTGCTGAGTTAATATGGGTGTAGGAACACTAGGCAAGAAAGGACCCTGTGAATTATATTGGAATTAGTGTGGGTGTAGGGCACTATGTATGAAAGGACAATGAACTATGTTCAATTTGTATGTTTGTAATAACACTAGACAGGAAAGGATACTGTGGACTGATTGTCCTACTGTGGTATAGCTCTCTTTGTAAGAGAGGCTGCTGTGAACTGCATTGGGTTAGTGTGATTGTAGGAAGACTGCAAGAGACAATGTTGTGTGCTATATTTAGTTGGTGTGCTTGTAGTAACACAGGTAAGAGAGGATGCTCTAGACTGTGTTGGGTTACTGTTGGTGTAGTAACACTAGGGAATATAGGGTCATCTGAATTGTGTCGGCATAGTGTATTTGTAGGACACTATGCATTATGCTATAAACTGTTTAAGGTAGTGTGCTTTTAGGAATACTAGGCAAGAGAGGATGCTGTGAACTGTCTTGAGTTAGTAAGGTTGTAGGAAAACTAAGCAAGAAAGGATGCTTTCAAATGTGGTGACTTAGTGTGCTTGTAGGAACATCAGGCAAGAGAGAATGCTCTTAACTGTGTTGGGTTAGTATTGTTGTTGAACCACTAGGCAAGAGAGGCTATTGTAACCTGTGTTGAGTTACTTTCATTTGAGAACACTGGTTAAGAAAGGAAGATGTGAAAGGTTTGGTTTAATGTGGTAGTAGGAATACCAGGCAAGAGAAGACAGACTGAAATCTGATACATTAGTGTGGATTTTGTAAGAGACAACACTATAGAAGACATGAACTAGTGAACTGTTTTGTATTAGTGTGGTTTTAGGGACAGTAGGACAGACAGGATGCTGTGAATACTTTTGGTTTAGTGTGGTTGTAAGAACTAGATAAGAGATGACTCTGTGAACTGCATTGACTTAATTGTGGTTGTAGCAACACTAGGCAAGAGAGGATGCAGTGAATTGCTTTGAGTTAGTGTGGTTTTAAGGACTCTAGGAAAGAGAGGTTGCTTTGAATTGTATAGAGTTAGTGTATATGTATGAACAATAGGCAATAGTGGATATGTGATTTGTTTGAAATAGTGTGCTTTTAGGAAGATTAGACAAGAAAGGATACTGTGATGTCTTGAGTTTTTGTGGTCATCGAACACTGTGTACTACACTGTGTTGTTGTTGCAGGAGCATTAGACAAGAGGATGCTCTGAACTGCATCGAGTTCTTTGGTTGTTGCAATGCTAGGTAAGCTAGGACACAGTGAACTATGTTGAGTCAGTGTGCTTTGTAAGAATATGAGGCCAGAATAACTACTGAACTGCCTTGGTTTAGTGTGGTTGTTGCAAGACTAGGGAAGAGAATACCCTGTAAACTGTGTCCTGTTGGTGTATTTGGATGTTTGCCCCTCCTATAGTTCCTGCCTGGGCTACTGGTCAATCAGCATTTTATTTATCAACCAATCAGAGCAACACATATTCACAGCACCCAGAAAGACATCCCACAGCATGTTAGTGTGATTTGGGGAATTCTAGACAAGAGAGGACACTGTGATCTGTGTTGAGTTAGTCTGTTTACAAGAACACTAGGCAGGTAGGCTGGTTTAGTGTGGTTTTTGACCACTAAGCAAGAGAAGATGCTGGGAACTGTGTTGTATTAGTGTAGAAACACAAGGAAAGAACATGCTGTGAACTGTGTGGGCTTAGTGTGGTTGAGTGAACACTAGTCAAGAGAAAAAGCTATGAACTGTGTTGTGTTAGTGTGGGTTTAGGAGCCCTAGGCAAGGTAGGACACTGTGGACTACATCTTGTTAATGAGGGTTTAGGAAAACTAGGCAGGAGACAAGACTGGGAACTGTGTTGGTTTAGTTTTTTTAAGGAACACTAAGCAATAATGGATGTTGTGAATTATCTTGAGTTAGTGTGCTTGATGGAACACCAGCCACACCAGTGGGAGAACACTGTATACTGCGTTTATTAGTGTGTTTTTAGGAACACTAAGCAAAAAAGGACCCTGTCAACTATGTTGGGTGAGTATTATTGTAGGAACTCTAGAGAAGATAGAATATTGTGTACTGTGTTGAATGACTGGTTATATGAACCCTAGGTAAGAGATCCTGAAGTGAACTCTATTGATTTAGTGTGTTTGTTGGAACAGTAGGTAAGAGAGGATTTCCTGAACTGCATTGAATTACTCAGTTGTAGCAACACTAGGCAAGATAAGACCATGAACTGCTTTGAGTTAGTGTGATCATAGGAACATCAGGCAAGAGAAAACTCTGAACTGCCTTGGGTTAGTGTTTGCAGCAAGACTAGGAAAGAGATGACACTGAGAAATGTGTTGTATTAGTGTGGTTTTAGGAAAACTAGGCAAAAGAGGCCACTGTGAACTGTGTTGAGTTAGTGGGGTTATAGAAACACAACTGTCAACTCTTTTGGGTTAGTGTAGTTGTAGTTACAGTAGGCAACAAATGGTGACTATAAACTATATATTGGGTTAGGGTGGTTGTAGGTACATTAGCAACAGAAATTTCTATGAAAATGAGTTAAGTTATTGTTATTGTGGGAACACTAAGAGAGTACTGTGTGAACTATGTTGGGTTAGTGTGGTTGTAGTTACACTATGCATTAATAGTGGCTGTGAACTATGTTGGGTTAGGGTGGTTGTAGGTACAGTAGGCAAGAAATGATGCTGTGAACTGTGATGATGAGAGTGGTTGTAGCTTCACTAGGCAAGAGAGATTGCTGTGAAATGACTTTGTCATTGTATAAACACTAAGAGAGTACTATATGATCTGTGTTGAGTTAGTGTGGTTGTAGGAACACTATGCAAGAAAGACTTGTGAATTGTGTTGAATTAGTTTGCTTATAGGTGCTGTAAGCAAGGGAAGAGGTTGTTAGTTGTTTAGGATTATCATGGTTGTAGAACAATATGAAAGAGAGGATGCTGTGAACTGTGTTGAACAGTATGGTTGCAGGAAAACTAGACAGAAAGGGACCCTGTGAACTGTTTTGTTTTAGTGTGGTTGTAGGAACACTTTGCAAGAAAGTGAACTGCATTTATTTAGTGTGTTTCTATGAATACCACACAAGAAAGGAGATTGTAAACTGTGTTATTAGTGTGTTTGTGTTAACACTAAATAAGAGAGGATGCTGTTAACTATTCTGTGTTATTGTTATAAGAACACTAGTCAAGAAAGGTCCTTGTGAAGTGTGAAGTGTGTTGAGTTAGTGTAGTTATAGGAACCATAGGCTTGAGAGGATGTTGCAAATGTGTTGGGTTATTGTGATTGCAGAACACTAGGCAAGGGAGGATGCTGTGAACTATGTTGGGTTAGTATGTTTGTAGGAATACTAGGCAATAGAGGGTGCTTTGAACTCTTCTGTGTTATTGGCCTTGTAGGAACACTAGATAATAGAGGACCCCCTGAACTGTGCTGTGTTAGTATGATTGTAGCACACTCTTCATTAGAGGATGCTGTGAACTGTTTGAGGTAGTCTGTATTTAGGAACACTAGGCAAAAGAGAACCATTGAACTCAATTGAGTTAGTGTGATCTAGAAACACTAAGCAAGAGAGAATACTTTGTACTATGTTCTCTTAGTGTTGTTGTAGGGATAGTAGGCAAGAGAGGATGCTTTCAATTGTGTTGCTGTAGCATGGGTATAGTAACCAAGGGAAGAGGACACTGAACTGTGTTCATTAATGTGATTTTAAGCACACTAAGCAAGATAATACACTGTCAACTATGCTGAGATAGTGTAGTTGTAGGAACACTAGGCAGCCAGCTATGATGCTACGAACAGTGTTTGGTTTGTGTGTGTGTGGGAACACTAGGCAGAAGAATACTATGTGAACTGTTTGAGTTAGTGTTGTTGTAGGAACACTAGGCAGGAGAGGACTCTGTGAACCCTGTTGAGTTACTGTGGTCTAGGACCAGTAGGCAAGAGAAAAACTGTGAACCGTGTTGTATTTGTGTGATTGCAGCAAACTAGGCAAGAAAGGACACTGTGAAGGTTGTTGGGTTAACGTGGAACAGGAATCCTAGGCAAGTAGGATGCTGTGAATTGAGGTGGTGTGCTTTTAAGAACACTGAAAGGATGTGGGCACCGTGATCTGTCTTGATTGTAGGAATACTAGACAAGAAAGAACACTATGTCCTGCATCATGTTAATGTGGTTATAGGAACTGTAGGTGAGAGAGGATGCTATGAACTATGTTGAGTTAAAGTGGTTGTAGGAACACTGGGCAAGAGAGGAGAACATTGTGAAATGTGTTGGGTTAGTGTGGTTGCAGGAACACTAGGAAAGAGAACATTGTGAAATGTGGTGGGTTAGTTTGGTTGTAGGAACACTAGGAAAGAGAACATTGTGAAATGTGGTAGGTTAGTTTGGTTGTAGAAAAACTAGGCAAGAGAGGATATTGTAAACTCTGTTGTGTTTGTATAATTGTAGGAACACTAGGCACAGTAAGATACTTTCAACTATGTTTAGTTAGTGTAATTTAGTCTTGGTGGGAGAGGACTGAGGGTGTTTATGTCCCAAAGAAGAAAAAAACACTTATAAAGGGAACAGTTTAACAAGAGAGAGAGATTCAGTGTGTTGCCATCTAAGAGGCCAAAAAAGAGAATGAGACCTAAAATCCAAACAGAGAAATCATGCTCAAAACACAGCAGAGGAAGGAAGAGTCCATGCATGGAGGAAACAATTGAGGTCATGGCTGAGAGAATCAGCAGCAGTCATCTGGTGGCTTCTATTTTCCCCATAATGACAATAATTTTACATTTGAGAGGAACTGGACAGGTACCCCAAGGGGACTATTGAACCCCATGCTGAGTATAGGCCTACCATGTATCATAGAGTCACAAGGGGACCAAAATGTAATCTTATTTTGGACTCAGTGTTCTCACATTTTAATTTGAGTACGAATGACAATTGTACTTACGTGTCAAAGAGCAGCTGTGAATGGCAGGTGGCAGAGTGAATAGCAAGACTGAGAATCCAGGATCTTCTCTGAAGGGACAACACTCTGGTTGTGAAACAGGACTAGTATTTCTAGTCTGTTAGCCTCTCAGAGGTAGTAACTATGGGTGAGAAGCCATCCTGTTAATAATCTAATGATGTGTCCAATGATGGATGTTCTGCTCTGAGTATGGATGGTTCTGTGTCTGATATGAGGCAACGGCAGCTTCAGAGGGAAACAGCGAAACACAAGTGAGTAGAAAGGAACTCAGAGACAAAGGATGAGCATATGAGTGTTTCTTCTTCCTTTTTGTATTTTTCAAGAAAAAAAATCAAGTTACTAGATAAATTGGAGTGACTAAAGAGCAAAAATTACCTATATCAGGGTTATGTCTGGGGACTCCAGATGCAGCTCAGGGGGTGAACATTTGCCTGGCATGTGCAAGAGCCTGGGCTCCATCTTCAACCCTGAACAGAGTCATGTCTAGTTCTGGGAATGAGGGCTAAATAGATTCAGTCTGGTTGGATAACTTAGGGACAAGTATAGAAGTTAGGGAAGGAAGATAGAAGACGGTACTAAGATAGCTCTTTGAAACTTCCAGAGAATGTGCCTCCAGGGTAGCTCCCAGGTCCCATGTGGCATGAAAGGGAAGGAAAGGAAGACATCTTGAGGAATCTCTGAGATGACTTCTTTTGGATTTATTGTGTGTGTGTTGAGGGGGACACATCGGCACCAGTGCCATGTGTGTGGAGGTCAGAGGACAACTTCCAATTATTATGTGAGTTTTAGGGATTAAATTTATGTCATTAGGCATCACCAAATGATGCTGTTGCTAGTGCCCCCCTTCTCAGATAATTTGGTACTTCCCACTTAGATTGGTTGCCAGAGAGTCCACATTACCACATTGGTTGTGTGTGTGTGTGTGTGTGTGTGTGTGTGTGTGTGTGTGTGTGTGTTTGTACATGGGACTTCTCTATTGAATTTCTTACATATAAAGTCAGTCCAACTTCTCAAAAACATTATTCTGAAATGCCATTTTGTTCAACACATTTTGAAGAGAAAAAAAGAGAGAAAACCTAAAACATAATTACAGAACAATAGAAAGTAACATGTAACCCAGACTAAAGCTATGAGTCACAGGTTGTAGGACTCCAGAAGTCTCCATGGGAGGGCTAGAAGATCGCAATCGGAAGGAATATCAAAATCAGAGTTTAAAAGTACTTCCACTTTCCAAACTTCATTCCATTTTGCAGTCTAGGATACATAGACTCTTAAAGTTGAATTTACTTGCTGGGGGTGCCCAAGTGTTGGTGGTAGAGCTGTTTGAGGACAAGAAAACATTGGCAGCAGCAGCCCGGAGGAAGGTTGTCAAAGCTATGGATGGTGTTGTAACAGCAGGAGCTTCTGTGACTGCACACAGCCTCCCAGGTGGAAGGGTCATCTGCATGCTCACAGCACCATCAAGCATGCTTCCCATTTAGTGCCTGTCACAGCTCTCTGAAGTAAGTTGTAGGCACTGGTGGGTTCTTGTCTTTCTGTTCTTTTTCTGTAAAAGGTAGCCATTCAGAGTCTGAGCAATTTTATTTGTGAAAGCTTTTGTTTTCTTTCGAGGCAGAGATCCTCTCCACAGACACTGAAAATGTAAGGCAATTGGTAAATGGTACTATTATCACAGATCACTGGATCTGGAGCTGGATGAGCTAAGATTTAATCCCTGTTTTATAGTGGTAATTTGGTACCTGGTGAAATTACTGGGCTTTTCTGTGCCACAGTTTCCTCTTTGGTAAAAATGAGATCAAGGGCTGCCCCACAGAGGCCTTGTGAACATTAAATAAGTTAATATGTAGAAATAACAGAGAAGTACTTGGCATGTAGTAACCACCCAATACATGAGAGCTCCCACCATTACTTAACTTTCCAGAACTGCTAGTATGTCAGACCTGGGCTCATGACCTAGAACTCACCAGACAGGCACACTTCGACTGACACAGGCTTTCAAAGATGACAAGACCTTTCAGGTGTGCATTCTCTAAGGACCAAAGATGCCAGACAATCATGGTGGAGTGTCCAATGGCTCCGAGTCCATTGTCTCATGGCAATGAAGGTAAAAGACTGAATCTTGTGGGAGTATGCAAAGCTGAATCTAAGTATATTAAGAATTATCATGGAACAGTGAAAACCTGAAGGAAAGTGAGAAATTAAGAAAAAACTAGTGGAATCTCTTGAAGGGAGGCATTTCTAGAAGAAACAGCTGTCACATTCCTTCATCTAGGGCTTGCACAGGGCTATGAGAGAAACTGGGCACAGGTTGGGTAATTGCTGAGACTGATTAGTTCTCTAGGCTCCGTGTACTGAGCCAGGAGAATGGTTGAAGCCCACCCACCTCTGTCCATCTCTGACTCCAGCTTTATTGATTTCTGACTTTGACTTTCTGCTAGCCCTGGTCACTTGGTGAGTGTTCCTAGTTACCAACCTTGCAGGTTTCTGAAGTGCTGTTAATTTTGCTAAGTTTGTTTTGATCTCACATTCATTTGATCATCTCATAGGTTTACCCTGGTAGAGGGGTAACTCTGTCACACCACTGAAATTTAGCTGCAGTCTTTCATGGCCACCCCCTTGTTGAAAGGGTGGTCTGGAATCTCTTTCTTGAAATGAATACAGGCTTCTTGGGAGTTAGCCTTACAGTTTAGTCCACCACGATTAGCTGTGTTAGAAGCACAAATTATGAAAGGATAATAGTGTCTTATATCTGTCACTGGCCCAGAATCCTGTCCCTCCTCTTATTTGTATAGGTTGGTTGTCTTCTACCCAAGTATTAGTCCCCTTATTCATCATCCTCAGCATCTAGGCTTTGCCATGTTGACACTTAATGTTCCTTTGAATTGAAATCTCTGTTCTTGCTGCAACATATGCAAGCAATTTGCAGTTTTTACCACAGAACTTTCTTCTTACTACCTACAGAGAGCTATCTTCTGCACCACCATCACATAGTAACAAGAAAAGGCAAGAACTACTAAGTAAAAGTCCTCTCTAGGTTAGTACCCAGTGGTTGTGACAGCAGCAGGAGCCACTATCACCTGATTCTAAAGACATCACTGCCAGCCTTGGATTGTTGGCACTTCTTAGTCTACTCAAATCCCATTAGCAAATGTCTTTTCTCTTTAAATGCCCATCAAGTGTCTGCTGCTTCCATATAAGAATGCTGATTCAATAAAGTAGAGGTAACTATTTTTGGATGTTAGCAATTAAAAAACGTGTTCAAGTCTAGCGTAGAGACTAGAATTCCAATCTAGGTTCTCCTCATTCCAAATTCTTGCTTTTGTGTGAAATGCTATTCTGCAAAAGGCTCCAAGCTCTTTTTGTGTACCCCCTGTGTGCAGAAATCTCCTGTGTGGGGCCCTAACTAGTCTTCTGTATGAATTCTGTTACTGCCACAGGAATTATTGCCCTTCATTTTTGTCAGTTATCCACCTTTTATGTTGCCTTTCTTTTCTCAGAGAAACACACACACACACACACACACACACACACACACACACACACGGGTTAGATGGTGGTCAACATCAAAGCTGTCGATATACATAATTGTACTAGTTTCCTGTCTCTGATGAACCAAATAGCTTAAACCAAGAACACTCACAGCTCAAGAGCTCAGAAGTCCAAAATAAAGGGGTCAATACAACTGGAGTCCTCATGAAGAGTTTGCCCTTTGCCCAGCTCTTGATGGTGCCTGGAAATCCTGGCATCCTTGTATCAATCCATCTTACCCCTTTTACCTTCATCCTGCCTGTGTGTCTCCTCTTTGTGTCCATATATTGCTCCCTCTTTCTCTTACAGAGTCCACCTTAACTCAGTAGACTCCCTTCCTAACTGAGTGCATGGGCAAAATCCTTAGCTCCACATAAAGGCATGCTCACAAGTATGGGGTTAGGACATGAACAGGTCATGTTGAGTGATATCATCTTAACTCAACACCAGTGTGGAAAATTAGAGCATGATACCCTTAAAGTACATATGAGTATAGCTGCAAAGGAGAAAACACACAGGAAGCCCCTAGGACAATGGTCAGCATTGGGCTTCCAACAAGGTAAGCTGCTGGGGGGGACATGTGACCCCTCCTGGTAGGTGATGGATCTATACTGACAGAAAGGACTGTTATCTCTTCCTTCTGTACCTTCCCCCAGGGACTCAATACCACAGGGTATTCATTGATGTCTTTTTTAAAGTTAATTTCTTCTATTGCATATATCTATAAATTTAAAACACACAGATAATAGAGCATGAGCTCATGACTTTACCACTACTTACTTGTATTGCCTTGCATCTTACTTTTATCTGTAATATCAAACAAATCCACTTCAGTTTTTCATTCTTTTTTTGATCTGTAGCTAGTGTTTCCATCTCCCCCCACCACTGTACAAGAAAATACTTAATAAATGTATGCCAAAGAAAGGAACCATAGTGTATCTTTGAAATTGATTCTGACAAGCAGAGTCACTTTGTCAAGGAGTGGCCATGTAAAGTGTTCCCAGCAACTGCAGCCTCACAGGAATGAGCTCCCCAACTCCTTCCTCATAAGCAGTGTATATGAACATCCACCTTGGGGTATTGTCCACCTGGATGCTTTGGGGATTTGCTAACTTGCTGCAGAGCTACATATTTTCCACATTTGGTGACTAGTGAGGCTGAACAGTTGTTTTTGTCAACTCTGATTTCTTCTGTGAACCACTGGTTCAACCCTTTCAACATTTTTGTTAGTTTCCTTATCTTTTTCTAAATTTGCAGTCATGATCCACACATTTTTCTGTGGCCATTGCAGTCATTTTTCTTGGAATCTTTCCCAGTGGTTATCATTATTCTGGCCGTTTGGATATGGAAGTCCGAGTGTTAAGCCTCATCTGTCTTTCCATGTTTCTACATTCCCTGATACTTTAGTAGGTTTACATTTTACATTTTTTCCTTGTTTTTTCTTTTTTTTTTTTTTTTTAATTCTTGGACATGATACAGCAGTGTGGATTTACTTTTCCAAGGAATGGCTGATTTCAATTCATTATTGTGTAGTCAATACAAAGTAATGGCATGCTGCAGACCACAAGGCAGCTCTGCCCAGCCCTTTCTTACTGAAACATAGCTGCTTGTTCTGTGTTGTCTGTAGCTGCTCTCCCACCACATGCCAGAGCTGAGCAGTTATAATTGAACCTTGGGGCCCACAAAGTCTGGACAATTTGCAATCTTGTCCTGGAATGGGAGATCTCTGAGCCCTCCTCTTTCACTGCCCCCAATACTCCCTTAGTACAGGGAGAGCCATCCTGTGTAATGATTCTTTTTGAGTTCTATTTTTGGTCCACTGAACTGCAAATCTATTCTTGGGTCAATGGCATCCCATATGATGATTGGTTCAGAATCTGTAGTGGTAACTGGTGTGGCAAAAGCCCCTTTTATTCCTTTTTCAAAAAATGTCTTTGCTCTTCACATACTGTTTTATTTACAGTCAGCCCTCTGGACTCTCTCTGTGGGCTCAATCAATTATGGACATGGACACACACACACACATACACACACACACACACACACACACACACACACACTATTTTAAAATTGTGCCTGTGTCAAACATGTAAAAGACATGGTTTTTTGTTTGTTTTTGTTCTTTTTTTTTCCTTTACTTTCTAAGTAAAGGTCTATGGTCAGGTCTTTACATAGCAATCTAGAAATGATTTGAAGTCTGGGGCATTTGAAACAAACACTGGGCCATTTTATATAAGGAACTTGTGTGTCCATAAACATTGGCATCTACAGGGCATCCTCAGGCCAACACAACATTGACACAGGACTTACAGGACCAACTTTAGACTCTCCTTCTCAGGTGCTAAACAAATAAACACACAAAAGTTCATGTGCTTCTGATCAGAACACGAGTTGGATGGAGAACTGACAGGGTCACAGTATTGATGCTGCACCTTCAGAAGCATGACAGGCCTCATCATTTATGTTAGACTGTGGCTTCCTTGAGCAAAGGTTTATGGCTTTCTTCTACAGGTCTTGCATATTTCTTGTTAGACTTGGACATGAGCATTTAATAGATTTTTATTGCTGCTGCATATCAAACAGGGCTAATTCTGTCATTTTTGTCTCCTATATTCCATTGCTGTGTGAGGAAAGTTTCAAGGTACAACTACCTACCCCTTACTACAGAAGATAAAGCAGGGGCTGTTTTTTCTCCACATTCTTGACAGCTAGGGAATGAGCATATAATTTAAGCTTGGTCATTGGAATGCCTCTAGTAAGGACTTTAAATCTTAACAACTGCTTGAAAGCCAGTATCTCACTCAGGGGGACCACAGAGAAGGTGCAGGAAGGAGGCAGCCTAGCAGCATGGCAGCAAGTTCCTAGGATGCTCATGGGGCTACGCTCTGTGACTCACCTGGGCATGACCTGACTTGGCATTGCCTGCCTTAGTTATGCCAGGATCTCTCCTGACAATCAATTTATGGATTCAACTCCTTTCAGGTGTACTTTATTTCTGCCTAAAATCACAACAATTTTTTAATGCCCAAGAGTACACATGAGAATTCAACCCTCATTAGTATTCATAATTGGCTATTCTGGGTATCTAAACCATTTGTTGATTTATGTAAAAGTCTTTGAAGTCAAACCAAAATGTTGTATTTTCCATTCATGTTTCCATCTATCTATGCTTTAAGGATTCTGAAGTTGTAATATACCAAGATCTCCTGGTACTTGACCACCTACTACATGACAGATGCACAATTCCTTAATTACATCCAATCTCTGAAATCTTCATGGGAATAGGAAAGGCAGATTTATTTTTACAAATGAGGATTTGACATCTGAGGGAAGGAATATGCCCATGACTACATAATGGTCAGGGATGGACTCTGAACTCATGCTTCTTCTGTTACTAAGCATCTTATCTTTTTAGTTCATCAAGCTGGCTTTCCAAATAAGCCTTGCCTTTTAAATATTTACTTCTGCAGCATATCTATGAAATATTTAGCATCCTTTTCTCTGGACATCCTGCTAAGGCACTAGGTCTTTACTTCAAACTATCAGACTTAGTTCAGCATCCTCTTTGCCCTTAGCTGCCTGGCACTGGGGACAAGACATTTTTTGCTCCATTGTCACAAACATGCTACTTTCCCCTCCCCTTTCTTGTTTTACATATTTGAAATCAGCAGGAACCCTCTATGAGTTCTCTTCCTCCTCTGAACTTAAGCATCTCTCAGTTCCACTCATTTAACACCCGATCTTCCACAGCTGTGCATTTTTATTGGCTTTTAAAGCATGGTTCCTCCACCACCCATGTGGAACTATTCCAAATCTAGAAGGCAAAAATGTACTCTGTTCCCCATCATGTCTCCTAGCATCTGTGTTAAATAGCTTGCCCACAGTGACTCCAGTATCCCCATTGACTGTAAAATCTCTGAGTTCTTTAAAAGAACCAACCCATATTCAACCCATGAATGAGAAGATGATTTTTGTCTTCAAATCACTTTGGACTTGGTGAATATTACTCAAATGCCTAAGGCATTGATAAGGACCAGCTAATGATTACAGTACATTCCACACATGTGGAAGAAGCTGGGCAGCGCTGCATCCAAGGGTATCACACAGGGGCAGAGGAGGGGGTGCACTGGAAGGGGGAAGTACCTTCCAATCAGCACAACACTCCCCACAGCTAGGCAGAGGCCCTGAGGATGGGTCTTTTAGGCAGTATGAAACTCTTCGTTACTCTGAAGGAAGACAACTGCCATCAGTGATGATTTTTCTTCTACAGAAATTTTAACTACAACAAAATGATCGTGTCTTCTGAGTGTTTTATTTACCTAAGCACAACAGTGACAGGTGTGTGAGTAAGTGTTGATTCTCATAAATCACTGAAGTGTCAAAGCACTTTAAGTTTCCTTGCTCAGAGGATCTAAGAAAGGAAGTTGGGGCTGCTGAGTCAAGCTGGTCTCATTCTGGAAGTGGAGAAGGGTCAGTGTCCCCAGTCTTTGACCCTTTCCATGTGTATTCCCATCCAGGGTCTCTCTTCTCAAGTTGGGCACACAAGAATCACATAAGCATAGACTAACTCAGTATACCCTCTGCTGTGTCCCCAAGTCCTCTGCTCAAGATCACTACCACACCACAATATTTTTTCCCAGAAGCCCTTTCAGATTGGGGGATCTTTTCCTGGAAAAGAGGATCTTCTCTTTTGCAGGAAAAAATACAGTTTGGTGGTTTAACAAGAGACCTTTATAAGAAAAATGAAACACAAAGCAGACTCTACAAAAAACTTCAAGGTATTTTGTAAAATGTTGAGCACAATTTGGTAAACTTAGTCTGAGACTTGATAGTGCCATCATCAAAGTGCCTTAAAGATCCCCCCCTCTCCTTCTCTTTTTACCATGTAGGCCAGAGGCCTCCTTGGCAATACTATCAACCTTGGCTAGAGACCACTTCCCTCACTTCTGGTTACCTGCTCTGACCAGGCATGGTGACCTGAGGAATCAACATGAACATGAACATTTGAACGTGAATCAACACATTCAATTTCCACCCTGATTATATTTCACACAGTTTAACTTTGAGTGGCAATGAGGTCCTTGGTGTGTCTTCCAAACCTCCTGCTCAGGGGCAGGTGCCCTTCTTGGTGCTCAAGTCATCCAGTCTTTGCAGAGGTGGCTCCTTGGAAGGATGATTGCCCACACAGTAGCCCTGAGGCTACCCTTTTCCCGAGCTTCCTCTGTACCCTTTGAAGGAGGTACAGCACCATGCTGTCATGTCTGGTTTCAAAACTTAAGGACAGCTGAAGTTCCCACATTGACTTTCCAGCCATTAGCTTCCTCTTTCTAGAGGCTGAAGTAGTTTAGTTTGCATACTCTAACTTTGCCCCTAATATGATTAGTTTCCAGAAACACAGTTATCAACACCGTTAGGGATAGTTCCACCCTCTGGGTTAATGTGCTGATCAAGTGTCCTGAAGATTTGGTAGCCACCTTTTCCAGTCAGGAAATCAGAATATGTGGTCTGACAAGGTGAGGGAAGATCTGAAATGGGGACTGACCTAGAAAATCCAGGACACACAGCTGTCATACATAATGCTTCTGTGTCCCAGATAGCACTGTCATTCCCGCATCGTGTTTGCCTCTGGACAGCTTTATTTGATGTCTGAGATAGTCTGTCTCTTTCTGTTTTGGGTCACCCATTCGGTAAATCCCCATTTCCTCTCAGAGGGATAAAGCCAGTGTTCATCTGACTTGTAGCATGGGATGACTGACAAGCTGCTTCTTATTCAGCTCTGCCTACTTCTAGAGGTCAACTTGGCTGCATGGGAAGGTGGCTTTTCTAGAGCCTCTGGTCCCAAAGGGAAGCAGCTAAGCTATACCAGAGCTAGAAGTGTGGAAGACTGTTGTTGGTGTATAAGATCCCTCTGGAAACAACCAACAAGAGATACAGGAAAGAAAGGATTCTGTGCACAGTCCTCTGAAGGAAGGCTTGGAAAGAGGAGAGTAAAGGTGGGGTGTCCTTGCTTTCCTAAACAGCACTGAGATGAGGAAGGGTTGGTCCTGGTTTGGAGAAAGCTACAGGGCTTGGGTTCTTGCTGGTCCTTGGGAAATTCTGGCCATGAATACCTTTCTTAGGACTCAAGTAGCCAAGGAAGACAGACAGCAGAAGAGGAGCCCTCTTTCTGTTCTAGAGCTCAGGTTTCCTAGTATTGATAGCTGGGGAGGCATCAGAAAAGAACTTCTTCAAGGGACAGAGCTAGGCCTGTAGATTCATGTCCCTGAGTATCAGAGAGAGCACCTGTAAGGGGTGATTTTGTTTAGGTGAGCCATAAGGTGCATCCCTATTCAATCTCACTGAACCGCTGTCCTTGTAAAGATAGACCCTGGGGATTTTGCTCTTTCCAACTTGTGAGGACATGGTGAAAGGTGGTTGTCTTTAAGCCAGGAAGAGACCTCACCAGAAGCTAAGTCAGCCCACAACCTTGATTTTGGACTTCCCAGTCTCCCAAACTGAGAAAATTCCTATAGCTAAAGGCACCAGCTGATGGCATTGTGTTGGGACAGATGCCACAGACTAAGATGAAACCTTCCACAGATGTCATTGCTCTTAAAGGAGAGGCTGAGAACTTAAAAGATGGATGAACAACAAAGGGGCAGCACTCTGTAGCCAGACAGAGTAGGTTTGCATCCTGCCCTGCCATTTACCTGTACTGCAAGACTGGGCAAGTTACCTCTCTCTGTGCGTGTCTTATCTGAAAAAAAAAAAAAAAAATCCAGGGAGGGGGAGGTACAACAGCTTGAGGATTAAAATACAAAGTGCATAGAGCAGTGGCTAGCATGTAGAAAGCTCTAGTGTTTGCTCTTAATGGTTAATTTTAGTGCTACTGTAAGGGAAATGAGAATACAATAGTTTTAATGGAATTATTTTTTAGTTAATTGCAGATCTTGCTGAAGCTCCCTCAAACAACCTGCCTAGGTCTTTATAGAAGGTGTCAAGAACCTGTAGCCAATCAGTCAATTCATGCATCTTTGCAAATTTATACATAAATATTAATGTGACCTCATTCATGCCCACAGGCTGACGAGACTGTGAATAAGTGTAGCCTATAATTACAGTTTCATAACACACTGTGCAACAGAAACTGCCAACCTCCCACCAAATCAAAAGCCTCCCCCTTTTGTGCAGGTGACTTTAGCACTGGGAGAAAGTGACAGAAACAATGTGTGCCCTCTGCAGGCTGAGCCTCTGAGATCTTCCTATGGGGCTATCTCATATGCACCATTTCTAGGCACCAACAGCACCTATAAAGACCAGCACAGTGCCCTAAACACTGCAGATCCTGCCTAACCTGGGCCCTTGATGATTAGTACTGCTTACCCACCCTGGCAAGAAGTGCATTTTTGCATATTTATCTTATGTAGTCTGGAGGGTTATTTGCTGTAGCATTTAGCTAGTGTGTTTCAAACATTGTGAGCCTCTTCTAAGCATAAAATATTTCTTTCACATTTCTTCAAAAGGGCTAATTACTCACAGCTCCATTATGAAGCTGTTGCTATAAATAAGACTCATAGGGTTTGATCAGAAAGTTGTGGGTGTGAAAATGTGTGTGGGATGGGGTGGGAGCATAGGTGTGTGTGTGTGTGTGTGTGTGTGTGTGTGTGTATGTGTGTTCATGTGCAGGTGCGCGCATATATGTGTGTGTGTGTGTGTGTGTGTGTGTGTGTGTGTGTATGTGTGTCAGAGGACAATTTTGGGTGTTGTTCCTCAGATGCTGTCCATCATAATTTGAGACAGCATCTTTTGTTGTCTTAGAGCTTACCAAGTAAGCTGTCTGACCAGCCAACCTCAAACATCTTCCTGTCCATATATCCCTAGTGCTGGGGCTATAAGCACACATTGTGATGCCTATTTTTTATGTGGGTTCTGGGGATCAAACTCAGGTCCTTCTTTTGTATGGCAAGTGCTTTAAAGACTGGATTATCTCAGCCCCAGAAAGCACTTTATGTTTATCTCTGCTATTGTCCCACATCTGCTCAGTGGGAGTAGTCCTTTGATTTCCATGCTACAGATTCAATTTGGCAACTGCAAATAAGGACTCCAGTGTAGAATGCATTCCCCACTTCCAACACCATCAGCAGGCTAGAGTTGACTTTCAATTCCTCTACTGGGAACATGTGCCAGTGAGTCTTCCTTCCTTGGGAAAATATGGAGCTGTGGCTGCTTTGTATTTTATCTGACCCTTATAGGTTAAAGTGGGATATATATTATGGTTAGAGGTAGGGGCCCAGAGGACTAGGAAGGACATCTCTGCCTTATAGCCACTGTTGGCCTGAGAGATACTGATATTTTTATTTTTTCTTGCAGGCACTGCTGGCCTTAGTGACATTCTTTCACATCTAAGCCTTTCTTTCCTGCACTCTTATAGACTCTTTTGAAAATTGCCATCATTGATAGCTCTCAACCACCTGAAATTCCTTTGTTTGTATATGCATGCCTCTATCCTCATCCCTAGAAATCTACTCCCCCGCCCTCCTGTTCTCTCTGTTAAGGATCTAACAGCATCTTTTCAGGGGAACTATCTCAAAAAGCATCTGAACAAACTCCAACCTTGACCTATTCTTTCTAGAACCCTTTGCTCTGTCAAACTTTGAGCTTGTCAACTAAGCAGAGATGCTTCTCTCTTCTACCACAAAGCAGCTAGCCAGTTCACCTTTTTCTGTACAGTATGATGGTAAGGTGTAGGTCCACTGTGGAGTTAGTTCTGCAGCCCCACCCAAACCCAGGGCCATGTATCAGCCCTCTGAGTCTTTCCCTATTAGTCTCTCAAAGTCAGATAATAGCCAAGGTGGAGGCCTTACCACAGATCTCTCTTCCTCTGTTACCTGAATCTTACTTGTCTTTAGTAAGGAAGGAAGAAAGTCCCCAAAAGTCAGGACTTTGGTTCTTATCATTTCTTCTCAAAGTTTGTATCTTGGTGAGATGCCTGAAGTTTGTATTCCTTGGGCGAAGCAGCCTAAGATTAAGGACACCTCCAGGATGGCACCTTCCCAGATGGGAGACCAGACAACAGATTAAAGGAGATTTTGGTGAGATGAGAGCACAGAGAGAGGCCACAGGCATGAGTCAAGAATTAGTGACTTCAGTCTTTGCTCACTGTGACTGTGGGTTTGGGTTTATTTTTGAGGGTTAAGGAAGATTGAAGGTGACTTTGAGCTCTGAATAAAAACCCTAGGACCATCCCCTGAACCCCAGACTCTGCTTTTTGGCCCAACCAGAGATGAAATAATCACCAGCACTATACTGTTTGGGCTTAACTTTGTAGTCAGCTGAGAGCTGCTCTCTGTGCCCTAAACCCAGGATGTGTGTTGAAGACAGGAAATAGTTTCCACATTTACTGTTGTCTGCTTACTGCTGAGCTTTGGGCCAGCTGGAAGCTGCCAGGCTGCTGGCCCTCCTTTAACCCTGTAGTTAGTAATAGGTGGTTCTGCCATGGGTATATTTTTAACTTAGTGGGCAGGAAGTTTCTATTTCCATTCTAGCATCTGAAAATCTGCCTCCTTCCCCGGAGCATATCCTTGTACTATCAGAGGCAGAGTGGTTAGAAAATGGCAGAGTGGTTAAAAAATCCATTGCCTTAGTGGGGCTGGTGATTCACACAAGGATGCTAACATTAATTAATTAATTAGTGACCATGCACAACATTATTAAAAATGAGAGCTACACAAAGGAATGTTCCAGGGTACTGTGGAAACAATTTATGTTGATGTGTTTGTGACAAAATATCATTGGGAAGAGGAGGTGCCAAGTGCAGATGTATGAGACAAGTGTTGTAGGCAGAGGGAGGTGGCCTTTGACTTCAGTAAATAGCAAATCTGAAGAATTCAAAGAGCAGAGGCCATTGTTCCCAAATTAACCCAGTAGATCATGTCATGCCTAGATGGCCATGTATAAGATTTGGGGTTTTAATCCTTAAATGTATGGAAACTTATTGAATGATGCAAAGTAGGACAATGAGGAACCATATCTGTGCAAAGGTAACTACCATAAATGGGATGTGTAGGGCCAGGTAAATCTCATTATGGCTTGTCTTGGTTTCATTTTCCATTACTGTACTAATAAGATAA
Organism: Peromyscus leucopus; assembly: GCF_004664715.2. NCBI lineage: Eukaryota > Metazoa > Chordata > Mammalia > Rodentia > Cricetidae > Peromyscus > Peromyscus leucopus. The sequence continues at coordinate 4,541,598 of NC_051076.1, read as the reverse complement.
CCCCAACAGAAGCAACTTAAGAGAAAATGATTTATTTGGCTCACAATTACAGGTTACAACCCATCATTGGTGGAAAGTTAAGATGGTAAGAATGTGAAGGAGCTGCACATTACATCCACAATCAAGAACAGAGAGCAATGAAGGAATGCATTCACGCTAGTATTCACCTTGCCTTTCCATGAAGCAATACCACTCACTTTTAGGCTTCTTACCTAACTTTCCTAATTAAGAAAATACCTCACAGGCATGCCTGTCCAACCTAATCTAGGTAGTTCTTCACTCATACTCCTTCCTAGGTGAGTCTACATCATGTCAGGTCAACAACCAAAACTAACATAGCTGCATCGGAGTTCAGAAGTGTGTATTGGACTGAGCTTAATTATGGGGACAAACAGGGAATGGGCAGTTTTTCTGGGATACATTTTGGGTACATAAACAAAAGGGCTTGGAAAGAAATGGGGTGAGAGAAAGGGGAGTGCTAGAGATTTCTCCAGGGTCCCTCCTGGGCAGATGAATGGAGATGTCAGTCACTGATGAGGGGAACTCTGGATAGGATCCAGTTTTAGGTGGAATGATGATAAGTTTACTTCAAGACTCTTCGAGTGTGAGTCTTGTTTGGGACTTTTTGTCTTTTAGAGGTGCTGAGTGGACATCTGTGTACAGCAGTAGAGAATGATGAAGAGAACGCTGTGTGGAAGTCGGTAGTAGGTACTTTGTCATTTGAAGGTTGCATAGGAGAGTAGCCAGAGACACATAGCATTATTAAAGACATTGTATCAATAAATACCTGGTCACCTCTGTTGGCTTCTGAAGCAGTATCAAGTAGGAGGAAACTAAAGGAAGCCCAGAACACTTTTGGAGGAACATTTAGGGGCACAGTAGTGTCAGAAGCCAGCGGAGAAACAACTAGGAAGAAGTATTATTGAGTAGCTAGCAAGCAGTCATTCCAGGATCAAATACTGAAATGAGAGAGTTCATGATTACATAGGCAAAGCATGAGATTGAGGAGGAAGCAGAGCAGGAAAACAGAATGAAGCTAGGGCGAAGGCCACACAGAAGAGAGCAAAGGACAATTAAGAATAGAAAGATCCTAAGGAATAACTCACTCAAACCCCCACACTATTGAAGAGTAAGCAGAGGCCTAAAAATAACTTTGTCAGGGTCAGAAGTCACAGAGCTAGACTGGCACTGGGTTAGAACCACCATTTCACCAACACTTTCCCTGCCCACAGTCCTCCCAAGGACTCTACCTATTCCTGCACAGATGTAGGAAGAGGAATGAGGCTTGGTTGCTGGGCAGCACCTGACTCCCACCCAGAAATGTCAGCAATCTGTAGCTCACAGCAGGGGAATGCTGGCTGGAAACCACCAAGCATCAGCCTGTGTAGTTCATTAGCACCTGAGCATGCTTCTGCAGCTTTTTGTCTCTTAAGGTTGTGCAGGCTTAGGCCACAGGGCTCTCCCTCAATCCTCTGTTGGCAGGAGGACTTCATAAATGACATTTGATTATGCTCAACACAGCAGCCAGGGGCTGTACAAAAACTGCAATAAAGATGGCAAACACTAGCGATCTTCATAAAACATGGACGCCCCAGGGGATAAAATCGAAGTCTTAATGTACAGATCCTTGGCCACTAAGGCAGATGACGGCAAAATGCTAACAAATTGCGAAGCCAATAATAATAAAATTCCTGCTTGTGCTGCCCAGAGGCACTCAGCTCTTCCTCATCAGCCCCAGAAAGCGCAGTTGGCTCTGTAGGGGGTCAATGCTGGCTGTGTTGGGCCCAGCTGGACCCCTGTGGTGACTGAAATGGCACCGTGTTCAGTGGAGGGCCAGCCTTCTAACTCTGCCTTTCTCCTGAATAAGTCACAAGCAAATGTAGCCTCCTTCCTAAACTAGGAGCCTTTGAGATGGTTACTCTTGAATACAATTTAGAATTTCAATGCCAACGCCGTAGGAATCAGTTACCCCCCATAAGCATACAAACTAAGATCCAGAGAAACAGAAATATTCCTCCCAAATCACCCTCATGTCATCCTTGACCTGGAATCTGGGACTCTGCATGTGAAGTCTCCGCTCCCAGGCAGATGCTGTGGAGGGAACTGAGCATTAAATGAATAAGGAGCTAAATATAGATGCTCTCTTCCCTTTTTCCATTTTAGGGGAGTCACAGCATTTACCTCAGGGGAAAATCTATTTTGTTTAGGAACACACTTTATTATTACTTTTTTTCTTTTTGGTCATAAAAGGCACAGCCTTGGGTCTCATCTCAAATGGGGACATTCAGTTGTCTGTAAAACTACAGCAAGCAGAAGTGCACTTCCTCCAGGGCCAAAGAGGTTGCTGTGATTCATCTCACTGAGGAGAGTGGGCTGGTGGGTTGTCTCCAGAGATGGGCTCTAGTTGGCTTGCTGTGGCTGGGGGGAGACCCTGCTAGGTCGGATGAATGAGGGCTGACTGTAGACCCCAATCAGGAAGAAAGCAGGGTGCAATCTCCCTGACAGGAATAAAGATATTCTTAAAAAAATGTGCCTCTCCATTCAGCTATCAGGCTTTTTAAAACAATGGACCCTAAGGAATTACAATTTTCCAGAAATCTTATTCTGGGAAAAGGAAAAGACTGAAGCCAGAGGACCAGCTTGACTCCTGGAAGGAGACTCACATTCTGACTTTTCCAACTACTTTGCAGGAGAGATGGGAGACTGGGCCCACACCCAGACAGGCATTGCTGAGTATGCATATCTCTTGCTGTCCACTTAAACCCACCTCATGCCAGGACCCTAAAGGTAGACTTGGGAGCTCCTTGGACCTTTATTCCTCTTCCCAGTGTGCACATTGAATATATCTTCATGTTCTGCTTTTCACCATTCCTTTCTGCATCGCCGTCTTATTGAGCAAGGGTCCCAGGCCCCTATCCTAACAACTTTGCTAACACGTGGAGCCAAGGAGGAGGCTGGAGACCTTTTCTGGGCAGAATATCTGATGCTGTCCTTATATTTTTCTCAGTGACCTTTCAAGGAAAGGTTATTTTCACAACACTGCATCACATTAACTGTGCTGAGGGAGGAACTCACAGCCTCTGCAGAGAAGAGGACAGCTTTCTTGGCCTTTTCCTTCAAGATGTGTAGGTGGAAGCAGCCAGAAGGAGGAATTACATCCCAGGGTTCTGACCAGCAGGTTGGTGAAACAAGGAATGTAGGAAACATGACCTGACTTGGCAGCAAGGAGCCAGAAGGACAGACTGGACATAAGGCAGGGGACACTGTACTGGACTGGGAGCATGAATGGAAAGTGGGAGAAATAGGATTTCACTCCAGGAAATGAGAGACTAGACAAAGGTCAGATCTGTCCAGGGTTGGATGCTGGCTTTAAATTTATTCAATGGCATTGTCATCATATTAAGACAGGTTCGATTATGTTCACCAAGGTTCTGACTATGTGGGATCCTGTTTTAAAGTACCATGGAAAGAACACAGAGTCCTTTAGCACTTCTGCCTCATGAGCACTCCTAGCTCACAGCCAGGGAACTGCACAAGTGCAATGTACCTTCCCTCTGCACCCAGAAGTGAGATCTTTTCAAAGAGCTCTAAGCAAAGGGATTTGGAGGAGAGGTGACTCTATGCTTAGCCCTTTGCAAAGAGCCACAATGTTTCTTCTGTCCTCTTTCATATTTGGAGTGGCAGAAGAGTGAAATATCTTCTCTTTGGAATTTTGAAGTGAAGAGCCCAGAAAATCCCTCAGTGTGTAAAACAGTAACAAAGAAGAAAATCTGTTCTCATGACCAAATGCCACTGTGAGGCAAAAAAAAAGGTAAGGAATACTTTAAAGACATGGAAGAGGGGCATCAGAAATGGTCCCAGCCCCTCATGGTGAGGTCTCCAGAGCTTGTGAGAAAACACCAATATGTATTTTTAAGCTGTGTACACCTTATTTCACTGTTTAAAAGGAAAATAGCAGACCTAATCCACAGGGGGCCCAGACAGAGAGAGGGGGCCTTGGGGCATACACACACTCAATACTGTGACCTTCTCCAGTGTAAACCATCAGGAGATGAATTCTTTATGATGGCTGCTGGTGCTGAGATGGCTTCATAAATGAATGAATTAGGTTTGGCCACAGTAAATACAAACTGCACAGGAGTGCAAGGCCCGCAGAGGAGGAGCTGCACAGCTTTATAAGAAACGAACTATTTCTCAGTTGTCGCCTGTGCAGCAGACATTAATTTTTGTACAGTAGGTTAGCTCTAAAGAGAGAAAAAGATTCCTGCTCTTTAACGCTGGTGGCTTTTTCTGTCTGCCCCATGCTGCTTCTCTTTGCCATAGTGGTCAGGTAACCCTGGCTTGTTCAGGGTGACTAAGAGTCCTATCATTTCCTAGATCTCTCTTGCATGTAGGCCAATGAAATACCAATGGAAGTTACTAAATGGAACTTCTGGGAAGTGTCCTTAGAAGGGGTACAAGTTAGCTGGCCCCTGTTTATTTCTGTTTGTTCACTCTCCTGCCTTCTTCTAGGAATTGGAGCAGGCTAGTCAGAGGATCATTTTGTTTCTTTAAGCCTAGAACTATTCTGAGACCATGGTGATTTTGTATTTCAAGGTGTATATGGAGAGAATAAAAACAAATACTGAATACTGCATATTCTCTGTGGCCTTGCCTGAGGGTGCATAGGTAGAAGTCTGTAGACCCTCTGCCTGAGGCAGCCACACAAGGATGGCTGTCCACTGTGGTATTTCCTGGAATCAGAGTTGCAGAGGGACCTTCCAGCAACCCCTCACTGCTAGAGTGATGTGATTTATAAAATACAATGCTGCATCAAAGCTAGAAACCTTGTTCACCCTCTGAGGACAAAATTTCAGGTAGGTAGTCACACTGTTCTGAGTAGATTCTGAAGTCTTCTAGGTGTTTTCATAATCAGCATGGTAGATGGGATGGGATTCAAAAGACAAAAAGACTGTACAGCTGCCCAAATGGCCACACCATGGATGTCTAGAAAGGAGACCAGGACAAGGCCTGAGGATAGCTGACTGTTGAAGATACCATTGCACCTGCATGCTTTGCTCATTCTAGAGAAGTCTTTCCGGTATCTGAGCTTCACACAGGAGGAATTGACTCCTGTTGAATTTGACAAGTCAGGCTCTACTTAAAAGAGTTCAAAAGAATCTTTCCAGATTCTAGGAAGAACATTTTACAAACCATTCAAAGACCCCCCCTTTCTTAATTTGATGTCTTATCCCCATCCCATCCCCCATCAAGTTGTACATGCTCTGCATGTTTTGCTTTTCACCATTATAGCTTAGGTCCTCTTCAGTGGGCATGCTACAGGTGATTAATTCTTGCTTTCAGTAACAGAGCATTCCCATGGAGCACCAAAGAAAACATCAGCAACTGAGCAGTTAAGGGACGTATATGACAGCAAAGATAGTAAAGGAAGCCAAACTCCAGCGCTTCCAGCTCTGTCAACGTGCTCTGTGCCTGTAAGCTCAGCCCTAGTGATGAGGGGAAGACAAATATACTAACAAATCTTTCTCCAAATGTAGCAGCAAGGTGACTTTTTTTCAAAGGAAGCATATTGGAGAGAAAAATCAAGCAACCTTTTTAATATCCTACCCCCAGCTGAGTTATTATGACTTGCTTTGTACCAAACAGCACCAGAAGCTGTGTCCCTTGGCAACTTCCCTAATGTTGCTCCCAGACATCTCATTTGTAGATCTGATGGAGACCCTGCAGAAAGGGCAGCTGCCATCTGAACAGCCCTGTTCTGCAGGACCTCCCTCACACACACAACATGCACAAAAGGAATTAAAATTGATTTTCAGGGTTTTGGCAGCCACCAGAGACTATGATCCTTCTAGCAGCATTCTCAAAGATGACATTACTTATCAGAGCTGGTCAGCATCAGCAATTGCTCAGATAAATAATTTATATGAGGAACTAATAAAATAATGGAGTACTTTGGGAATGGTAATAAGCCAGTGAGACCGAGGCCTCCTGGGAAACAGGACAAAGGCATGCAAACCCCAGCTTAGGTGTGCTGCTTACCTGGCTCTTGTTCCCCTGAGCCCCTACCCAGAGGCCTTCCTGACTGTGTCTTAGATAAGCCTTGTATAAAGCCTCCTGTATCCCAATAACCAGCTCGTTCACACCTCTCCAAACATAGTATCTCTCGCCTTCAAATCTCTGAAGTAATTTGTTTATGTGATATGATAGTAATTTCTCTACTGCCTCATAGACAAGTGAAATTCATGAGTATTTCTTTACTTTTGGCATTTTGTCATGTAATTTCCTATTTCAGAGTGATCTTGAACTCATGATTGTTGTGCCCAGAGAGACCACCAAGGAGGAGCATACCAGAATGCAAAAGCAAGGTTTACTTCTGCTGCAAGTCATGACAGGGAACTCATCTCAAGCACTCACTGGCAGTGAGGCAGGGAGGAGTTCCTCTTTCTTGGGGAAGTTACTTTTTATAGGCAAAATCCATAAAATTTCTTAGAGAGGAGGGGTTAGTATGGGTCCATCCTTGATTGGTCCAGTTTTTCCCGGGCCTGGACTATCTTATTCTAGCTTATCTGTTTGCCCTGTCAGGAGTTTTACAACTCATCTCCGGGGTCCAGTCATGTTATCTCCAGAGAGGGGCATCTGGTGGTTAATCGGTTACCATCAAACATCCTGACTTTGTTCTTTTGAAAACACCTGACTTCACCCTCTCCCAGGAAGGGGGAACTGACTCAGTTTTGTTTATTGTTTATTTTTAAGATATCTCTTTCCTCAGCTCTTTTGGGTTTCTGGGGAAACTGTGTCTGGGTCTTTTATCTCCAGTGCTGAGATTAAAGGCATGTTCCACCATATTTCCATCCCATTTGGTTTTGAGACAGGATCTCTATAGCCCAAACTAACCTGTGTTATGCCCAGATCGAGTCCCCAAAGCTGCCACTGGAGACTTTAGGTACAGAATGCAAAAGCAAGGTGTATTCTAAGTTTACAAGCCTCGGCAGGGAGGCTCTTTCCAAATCTCTCATGCGCAACAGGGAGGTTGGAAGGAGCGCTCCCCTTTCTTTGTGAGGCTAGTTTTTTTTTTTTTTTTTTTTTTTTTAATGTAATGTTCCATATATTTCTTCTTCTTTTTTTTTTCCTTTTATTTTATTTTACAATACCATTCAGTTCTACATATCAGCCACGGGTTCCCCTGTTCTCCCACCTCTCACCCCCTCCCCTTCCCCCCAGCCAACCCCCCATTCCCACCTCCTCCAGGGCAAAGCCTCCCCCAGGACTGAGATCAACCTGGTGGGCTCTGTCCAGGCAGGTCCAGTCCCCTCCTCCCAGACTGAGCCAAGCGTCCCTGCATAAGCCCCAGGTTTCAAACAGCCAACTCATGCAATGAGCACAGGACTCAGTCCCACTGGTGAGGTTAGTTCTTAAAGGCACAGACCATATAATTTATTTCAACCCGCCTCCCTTTTTTAGTCTTTTGGTCGAATCAAAGTTCCTGTAGCAAAGCCGGGCGGTGGTGGCGCACGCCTTTAATCCCAGCACTCGGGAGGCAGAGCCAGGCAGATCTCTGTGAGTTCGAGGCCAGCCTGGGCTACCAAGTGAGCTCCAGGAAAGGCGCAAAGCTACGCAGAGAAACCCTGTCTCGAAAAACCAAAAAAAAAAAAAAAAAAAAAAAAAGTTCCTGTAGCAGATACTGCCACCTGGGAAAAAGGGGTCTAAGTTCTTATCTACACTTAGGAATCCTGGTTTAAGCTTCTCTTTGTCTGTAGGGGATAGAGTCGGGGGGGGGGGGGGGAGTTTACTGAGGTTTCACAGTGATCCTCTTGATTCTGCCTCTGAGTGTTGGGATTACAGAAACCACACCTCCATGCTTGCCTTTATTTATTTTTGATGACCCTTGCCCCCCCCAAAAAAAAACTCCTGTTTTTTGAAATCTGTCTTCTCCTCCTCTCCCTCCTTCTCCCTTCCTCTTTCCCATCTCCTCCCCTCTTCTCCCTGCTTTGAGATAGCATCTTACTGTATGTAGGCATACTAGTCTCGTACTCATTATATACATAGTTCAGGCTAGTCTTGAACTCACTACTCTCTTCCTTCATCTTTCCAATTGCCCAGACTATGGGCATATGCTACCATATTAGTTTAGATTATAAGATAATTTGAAGGTGGGGCATGTTGAACTTTGTGTTTGCTGACTCATCTTGGGACAATACTCCTCTAAAAGAATCATTTTTTTTCTATCATGTGAGTATAACAAAGAATTGGGGGGCTACATGCACTGTATACTGAAAGCAAGTTCAAAGGCAAGAATTACTGTTTGGTTTTGAGGAAAAGAATAGTCTATGTAGGTCCAAAAACTACAGTAAAAATCAGATTAAACAGAAGAAAATTAGTCAAGAATGGGGGAGACAGAGCAGCATTTAATCATTGTAGAAATTGTCCTTTCTATGATGTCTTTTTGTTGCAGTTTACCTTGGGACAATAGTGTGGCATCAGAGAGACAGGGCCCTAGGCCAGAAGGCCAATAATGACACAGAACACAGCTGGTTTCAGCACACAGCAGGCCTGGCTCCTCTGTTTGAGATCTTCCTTGGCAGGCTGTCTGAATTCTCATCTCTTACCTAGGGATCTTCTTTGCCTAGCAGGGATCTTTCACAGAATCTTCAATTCTCACAAGCATTGCTCTGTGGAACCCTGAGCTGGTTCTCCCCTGGGAAAGTTTTCCATCTTTGCCTATCCAGGAAATCCCACACCCTTTGATGAAAGCAGGTTCTCTGATGCCCCAGGTCCTTTTCACTTCCACCCCAACCCTCTAGACCTACACAAGAGCTCTGTATCCTTCAATATAGTGGGGGCATAGTTTCCCTTTGGGTACTAACAGCTCTTCCAATTCCATCTGTGTCTGTTGGTATCTAGCTTCAGACTAGCAACAGCATCCAAAATGCACATTGAATTGAAAGAAATGTAGCATATTCCTGTTTAGAACCTCAAATCTTCAGAGAAAAAAATGACAGATGTCTTTGTCAATGAAGAGAACAAAATATTAGAGAATTATATAGCTCTTCCTTCTTTTAAGAGACAATAAGGCATGGGGTTATAGCTCACATGTATTAAGCCCTAGGTTCAATCCTCAGTAGTACAGAGAGGAAGATAAAAGGAGGTGGGTGGTGGAATAGGGCATGTGGTCATGTGGTCCAAATGAACTTAAAGGATTCTCTCCTAACAGCAAATAGAAGCAACAAGATCATAATTCTTTCTTTTCCTCCATCCCTCCTCCCTTATTTTCCTTCCCTTCTTCCTCTCCTTCTTCCTCTTCCTTCTTCTCTACTGACATCAATCCTTTAGTCATTTAACATGATTTATAAGGTACAACAGTCTTCAAACTGGCATCACAGGAAAAACAATGGAGGCAGGTTGGGAATAATCTTTTCAGTGGTATGAGTAGGAAGATGTTTTCACCAAGTATGACCTGACTTAGGTTTAGGGTATCATTTCTAGAGGAATGGAGAGGTTCATGCTTTGGTTTGGTTAAGTCTCTAAAGTCTGAGCTCTGGGCCACAGACATTATTTGATGTTCCTTTGTAATTGTCAGAGGAGTCTTTCATAGTTCAAGATGTTGGCTTTGTTGGTCTGGCATATATTATTGAGTGGCCTCCATACACTAGGCATTCCCTTATATAGAATATGTCACATGGAGCAAATGATTTTGCTCTCTACCATTACTGACCTCACAGTCTAGCTGGTGAGAAATCTTAAGAATAATTAATAAAGACTGATTCTCACCTGTATGAAGAACTATGAAACTGGAAGGTGAAGATGTGTTGCAGTAGGCACCTGGGAAGGGGCCTAGAGCAGGTTTGGCATTGTGGCTGACTCAGAAGCTGACAGTTAGACTGAAAGAGAGAGTGTTGTTTGTTTTTTACTCTTTACTTTTTTCTCTTCGAGAGCCTGCCACCCAGTTCTCAAATAAATGCACACACAGAAGCTTATTCTTACTTATGAATGCCTGGCCTTAGCGTGGCTTATTTCTTGCCAGCTTTTCTTAACTTAAATTAACCTATCTTTTGCTTCTGGGCTTTTATCTTTTTCTATTTCTGTATACTTTTTCTTTACTTCTTATTCTGTGTCTGACTGTGTGGTTGGATGGCTGGCCCCTTCTTTTCTCACTCCTTGATCTCTTCCTTCTATTTCTTCTCTTTGCCTGCCAGCCCAGCCTATCCTTTCTCCTGCCTCACTATTGGCCATTCAGCTCTTAGACCAGTCAAGTGTTTTAGACAGGCAAAGAAATACAGCTTCACAGAGTTAAACAAATGCAACATAAAAGAATGCAACACATCTTTGTATCATTAAACAAATGTTTCACAACATAAACAAATGTAACACATACATCTTTAAATAATATTCTACAACATAGAGGCTAGTGTAGTGGGTAGCCATTCCAGCTTGGATCTGGAAGTTCCAACCCCCATTGAGACTCTGGCAACTGTCACGCCTACGAGGCGGGGCGAGGGGAGGCGCTGGAAACCCGAGAGCTGGATGGGCCAGCGCTCTCTCTGTGTGCTCTCTCTGTGCCTGGACCCTGGACGGTGGAGGTTGACCGAGCAGAGCTCCAGAGAACACCGCTGGGTTGCGATACACCTTCCCCAGACCCCCGCAACCTATCTATTCCTTCATTTGTAAGTCATCCACTAAATAAATCTTCCTTTTAACTACGTGGAGTGGCCTTTATAATTTTCCCCAATAGGCTAGGATAGGTAGTTGCATCAAGAGTATCAGGTTTCTAGGCAACACTACTCAGCCCTTCCTTTTCTGCCCATTGGCAGACATGAGTGTATATGTGGGTGGGGACTGTTGTCTTCTTGTATAGCTAGGAGATTTTATGGTAGAGCAAAGGAGGCTGTTAGAGAATGTGTTATCATCCATAATGGTTGGGGGTTTCAAAGGATTTTAGGGGCACTGGGAAACCTTGAAGAGAAAGAAGTCTTCCAGTAGTCTTGACACACAATGTCAGAATAAAGAGCTAGAGGAAGATAGTGGAAGCAAAGGCCAGTCTCTACAGTATGAAAAGGGATTTCCAATGTCCAGACACACACACACACACACACACACACACACACACACACACACACACACACACACACACACACACACACACACATACACGTTTCACTGACCGTTGTTGGCACACTGAACACACGTATGCACTCTTTCTGAGTAGTAGTGGGCCTGGAGAGGGCAGGTCAAGTTCAAGCAAATAACTTGAGGGCTCCTGCAGTCTCCCAAAGGGCTGCCTACTGTCAAATGTGTAAGTTTTTCAACAACATCTAGATAACTGGATTTTCACAAACAATTAATTCATTTCCAAATATTACCTTCCATTGACAAAAGCACTTTGAGGATTGAACGATATCCTTTGTAAGCTGTGAGCTACATGTTACAGTGTCAACCCAGATCTGCAAGTGGCACGGAGATAGGAACAGGACCTTACCTTTGCTACTGTGATCTCTCCTGCCCCAGAGCACTGGAGACCACTGTCTCCAATGTGTGTGGGTGCCCAAGCACCCCTCCTCTAAGCAGTTAGGCTCTGCCTATTCAGCCACACTTCTATAGTCTGAATTTCTATAAGATATCAGTTTAATAAAAGAGAGTCCACAGAAATAACCCCCACCCCACATTTGGAGGACAGCCATTCCAGTATTTGATTTCTTTCCAACTTAATCACACACCCCAATACACCCAGACTTCTGTGGGTCAGACTGAGCTTTCTCGTGGGCTCCAGCCTTTTCTTTAAAGCAGCTATGAAGAAGCAGTTCTTTTTCCCCAGTCTGGCGTCTCAGAGCAGTTTTTACCAAACATGTAGTTAATTAACCCTAATTAATTGGAATTTCAAATGCTTTCCAAGTCTGTGGCAGTGTGAAGCTGTCCTCTCTGTCTAGTACAAAGATGCAGTGGGAAGTCTGTATTACCATGAAGAACATAGCATTCTTAAAGCAAGCTCTCATAAAGGGTATGAAATTGTTCAAAGGGAAAATCAGGAGAGATTGTTTCTATCAAGTGGTACAAAGCTATTTAGATAATGTTACTTTGTCAAGACAGCTTTGCGCTGTTATCCTTTGTCAGATATATTTTTTTTTGCTTTGAGCATCTTTTTTTTTAACACTACCCTACCCCCAATTCTTGTTAAAACATCAATATTCTCTGGAAGAACAGAGAAGAGAGTCTTTGGAAGACTCCACCTCCTGTTTGCTGCAAAAACATTAATAAATGTCACTAGCAAAGTTGGGTACCAGGGGAAACAGGATGACCTCATGAATATATTTTCTAAAGAGCTTAAAATGTCCATCTTGTATATTATTCATCCCTTAAAGAGTCTAAGAGCTATTGATCCCTTCGACTGCTGCAAAAAGCAATTTAAATGCACCAAAGGCTCTGTGTATGGATGGACAGAACAGAGCCAGTTCAGAATGGCTTTGGAATTCCTATTTCTCCATGTGCAGAGCCAGGCTACAGAAAGGGTGCCCTTTGGTGGGGCAAATGATATCACTAGATCTATTACAGCAAAATAATGGGGAATTAGTGCTGCTTTTGCCTAAAGTGGTAGCATTTTATAGACCTGCTAAAATTCATCTGCTGATAAAAAGAGATTAAAAAAAATTAATCAACTATCATTGCAGGGCTATTTCCTGCTTCCTAAAGGGGCAGACATCAGACAATGTTAGCACTGTACTCACTGACATGCACTCCATGTGTTCCAGACTTGAACAAAGCACAGAGTAACATGAGTAAGAAGCCACAGATGGAGATCTGGGTCTTACAGAAAGTTAAATGGTGCATCCTTTAATTTTTCTGCACTTTTTTTTCATTATATATCATACTGGGTTTCATACAAGCATATAATGAACTTTGAGCATATCTGACATACGCCACTACCCTCCCTTAACCCCAATTTAGAAAGTGTGTTATTATTACTGCAGAAGACCTTCTCTAGAGTATGCTGAACTGCCTTTTTCACCTGCTTGGTATTTTCCTTGACTCAAAGACCAGCAGGAAGAAAGAAGACAAGTGTTTCCTGACATGAGTAGTGCATGTTTTTCAAAGTGAGGCAACTGCCCATCTTGGCCCACAGTCCTTAGGTCAGAACACTTTTGTCTATCAGGAATTCTAAGGTGCTTTGAAGCAATTAGTTCTGGTTTTGTTGTTGCCATTTGAGAATCAACAGAGACTTTTTATTAGATCTAGGCTATTTCTGTTCCTTTATTTATATTGACACATCTCAACAGCGACACACATGGAGACCTGAATTCCCCAGTGGCTAGAGATGTGAAGAGTCAGACATATTTCTTACCACAAAGGGGTAACACATGGCAATGATTATAAACCTGGAACTGAGGAGATCAGTGGTGAACTAGTTGAGTAGACTTGGCTGAGCCACTGGTGTGTCTGTGGTTTGGATCAGACTTCTTTCTTCCTAAGGTCTTATGTGTTGGAGACTTGTTTCTCAGCAAGTCAGCACTAACAGGATGGTGATGGTTTAAGAAGCCTACCAGGAAGCCTCTAGGTCATTGTGAAGGCTGTCCTCAGGAAAAAACTTCTTTAATTTTCTGATTTTCCATGTCTTGCAGTCATGCGAAATTAATTCTGGCATGGTTCCTGAGCCTTCAAAACTGGGAGCTAAAGCAGGTAAATCGCAAGACTTGAGGATTTTTTTTTTTTATAGTACCAGAAAAAGACTGATTCAGATATCAGGGAGATACACATTTTTGTATCTGTAAAATGAACATTCTAATAAAATGGTGGGAGCCATGAACAGGCTCTTCTTTAAAAGATAGGCTAGACACAAACAAATATCCCAAAATATCACTGGGAAGAGTTTCTTACCAGTTCTGTGTGGCTTCTTTGTGTTCACAATTCATCCTTGATATTGGCTCAGCCTTTTATTCTAAATTTCTCCCTAAGCCCTGTTACTTCTACTCCTCCCCCAGCTCCAGCCTGAGTGTGAAAACTCTTGAGTGCTAATAATCTTCTCTTCAGCAGCTTTTCAGCTTACAGTTTACTGAGCAGATGTGATACTTGCTTCTGCAAACATGAATAGAAGTGAATTCATGACCATTATATTTTACCCCCAATACAAGCATTTCAAATATATATTTTAATATATATATATATTAAAGGATCCTGAGATAGTAGCCAAATGATTTTGCTCTGTATACTCTGTGGTGTCAGTCTCTGTCAAATGGTAGATTCTTTCTCACTGACCTTGTTATGCTGCCCTCCATATTTGCTACAGCTTTGACAGATTCCAAATAGCAGCTGCATACCTCTCACAGGTAATAACGTCAGACTGGGCAAAGGTCATGCAGTTTACAAAAGTTCACCGCAGGCAGAAGAGAATGCTTCCCTTCTGGAAAAGGGCTTCTGTTTTCTGATGTTGTGTTTAGTATGCTCATAGACCTCCTCAGCCCATGAAGGCTTTATTCCACAGTTGATCAAGTGGTGCAGCAAACTCTACCCACAATCCACAGGTCTTGCCTGGAGCCCAATATAAACCAAAATAAAACTAGCACAATCCACAGGTCTTGCCTGGAGCCCAATATAAACCAAAATAAAACTAGCACATGTGTTACTTTGTCATAGGTTCTAAGGTCATTGACCCCAACAGGCTGGGACCTTCATCAGTTCTTCTAATTTACTATGATTCACTAATTCATGAGATCATTTTTGAACACAGATTGTTCTTTCCTAGGTCACATGAATCCCATAGGATAACCAACACTGAGCTATATTTCTAAAATGGCAGTCTGATTATGTTCTCTCACCGCCGAAGATACCCTTTCACTTATGAGTTCCTGAGTCTCGCTTCCAGGACTACTTATTTCTGGGCAAGAACAACCCCTTGAAAATCTACCTTTTGTCCTTGAGTCCCTTTATAGTCACCTGTTTCTGTCATCCTGTTTGTTTCCTCGAGCTCTTCTCTGTCTAAAATGTTCTTTTGCTTATCGTCTGATGACATAACCATAGTTATTCTTCAATGTCTGGATCAAACGTCACCTCAGTGTAAAGTCCAGTGACCCTACTCTCTCATTACATATTTCTAACTACCTCATGCCTACTTTTCTGTTGCTCTCATTCTCTTCAGTGAAAGTTCCTGTCATAGACAGAGACATTTCATATCTGCCTGAGTACCCTGAGAGCTAAGCTAAATGCTTGACATATAGCAAGTTCCAATAAATCTTTTGGAATAAAAAGAATGAGACTTAAAATTGGCAAACTTTGACTCTTGCTAGTCTCAGCCTTCCTTTTTAAGACTGCAGCATTAGCTCCTGCTTCACCTGTGTACCCCTTACAGTTGGCAGGCACCTCATGTGACACACCCTCTTTCACACTCTGCAGTCTTCTAAAGGAATCAAAACACATCCCCTCCTAACTTTTTTTTTACCGATGGTTCTATTCTTTCTAATTCATTTTCATACATTGCATCCTGTTGCTAATTTTAGTTGTTTTATCTAGAGCTTTGGAATGTTACTTCATCATTTATAAAATGAGGTGGCTTAAGCAGCCTGAACTGATTGCAGGAATCCTAAGTGGAAGATTCATGGTTTGTATAAGGACACAGCATTGCTACGAGCTTATTGCAATGCCTTCTTGCCCCTAAAGGCCATAGACTTTCTTTGGGAAGTAGTATCAGCATAGCCCAGATCCCCTAACCATTTGCTAATGATTACTCAGAGCCCAGCCCTTAGAATACAGATGTTTTCCCTGAATTAACTGCCTTATCTTCTTTGATTGTGTGGAAACATGTCACCATCTTTCAACCTCCCCATGGTTTCTTCTTATGTATAGGGCCTCATAGAAGGAATCTTTTTGACTTGAAGAAATTCCTGACTATCTGTAGACATGGGGCTCTAACTAGATATTTTCTCTTCTACTTAATTGGCTAAAATCTTAAATGAGAGCGATCAAGATACTAAAATCGTGGTGATCCTATTATTAACATTTTTATCACAGAATTCCCATTTATTTCAATCCTTTCACTCTTGGATCTATGCCAGTTCCCTGGCTTTGAAGAAAAAGAAAAGGAAGAAAGAAAAGGATCTCTAATTCAGCAATATTTTAGAAAGAAAAAAGTATTACTTAGTGTATAATTTAGTTGAAGGCTTTTTGGAAGTAGAAATAATTGCAGCTCTTAATCCTATTTTACTAAGTTCTAATTTATTCTTTCAGAAACACCACAAGAACCAGGTTGCTGAGCCAAGTTGGATAAAGGCTAGATCTAGCTGCTGGTGGTACCACAAATATGTCAGTTACCAAGAGGGCCAGGAAGAAAGAAGGAGGAGAAAAAGGAAGAGCAGATAAGGCCTAGAATTTGCAGTCTAGAGACCTGAGTAGGTGTGTGTGTGTGTGTGTGTGTGTGTGTGTGTGTGTGTGTGTGTGTACTTGAGTGCTCACACACAGAGATAATGAAGGAGACAGGTACCCATGAGAGGAGGCTGATAAACAAGCAGCCCACAGACAGGAAGTATAGAATCCTGGTAGGAAGAAAGTTCCTTCAAAAATGGTTACTTTAATGAGCTGGAACTTAAGTCTTCAAAGGGTCTGAATATATCATATTTGTATGGATCTATAAGGTTGACTTCTAAAGGTACAGATTTCTTAAGCATGGTTCTCCCCTGGTGAAGCTGCAATTATATACTACCTTTTACTATTAAACTTAAAATCACTTAGCAGATACCTAAAATTTGTAGGTCATTGTGGAGGGAGTGGAGATAGAGAGGATCAGATCTTTCTTGTGCTTTGCACATACTGAGGTCCTGTGAATCAGTCTACACATAGCATGGGTCTCCACCTACATCCCATGTGAATGAAGGCTGAGGCAAGAACTGAGAAAGTGCAAGTAGCTCTAACATCCTTCTTCAGGTCCCCAGGCTCTTGACAGGTAGTAGAGCAGTAGTTTTCAAACCACTTCCCAATAGAGGCCGAGGAGTCAGAGGAACGATTCCCAGGGATAGCCTCAGCAAGACTGCTCAGGTCTTCTGTCACAACTTCAACTAGGCAATTTCATATTTGGATGATACACACATCGGAATTCTACATGTGGCATTGTCCTGGAAAGGTTTCCTTTCTTTACAAGATCAGATGTGAGGTAAAATTACAAAGCCTTGTATAGAGTCCAAAAGAGTTGACAAAGGAACCTCCACAACAGATCTCACACTTGAAGATCTGGAAGGAACTCAGACACACAGAGCTTCTTTGAAAAGAGCAGCTTTGGTTTAGGATTCATGAAGCCATTGGGAATATGCATAGAATCTCAGAGTAGACTCTGTCCACTGTAGACCACATGCTCTCCAGAGGAAGCCTTTACCTTCATGCCCAGGAGCAGCAGGTGATCAAGGGGGAACAACTTCTATTAGTTGCTGTGGAATGGTATAAGAAATGAAGTTCAGAGTGGTGAAGACTTTGGCTCAATGGCATGTGATAAAATAACTGCAGGTGGAGAGAAAATTCCAGGACTTGAAAGCTTGATGATACCCTGTTGAGTCAAGCAAGGATAGCAGTGTCTACATGCAGCATCTCACTTCATCTCATTTCCAGCCCTCTGCCTAATGATGAGGCATAGAGACAGTCACATTTCCAAGTCAAGCTCTTAGTAGCCTTGCATTCTGGCAGTTTCCACTAGTACTATGTGAGGAATGGTTCCCTCCATTTTGTTTTGTATTGCTTCACCCTCTTACTCTGTGGAGTCAAGGAGAGTCCTTCCAGCAGCACTGCTGTGTGGCAAACTGATCAGGAGATCAGGACAGAAGTTTACGAAAGGCTGGATGTGCTGGGCAAGGCTGCTCTATTCTACTTCCTCCTGTTTTCCCTCCTCAATGGTATTATTTATGATGCTAGGGTGTTTCTTTTTTATTTAGAAAAGAAAAAAAATTCAGCCTTGTATAAGAACAAGAGTGATGATTCAATAGGACTATTTTGTGCCAAATGACTTCCTGTAATCACATCTTTAACAGTGTTTCTTACAGCAGCAGGCTTGCAGGCATGCAGTGAAACCACTACCCAAATGCTCCTCTCTGCCTCACAGCTCACTCCTAACACAGCCCCAGGATACCCCTCTGGCTTGGTGAGCCCAAGAGGGCTAACTAAGTAATACTGATCCAGGACGTGTGTGTGTGTGTGTGTGTGTGTGTGTGTGTGTGTGTGTGTGTGTGTGTGTGTGTTGGGGGGCTGATGGTAAGCCAGCAGGGGTAATGCAATTTTGATCGAATCATCTTTTAGATGATATAAATATTAGGGTTTGGGGCCCTGTAATACATCAGAAGATCATCATATTTAAGAATGTAAATAGCATTGAAAGGTACCTGTTTTAATCCCTTCCTGTCATAGATAAGGAAGCTGAGACATAAATCAATTCAGTAAGGATTTATTGACTTTCCTGCTGTGTGTAAAGGATTGTGGTCAGCCTATGTGGCCAAATGACTTTTTCAAAGGCTCTCAACTTACTAGCAACAGCAGAATGCTTACTGTCCTCACTTTCTTACAAAACTTCCTGTCACTTCTATAAAATATTGTTGTAACTGGCTTGCTATGAGGAGAGGGAGATGCGGGGTGAGAGAGAGACAGAGACAGAGACAGAGAGACAGAGAGAGGAGAGAGAGAAAGAGGACTGTAGCCAGGAGATGTATACTGCATCTAAACTGGAGACAGTAAACCAGGGGTGCCAACTTTTGCTTAGGATAATATAGACCTTGATTACATTTCCAGTCCTTCCACTTACTGTATAACCTTGGCTCAGCTTCACAGTCATTTTCAGATTTACCTTGTTATATAAAAATGTACAATAAATATGCTTAATACTTAACTTTAAAAGGTATATGCAGATTCACACATGGTTTATTTTATTCAACATGTGCACATGCATGAGTGTGTGTGTGTGTGTGTGTGTGTGTGTGTGTGTGTGTGTGTGTGTTGGTAGTGATCAAGCCCAGGGCCTTGTATAATCCAGATAAGTTCTTTTCCACTGAGGTCTAGCATGACTTAATTTAAAGGTATAATAACC
The DNA here is from genome assembly GCF_004664715.2 of Peromyscus leucopus. NCBI lineage: Eukaryota > Metazoa > Chordata > Mammalia > Rodentia > Cricetidae > Peromyscus > Peromyscus leucopus. The sequence continues at coordinate 4,522,562 of NC_051076.1, read as the reverse complement.
CAGGCTTGCCTTGAACTCACAATCCTGCCTTGCCCTCTTCAGTATTTGCTTATTGGCATGCATTACCATGAATGACTTTTTTTTTTTTTTTTTGCTTAGTCAATATGTTTATTATCTTTATGAAAAAAATCTTCATAGAAAATTGCTTTAGCTCTCAGCAGTCCTTTCCTGAGCTCTGAGGAAGCTTGCCTTCTTTTGAGCAACCCGATCTTTCTTCTGAGCAAGAGACATTTTGGGTCGTTCCACCTCTTCTTCTTCACTTCTCTCTTGGGCTTCTTCTCATAGACTGGATTCTCTCGGATAGCAGCATGAGCTTTCTTATACATCTCCTCCATCATGTCTGGAGTCACATTGTTCTTGAGGTACTGAGAGAACTGTTTCTTGTAAGCATCTTTGTCTTCCTCCATCAGGTAGCGCATGTAGTCTGAGACATTCTGACCCATGATGTGCTTCCAGTGTACTTCTGCATTGAACTCCTTGCTTTCAGAATCATAACCAGGGAATCGTTTGGTACTGTGAGGAATAGACAAGCCTCCATCCACAGCTCCCTTCAGGGCCCCAAAATCTTTATTGTCAGTTGTAGTTCGGGCAAGACCTGCATCCAAATAGCAGGTGAAGGCACCAGGCTGACCGTCAATGCTTTCCATATTGTATTCATCTCCAGTCACCTCCACTTGGCCTTCATAGATCTTGTCCATACCAAACCTATTGAGAAGCCTGCGGGCCAGCAGCAGGCCAGTGCAATAGGCGGCAGCATAATTTGTCAGGCCAACCTTCACACCGTACTTGGGCAGCTCGTGTGCATATGCTGCGCACAAGATCATGTCCCCTTCTATGCGGGCATAGCAATCTGGCAGATGATATCTCTGTTGGTTATTATCCTGTATTTGGGTGTGTTGTACTTATTTTTGTCTTGGATCACCAATCGTTTCCGAGCATAGTAGTCAGTTTTACCCTCTTGCCGCCTTCTAAATCTCACTTGGTATCTCTTAAAGTAGGCCTTATTCTTGACAACTTTCACAAACCCCATCCTGCGGAACAGCAACCCACGACTGCGGCTCCACACAGACCTTGAATGACTTTTTTCATATGCTTTGATATCTTGTGCCTCTCTGACTCTGGAGAGACTGGTGTTTCTGTCTCATTGCAGCTCCATTCACCTTTCCTGTTGGGCTCCCACATTCTTCGCTACTATTTCTCTGACTCTACCATCCCAAACACAAATTCTAGACCAATAGGGCCAGGGTCCTTCTATCCTTAACCCACAGAAATTACTCACATTAGCCAACCCTAAGCCCTTTTATTCTTCTGAATCCATTCTGTCCAAGAAGCTGGAGTAAAGGCTTTTGCTTATATCCTTCCATTCCTTCGATTTCTAGAGCCTTGGTGCCTTCCTTGTGTCCATGGGTTCTGTGCTCCTGTCTCTGGAAATCCATGAAAAACAAGTATAATTTCAATGGCAGCTGCCACATTTATGTTATGAAAAAATGGAAAAATAATATGATCTATACCACAAATCATAGAATGTTTCATAAAACACCAAATGTGTAAAGGCTCCAATGTCCTTCATATATCACAAAGTCCCCATGGAATATTGTGTGTGATGTCACTATATACACAGATATGAGTAATATCTATTTCCCTCTTTCAAGGCACCTAATCACAGAGACTTATCACAGAATGAGGTGAGAGGTGAAATTTTTTTTCTGTGACAGAAGGAAGAGTTTAAATCAGTAGTTCTCAACCTGTGAATTGTGGCCTTTTTGAGGGGGTCACATATCAGATATTTACATTATGATTCATAATGGTAGCAAAATTACAGTTATGAAGTAGCAATGAAATATTTTATGGTTGGGGGATCACACAACATGAGGAACTGTATTAAAGGGTTTCAGCATCAGGAAGGAAGGTTGAGAACCACTGGTATAAATGATAGAGAAACAAAGACTCAAATACAGTTTTCTGATGAACAGCCCAGAGTTGGGCTTTCAGTGGGACCCATGACTTTGGGTTTTAGCTTGTCTTGTCTGCAGAACAAGAGACAAAGCATGCTTGGATGCCCCAGAAACAGCCTCTACCAGCCACCAATTAATATCTGGGATTCTGTGCATGCACTACTTTAGGAAAAATATTCATTTCTTTCTTGGCCTCCCTTCTATATTCCATATTCATTTATTTTCAATAAACAGCTTCAGATTCCTCATTTTTCCCCCTAAAGCTTACAAATAAATTTTTCTGTCTTGCCTTTCTTGCCACATTTACATAAAAGCCACAATGAAAAATTTATAGCAGTAATAGAAATCTTCAAGAAAACAAAATGTTCTTAGAACCTATGTAGCCTTAACCCTGTGCTAGGGAACACAGTGTGTTGGGCTCACAGGCTCTTAGACTGCTCAATTCTTTGAGAAGATGTGGCTAAAGTGCCAGGTGTGCCAACAATTGTTGAGTTTGGGCCAGTTAGAGAGACTGGCATGACTTTACTCATCAATGTCTTCTAGTCCACCTTCTCTTATAACCATGCAAGTAAATAGAGTTTTACTTGCTAAGTTTTGAAGCAATTGTATAAATTCTATGAAACTTTACTATTTGGGAATATTGAAAGAATGTTAGAGCAAAATATGGCTTCATGGAAAATTTAAAAAGCAATCCTTTATAAATACTTTATAAAAATTACATTTTAATCAGTTGGAAATATAACACATGTAAGAAAGAGAAAAATAATTCTTCCTTTTATCCTTTCAAGAGGTAATGAGCATGCACCTAGTACTGAGGACTCAAGGCACTCCCTACTCCCAATGTATTTCCAGCCTAATGCTCATTAAGAGAAAATTAATATTAATAAACCAAATTAGTTAAGTTGGTAAAATGGGTTATTTTGTAATATAGCATAAACATGAAAATGCTTGGCACATGAGAATTTATTTCTTAATGCTTAGAAGTAAAAGAAAGCTTTCATTTATGGCCTATTCAATATATAGAAGTTTCTGATTTTAGGTAGGAATCCATTTTATCTTGGAAAAGATATGATTTTGAGCCTTAGTCAATCCAGTCACATAGGGTGACCATCATGACAGTGGTGCTGAGTCTATGTTATGTGGACTCTACAGGCTTGGCTGGTGCGTGCAATATTGCTCAGGCCTCAGGAAAGACAGGAGTGGAGTCACTGGGTGGTTTCTAGCATTCCCTTCTTTAGACAAGAGAGAAGGGTAGATATGGAGTTTCTGAGAAGAGGAACAGAAAAAACTGGCCTCTAATGGGCTGAATAAAACAATTAGACTTTTTTTTAAGTGGTTAGTGTTTAGAACTACTTCCCCCCACCCCCTGCCTAACTCCAGCCCCTTTTTATAAAGTATGAGAAATTATTTGAGTTCATTGGAAGCACAGCTAAGATGTTCCCACCTTAGATGTGTCCTGTGTTCAGCATGGGCAGGTCTGAATGTTCTTTTCTGTGCTGGGGATAAACTAATGAGGTCTACTGAGGAGAGGGCAGCTGGGCAACCAGCTGGGCAGAAAGGTCATACTCCTGGGAATGCCCATGGACCTGGCCATTGACAGGCTGTCTTTCTAGGAGGCAGCCATTACGATTGGAAGGAAGAGACTATGGGGCTTAGCATGAGTATGAGCAGCAACAATTGGTACAACCCCTAGGGAGACAGAGTCACTGGATTACTGTTTTTTTTCCCTTTTGCTTTATGGCTTATGGAAAGTGGAACACAGAGCTATTTAAGCTATGCTGGACAATGCAGGAGAGGTTGAGTGATGCTCTTACTCTGTTTTCTTGACAGTCCTCAGTAGAGTGCTCAAACTGTCCTCTGTGTGGTAAATATTTTAATATAACCTCCCATACAGTGAAGATGTTAGTTTCCCACTCTCCTCAAGTAATAAATTTGACCTTTACAACAAGAAAAAATAGCACACAAATAATCATTATTTGCTGGCCATCTTCTCTCATATAAGGCAATATGGAACAGACTCTATGTTCTAAATGGCCAACTTTAAATTCCAGCTCTGCTATTTATTGATTGTATGAACTTGATCAAATTTCCTTACCTGTTGGTGTTATATTACAGACTTTTCCTGGGGAGATGCAACACACACACACACACACACACACACACACACACACACACGCACACGCACACGCACACGCACACGCACACGCACATGCACACGCACATACAGGTACCCATGCACACACATACTGAGTTTTTGTTAGGAGTGCTAACAGGAATGTATGTGAGGGGTTACTCATAGGGGCAGGGATGACTCAAAAGCAGCTGCATCATTAAAAAGCTTACCCTAACACAGGTGACAATTCACAGAAAGCTGCATCCCTGGACTCTCTGCACAACTTGTAAAAGATTGACAGGTCCAAGAATCTTCTCTAGGCAGTTTGGCTGGTCAGAGTCTTGGGTCTACCATTTCCGTAGCCCTGGGGATGGGGTCCTTGACATGTGAAGTTAATTATTTCTTGAGTCTCATAAGTCTCCCCATCTTCTGGAGGGAATGCTTCAATTTAGAGGAAACTGTTTTACAACAGTATATACTTCTGATTGAAGACACTCTTCCTCATATAGTTGATGTGGGGATCAGCACTTGCTTGGAATGTGGTTGACCATGGCTACATCATTTGCAACTTCTATTTTATATATTACTCACATCAATCCTAAAGAGAATGTGTAGCCCAATAACATGATAAAGAAACTTGGTTCATGAAACTTCTATGGGTTAAAGATCCAATGGCTAATAATTGAGAAAGGCAGAGGTTAGACCTGGGAACCCCTCTGAACATCTCTCAGTGTTGTGTGGTCCTTTGATGTGGCAGCTTGCACACAGTCACTTTCTTTGCCGTTCTTTTGCACATATAATTTCATTTTCTTGGAATGAGCCCTCCATCTAGTTTATCAGATTGCTTCAACTTGCCTTGAGAATTACTATCAAAGTGCCCCTCATATAGGAAATCTTCCTCCCCTGACGTATGCCTCTCCCATGAATGCTATACTGTATGAAGCTTGGTTTTCTTTTAATGCTGGTTTCTGTAGGAAGCCCTGAGCTTTATGAAACTGAGTTAGTGTCTTTTTAAGATTGTTTCCCTCTAGTACAGAGCCTAAAGATATTAAGTGCTCAGAGAAAGACTATAGAATGACCCTTATACCAAGAACCATCATCATCTCCCCAGTGCCCAGATGCTGAATTCTTTGAATTAGACTCTCATTTATAGACAGCAAGCCTGAATTGTACTTCATAAACCAGTTGAAGGATCCTCTCAAAGACAGCCTCTGTCATGGTGTAATTGTGGTTCTTAGACCTTCCTTGGGCCAAATCCAAGTTCCATCCTCCTTGGTGGAGGCTCTCAGAACGTACTAAGATAGGTGTAGGACTTCCATGCAGTGCATTCCTTGTACTTTCCTTATCCCAGAGGTGGATCTTATTTTCATGCTATCACTAGCACTAACATAGGGCTGCACAGTACATCATTAAGCTTTCTGCTAACCCTGGTATGTTGGCAGTCAACTGTATTGTTTCATTTCTTCTCTATGTGCTCTACAGAAAAGCACCATGGTGAAAAGTCCTGGCAACAGAATGAGCTAGACTCCTGGTGGGATCTCACCTGGGGCACTTACTGGCTGTACATTTTTAAGTAAGTCAGTTAACCTGGGGAATCGCAGGAACCCTCCATAGAAGAGTGTTTTAGCCACACCAGATTGAAATTGTGATTTGACTCCATCCTTGAAACTTCAGAAATGTTTCAATCTTGCTGTAAAATTGAAATGGAAAAGACATAATGCTAATGAAAATGGGAAATGCTACAAATGATTAAATTGAGCAGCATGGAACATTGATCAAGGAACTAAATTGGTTTAATGGAGTGCACTGGAAACATCCTTTTTCCACAAAAATATATTGATGTTAGCATAATTTTACTTAAAATATTTGTACTTAAAATGCAGTTGAAGGTCAACATGGAGTAGAGATGAGCACAAAGCCTGATCCCACTTGCTTACTGAGAACAACTTCAAGTACTTCACACACAGTATCATTCAGCTATAACAAAAGTCCAGGGAGTAGAATTGTCATGTGGCCCCATTTTATGGAGAGGGAACAAAAGCTGGCTCTACCAAGTATAGTATTCCCTTTGGTACTCTCCTCATCTTAATCTACCACTGTCTTATTGCCTCTCTACTGACATTGTATGATTTTTCAGCCCCATCAAATAAAATGTTTGGATACTGAAGTTCCTCCAAGGTCCCTGTGTTAAAGGCTTACTTCCTTGGGTGGTGCTAGTGGGAGATGATGGGACTTTTAGGAGGTTGGGCCTTGTGGGAGGTCATTAAGTCATTGAAGGTGTGTGTTTAAGGGGGATTGTGGGACCATCTTGTCTCCCTCTTATTCTGTGGCTTATGAGGTAAGACATTTTGTCATATACCTGTGCCATGAAGTGTTTGTTGTCTCTCAAGAGATCAAAAGCTATGAGGTGAATCAATCTTGAGCTAGAACCTCCAAAACTATGAGCCAAAAATCCTTGTTTCTCTTTGTATGTTGATACAGGATGTTTCTTTATAGTATTCTTAAGTTGACTAGTATGAAGTCTAATCTGGGTGCCAAGATCTGAGGGCTTTGCTTATCTGCTCCCAACTTCTTTGCTGGTTTGTCTTCTTATGGCTCTTGCACATAGGATACTCTGCCTACATCCTCTTCTGACCCTATTTACAGAATGTTCATTCTCTACATGGGTGCCTGTTGTATCTACCCACCTTTATCAGGTAATAGCCCTGCCTTGTCACATGTGTTTACTCAGGTCACTTTTCTCCATTTCATGGAGCACAGGTGACATTTTGACATTTTACATTTTTTTTTTTTTTTAGCAGAATATAATCCTGTGGGGATTTATGGAAGAAGAGGGGTTGTCTCTATCATGTTTATTGCTTTGTCTCTAGGGACTGGAACATCATCTGCTGCACAGTAGGTGTTTAATGGATAGTTTTTTAATTATGAAGAAATAAATGAATAGGAGCTCTTCATACACAAATCCATTACTAAGTACTAAAGGCCCTGCTTCCAGTTGAAGAGGCCTCATAGTGGACATATCAAATCCAGTTTTCCAGCACTCCTGCCCAGCTTTACTCTGACTACAGACGTGCCCAGTACTTACACAGTTGGTGAAGTTCTTGACTCAGGCTTCTCCTCCCCAGTCAATGTTCTTTTGTACCGACCTGCCATCCTGAGTTGCATAGCTCCCATTGGATGGAATACTTTATTCCCATGAGTGTCTTTCCAGTACAACCATGCTTTACTCAGTTAACAGATTTTTGTGTTGGGATTATAGGAGTGATTTCCGAGGTCTGCAGAGCATGTAAGCAACCTGTGCCTTTAGAGGAGGACTGAGGGCACTTTGGTATTGGTCCCTGTTTGCAGGTTGCAGATCTCCTTCCTATTGACAGATGTAGCATTGTGGATGTGCATGCTCTGTCTCTCAGGTGGAAATTGATCTCAATCAAATAACTAGAAGTTGATTTTCACAATGACAAAATCAGCCCCCTTTTCTCTGCAGATTAAAAAGAAAGAAAGAAAGAATTAAGGGATAATAAATGAGGCCTGTCATTTTGTAAGGAAAGAGACAATGATGGGTGAGAAGAGAAAAACAAACATCAGTTAAGATCATAGAACAATATTGAAAATAGAACAAGATTCTTTATTCTGAGCAAGGTAAGAGGAAGAGTTTATGGAAAAAAAAAAAAGAGGGAGCCTTGAGTAGGAGAGGAAAAGGCATGGCAGAATTAGAAAACAGCCCAGTGACTTTCACTTGGATTTTGAAATATTTATTTGTATAAATGAAATTCTAAAGAGAGACAAGAAAGAAAAACCAATCACAGATCCCCTGGGGGAAAAAAAAAAAACACAAGGAGGAGGATCCAGCTCAAAGTGGAGCTGTAGCTCTAGGACTCATTGGATCATTTACTGTGTTTAAGTGAGTCCACTCTGACCCAGCTTAGGAGTGGTGTTTTCAATGTGTCTGGGCCACCCTGATCCTCTCCACATCCTTGGTTATCTCAGGAATTCACCAAAGTTTTGTATCACAAACCAGCCAGTGGTTGGGGCCATGTGTGAAAGGAAGAAAGAAGAAAACACTGAGGCCATGTAGGAGTTCATGTAGACACAGGGAGAGATAATTGGAAGGGTTAAGGAGAACCAAGAAATAATTTGCTGCATGGTTACAGACATAGATGAAATACCCAGAAAAAGAGTCTTCTGGAAATAAGCAGGTAGAAGAAGAACCTGACATGGAGTGTCAGTGGGCCACCTGTCTTGAGGTGGGACAATCCTGCTGACGGGGCTATCTTTTGGTCCTTTAAAACCTTTCAAAATAAATAACAGAATAAATTTAATAGCTTTTCTGCAAAGCTTCCTGTAAGAGGTTGTAGGGGTATCTTGCATATCTTCTATCTTGGCATGGCTCATTTGAAAAATGCCGATGGAACACAGACCCTTATCTCATCCTGTAAGCATCTCATTTATCATGTGTCTCTACTTCCTAAGCTAGGACACAAGCATCAGTGGGATGGGTATTGAATGTTGCATTAGCATAAAATGTAAGAAAATAATGATAGTTATTATTCTCATTACTCTGTAGTGCTGGGAATCAAATTCCAAGTCTTTGACATGATCTGCAAGTACCTGTGAACTACAACCCAGCCCTAGAATTGTTTTTAAATGTACATATTTGAACCCAGATCTACCTGATATTGCTTTTGTTCTGTTTTGTCTGATTGTTTTATGGGTCTTAATTGTTGGGATCCGGGAAGCTCACTCTTGCCTATGGAATAGGAGTCTGTCTATTGTGACGTAGTCACTCATTCCATGAATGTGTGTTCCTCCAAAAATCTATGTTGAAATTTAATCCCTATTATGGTGGTCATAAGAAGAAGGGCCTTAGTAAAGAGGTTGCAGTTATTATGTACCTATTAAAGAAGCTTCAGGGCTGCCTGGCCACCATCTCTTGTGTGGATATGGCCTTCCTCATCCAGAGGATTAACAACAGGTTGCAATCTGAGCAATGAGACTGAGCCCCCAGCAGACACCACATCTGCAGGCCCCTTGATATTGGAGTTCCAGAACTTCGGACCTGGGAAAATGTTATTTGTAAGTCATCATTGGTATAGCAGTAGGAATGGACTAAGGCCCCATCTGCATGGGGCTAGCAGAATCTCACACTCAGCTATGAGGTGGGTCTCCTGGGCTCAGCCTGGCTCTGGGGTCTGTTCAGCAAGTGGCAAGCATAGTAACAGATATATAACGCACCCTGGTGATGATGCTGCATGGTCATTTGAAGGAAGTTTTTCCTCCTTGAGAGAATGATAGGAAATTATGATTTCCCTTTTTATCATGCTTGCTCAAACTGCAAACACCCATCCTTGTTGCTGGCAACTGCTCTAGATGAATGGATTCAGAACTGAAATTTGTAGTGTGCCTGGCCAAACAGTTTGGAAATAACCAGTGTCCTTTATGAAAACCCTGGGTCATCAAATTAATAAATTCCGAAGTTCATTTCCCTTCATTTTTATGATATACACAGATACATTTTCTTATTTTTAAACTGATTAGATGTGGACTTTTTACTTGAGGCTGAAATTATCATAATAGATAAACATATTCAAGCCTATCACTATAATAGTGCTACTGATTTCTTTTTCCTCAATAAATGTCCCTAATGGAAGATAATGCAGTAGAGTTGCCTCTAATACATTAGAAAGGGTGTATGACTCTAGGCAGGTCCATGTGGTCATGGCTTATTGTAGCCACTCTCATGTTTATAATAACACCATCAAAATAAGTACAAGGTAAGTACTATTCTAACAAATTTAGAGACAATGAAAGATCACATTATAACAGGCTCCCAGACCTTAGTAGGTCCCAGATCATAACATAACTGGTGCCATAATGGAAGTATCATTCAGGCTGTGGAACCCAGCATGTAGGCAGCAACAGTTGCCAAAACTGAGAACAAAGACCTAATCCATCTAAGTCCACAGTTCTGGGGAAGTCCCTCCATGCACTAACCTTGCTTTTTGGCTCTTGTAGTTCCACTTTGGGCTAACTCTTCTTGCTAATGGAGGTGTGTACATGTACATGTACACCAAGGATATGGTTTTTGTGCTTAAAAGCTCACCTTGAGAAAGGCTTGAGAGGACTGCACTGGGGTCCTTGACACCTGGTGTAGTCACAGGCTGGCTAATAGTGACTTTCTATTGGCTTAAACCCATGTCCAAATATTCTTATTTGGTAACTACCTCACAACAAAATTCATCTGGCAAACTATTTATCTGCTGAACTGAATGAATTTGAGCCTTCTTTGCAATAGGAGAGGAAGATTTTCTTTCTATTTGCAAAAAAATTTTTAAACTAAAAAATAATTACCGCATTTCCCGATCCTTCTCCTCCCAATAACATTTCCCATCACTTTTTCTAAAATTCATGGCCTCTTTTTCTTTATTACTGTTACACAGGTATATAAATGAAAAAAAGTAAACCAAAAAAACATTGCTGAGTCAATTTAATGTTGCTTGTATATATGAGTTCAGGACTGATCACTTGGTGTTGGATAACCTATTGGGGGCTGATCCCTGGGAAAGATTAATTTTACCCTTCTCAGCAGTCATTAATTGTCTGTACTCTCCATCTAGGGCTGGTGCCCAGTGAGATTTCATCTTTCCACATTAGCATGTCTATTGATACTGTCCTTGTTCAGGTCCTAGTCAAGCAGCCATATGTTGAGGTATCATGGGTGAAGCTTTCCTGTAATTTCTAGGGGATATAACCATATAACCTTGCAGAAGATGTCCTGGCCCTCTGGCTCTTACAATCTTTCCATTTCCTCTTCCTTAATGTTCACTGAGTCTCAGTTTAAAAGAAAAATGGGTAGGACTTCTTATAAATTAGGAGATGAATTCTTGGCATTGGACTAAAAAGCCACCTCAGGGCTATTTGAGGGGAGAGTCATGTGGAAAGGGATTAAAGATAGTATCTGAGGGTTTTGTATGAGCTTGTATGATTTCAGTCTACTATTCACCACAAAGCCTAAGAACAATACTCTTGCCTATTTGTCCCCTTAATAATGTCCAACAGGCAGCTCATCGTTATCATATTAAGTTCAAGTTCAGAGCTGCTAATATTCTGAAATGATCATCTGTCTTGTGGAGGAAGTTGAACTCATTGGCCAAATATGAGACTTAGATTTTCTGTGGGCCTTCCTTAATTTGATCACCTAACAAGTCCGAAGGGCAGATGCAAAGCTTAGACAAAGCAGCGTCCACAGCTCATGCCTTAAAGCCGGCCTGGAAGTCAGCATAAGACCAACAATTAAAATATCTCAAGATGAGCTATAGACCTAGTAGGTGGAGCTTCTTTGTCTAATGACCTTTCCCACAGAGTGATAGCAAACACAATGGGATGGCCTCATAAATCATACCTCCAGTGAGCATCCACACAGCCAGTTCCACTGTTTGCATATTCAAATGTCACCCTGATCACAAGAGAAAAGACAAAACACTTTTTTTCCTCTCAAAAATGTCAGCATGGCTGGATTAGAAAAGATAATTTGGAAGTACTTCTAGACAATAATTACCTCTGGCACCTATCTGCAGTGTACTTAACGAATGGAAAGAGGACATTTTTTTAATTTTTAAAAATTATGATTATTACAGTAATTAATCAGCTGCTCCATGACAGCTTCCTTGAGGGGGAGAAAGCATCGCAAAGGCCATCATGTTTCGGTAGGGCGCCTTGTTGATCTCACATCGAGTATGCAAAATATGTCTCGTTATTATTAGCTGCTAAAATGCTGTGGCAGTGGAATTAGCCTCCATTTCCTAAATAGCCAGGAAACTCGGAAACTCACATTTCACAAGTGGAAGAGAGAAGGGAAAAAAATCCTAATCCCAAATGCTAGTTTGGAAAAAAAATGTTTCAGACTTGCTCAGCTGTGGTTGTTAAACCAATCTCCTACTTAATTACATGCAAAAGGTTCCCAGTTCTAATTACAGGCCTTGGGGAAATAGCCCATCTCCCCAAACCAATAACACCTCACATTCGCTTCCAATCTTTTGTGCTTAATGTGCTGCCCTGGATTTCAGCTTCCCTGGATGATCTGAGTTCTGAGTTTTGCACTTCAGTTCCCACCACACTGTTCCAAACAGGGTTAGGAGACTCACCTTCCTGGGTGACTCTTTTAGAATACCTTTTGCTACTGAGCACAAACCCTCTAGCCACAGCTACATCAGAGGCAGTCTTTCTTCTGGTGCATTCTTCCTCTCTCTGAAGCTTGGTGCCCTCTGTAACTGTGTCAAAGCCTTGGAGTGATATGAAGGCAGCAGCCTAGTGGTGAGGCTCATTGTCCCAGCCTGGAGGTAGAGGACTTCTAGAGGTCAGCTGTCCCTGGGTTTGCTTCTCTGAACACTGCCTAAGCAAGAGCTGGCTGGAAGCAGAAACTTCACACCAAGAGCCAATGGAGGCTGTTTATCAAAGCCTTTGGATAAGTAGGGAGCCAGAGACTGAGCAAGGGAGAAAGATGTCCTTCCATCTTAGGGGCAGATAACAATTCAAGCAAGATTCTGCATAGTCTGGTCTACACACAGATGGTACTGGGGAATGGCTCTCTAAACTGGATCATCTTAGATTCAAATTACAAGGTTGCATTCCCACATCAAGAGAAGATGAATACATATAAGCTAGTTTACTGCTCTGGTCCTGTGCTCTTTAGCGCTTCTGTTACAGAATTCACTTCATGGATCATACTATTCAATGATATTGTTAAGGAGGGTTCCAGGTGTAAAAATCAACTTGTTTCCATTGTATGTATTCATGGCACACAGTAATGTGCTACTTAAGGACAAGAAGTATACATTGTCTGTCTGGTGATCACTACCCCCTTGGTTAGGTTTAACTGGGCCTGTGGGTATATCTAGGGGGAATTGAATTCATTACGCTAATTGATGTGCTAAGACCCAGATCACAGGAGAGAGGTCCTGAACTGCAGAAGAGTGGAGAAATCAAGCTGAGCATATGCAAACAGGTAAGCATGCATGCATTCATTTCCTTCTACTCTTAACTATAGATGTTCCAGCTGTTAAATGTCCCTGCCTTGACTTCTCCACAATAGTGGACTGTGACCTTGAACTGTAACCTTTATTCCCTAAGTTGCTTTTTGTTAGAGTGTTTTATGATAGCAACAGAAGTGAAGCCAAACACCCTGCATCTTTCCTTCCTCCAATCCTCTCTCCTCTTTGTCCCCTAGACAAAGGAATTTCACTTCTGCTTTCCTATCATATACACATGCATTATTGTGCATCTGTATAAAACCTAGGACTCACAAGTGAGAAAATGACATTTGTTTTTTTGAGACCTGCTTAATTCATTTATTTTGATAACCTCCAGATGCATCCATTTGCCTGCACGTGATATAACTTCATAACTTGTTGGACAGTGTCAATGGTTACATTTTTTTGCCCTTTATATGAAGCTGCTGCTTATTATTTTGTATACAGTAGGTGCTCAGCTCAAAATGGCTCAGAAAAAAATGTGTGAGTGATCTCATCCTGCTTACCCCTCCTTTCCTTACCCATCAGTACTCACTGCAGGCCAAGTACAGGATTCTCCTTCTCCCTTCTCTGCATTAATGACTTTTGTGCCCACAGCCAGAGTGTACAGGATATAGACAGTCCCATGATAACAGACAGTTTTCTGTTTGGTCTACTTTCCTCATGTGTTTAATTTCTTGATGAGTCTTAGCTCCATCAGGGAAGGTACTTGTGTAATATTTATCTGTAGGACCCTCAGCACCTGGCACAAGTTTATTTCAAGCAAGAAATCAGTCCAGATGGATTGCTACAGACACTGTGGTCTTCTGCAAAGCATATGGTTGTATACATACATGGGCTCTTTGGCTATATTTTGTGTTAAAAATTTATTTTGCCAACTTTTAGGTAGGTAGTAGATCACAGTTGAGTGCAAAGAGATAGCTATTCTTCAAGGAGATAGAATGCCTATGAGTCACAGTGAAATAACATACTAAATGGAGCCAAGAAAACCACAGAACACCAATTCAAGGGTGGGCAGCAAACAGACATGGTTGGGTCAACATTAGTAGCTGGGTAAACCCTCTGCTTGTAGAGCAGGATATTTGTAACTTGTTTCTGGAGTCAGTCTCCAAGAGATAAATACAGTCAGTGTCTGCCTTGGGTGATTAGAAATGGTGAAAGTGACGATTCACCACGGAATGGGGCACAGAGCACGATTTAAGTCAGCAAATGTATGACAAGTGACTAAAGCAAGTGACTAACGTTCTAACCTCTCTTTGTTCTAGAGTAACAAAAGAAAGGTTTGTAAATTTAACTACATAAAGATTAAAAATATTTGCCTTGCAAAAATGTAATTAAAAAAAAAACCAACCTCATAGATGTAAATACTTGCTAAGAACATATGCACACCATGGGCTGAGAGCTAATATATCCTAACAAAATAAACAACTTTTAAACTTGAGAATAGTTCCAAAAACTTGATATAATAATAATAATGATGATGATGATAAGAGACTTGGGTTGTCTCATAGAGCGTGACATCACGGAAACAATACAACAAACAAAGACGCGCCCAGGGCGTTGCTTCTCAGCAGTCTGGCAGGAGTGTTTCGAACTGTCCTGTTCTGCCACTGGCTGTTGGGGAACGCCTGCCGTTTCTTCTGGGGGGAAATTTAACAGCATCTATCAAAAATATGTACCTTTCTTTTGACTTATACCAACATGCTCCGATCTTATTCACGGCATCTTAGGCATTGTCCTAGTTCATTCTGTGTTCTACCTGACACAAACTAGAGTCTCCTGGGAAGAAAGGACCTTGATTTTGAGGAATTTCTCAGATTAGATTAGCTAGTGGGCATGTCTGTGGGGCATTTTCTTGATTGCTAATTGATAAAGAAGGGTCCCAGTCCACTGTGGGCAGTACTGTCGCTAGGCAGATGGTTCTGGGCTATATAAGAAAGCTTGCTGAGCCAGCTGGAGGAAGCAATTCAGTAAGCAGCATTCCCCTCTGATTTCTGCATCAGTTACTGCCTAAGTTTCTGACTCCTCTTAATGATGGATTGTGACACAGAACTGTAAGCCAAACTCGTTTCTTCCTAGGTTGTTTTTGGTCATGTTGTTTATCATAGCAAGAGAAAACAAGCAAGGACAGGCAGCCAGGAGTTTCTGCATTTGCTGTCTTTCACAGCAATGAAAGGCATCTTGTTTTAAGGCTGAGAGCAGCTTTGCCTCAACTTGGTTATTATTACCAGTTTTAATTTTTTTCACATCCTTACATTAGTTTGAAATGTAATACATGGAATATTTTAACAATTTAGAAAATGCATACATTTTAATAAGAGCAAAAAAAAAAAAAAAAAAAAAAAAAAAAACACTTTAATTCCCCTATCCTGAAATTTGGGCTTATTTCCATCAAACATTTCCCCCATGCTTTTAAAACCTTATTAAGATCATTCTGTATATTAATGTAATTTTTTATTCCACATTTTTGCTTAAGGTTATGATTTTTCCATATCATTAAAAACTCTATGTAAATATCATTTTAATAGCTGTTCAACATTCAATGATATTAGAAATTTCATTTTTAAATTTGACTTTGTGCCTAATATCAAAATGAATAATTTTACTTTTGAGGAGTGTTAGCTGCCTGTCTCCATGGCTTGGTGACACTCTGAGGTTCTGTTTAATATGTAACAAAATTGTCTTTCTCTCAAGCTATGGCCTCCATCCAAAATGGAACAGGAACTCTGCTGGATGATTCTAGCACTTTCTAGTATTCCTTCTTCCTTGCGACTTCTGACACTAATGTACACTTGTTTTTCCAGCAATTGAGCCAGTAATGCCTTTAGAATGTCACTAAGGTCAGACACCCTGAGAGAAGAGAAGAGGTCCTAGACAACTGCCTGTCTCTGCCATGTACTGCACAGTGATTAGTAATCCATAATTTATGGCTCTAATTAATTCTTCTTTTTATCATGGAGAGAGACTCACTCAAGCACACTATCCAACAAAGCCCTGGTATCATGCTTCTCTCAACCCTGGATCTTCTTGCTGGGAACTCATTTTGCAAAACCCATTAAGCTGGCAGAAGATCTAAAGCACTAGGGAGGGAGGTCCTTCTTCTTCCCACTCATTCTATTTTATTCCACAAACAGACTAACAGTAAGCAAATCCCGCTATGCCCTTTAATGGAGGCCAAATCTCCTTCTAGAAAGGCATTTGGGATGTCATTACAGTAGGATACAGTCAGGTAGGCTCCTGTGGCTTCAGATATGATGTAGCAGGAGGTAAGCTGGCCTTCCAGCAAGCCCCTGCCTATGTATGCTCCTTTTAGCATCCTTGGTGAGCTGGATTGGACCTATTGACTGGATTCCAGTGGATTCATTTTTCTAGAACTTCACAGAGGTGTGATTAGCACCTAAACCAAGGAGCCCTCTGTGTGAAATCTGCCCTTCTATGTGAGTGATTAGGACTAACTGAATACTAGGGGCTGATTGATTCATTGCAAGACAGCTAACTGGGGTAGCTGCCACTATGGCTAACCACAGTAGATGTTTTGAGCGAAGGACCTTGCCTTGTTCCCCACTGTATCCCTTTAACTTAGAGCACATACAGTATAACAGTGTTGAAAGATGAACTCCCATTTCACAGAGCTAATAGGTACTACAGTAAAATACAAGAGTTCTTCCATTCTGGTTTCACAGCACATACTCTTAAACCTCTTATGAGTATGTCCATGGGCTGAAGAGATGGCTCAGTGGGTAAAAGAACTCATGATTTAAACCTGTGCCTGAGTTCAATCACCAGAATCCACATAAAGATGGGATGAGAGAACTGACTTCTACACATGTGCCATGAACACACACACACACACACACACACACACACACACACACACACACACACACACACAACTACTATTTTTAAAAGACTATGTCCTTGACATCTTCAGAGGTTTGAATTTATTTCCCCTTTTGCAGAAGGGTAAGTGTGACAAATAGGAAAAGGTTTTGAGTTAATGATGTAGTATGGACGCCAGGTGTTAATCACCACTGACACAAAGTCCTGTGGCAAGAGACAGGTAGGTGTAGCTGGCTACTGATTGGTAACTGATGTGGTGCCTATATTGTTATCAAAATAATTGTGGTCTCCCACCAAATAGAATGTTTATTTTCTTCCATCTGGAGCCACTCTGAATTATCTAAGTTTCCTTTCTTAGGACAGACTTTTTCAATCTTCAGACACCTTCACCTTTAGACCTAAGGAAATGACCTGTCTCTTCAACCACAAGGACATACCGCCTTTCTCACACCTCATCTTTGTTCATTTGCCCTCTCAGTACAATTTAATTTAATTTCTTCTTGAATCTTTAGATTGATAAAAATGTTCTCCTCATCTCCAAACCTGCCTGAGCCTCAGACAGTGGTCTGGGTAGTCTACGTGAGAGCAACACCTGGGGCCATGGCTGAGAGAGAGAGAGGCATTATTTACATATTTATTAGAAATTCTATCCTGCTGGCAAGAGACTCTCACTTCTGACTTTAATTCCGATAAGTAAACAACCCCATTGGCGAGGAAGAGGGGGAAACAAACTACAATAGTTTGCACAAGATAATACAGTAAGGAGGAACAATACCCATAATGCAAAATCCATTTGCAGTGCAAAGCAAAAAAAAGAAAGAGAAGTCTTTCTCTAAAGACTAGCTGAAGCTAAACACTCTGAAGAAATAATTGAGAAGTAATTCAATTATATTTGGTATCAGTTTCCTCACAGGCCAGTGGAATGACAATTAATCCCTTGGTGCTTTTCTAAAATTTTTAATACTTTGTGGTTTGTTCAGGATCACCCTCCAGCAGTTAGCCACACTCAGCAATCCTCTTGCTGATTGAGTCTGTCTTCCCCTCCTCATCCATCCTGGCCTGATAACGCTTCACACCAGGGAGTCATTCTGTGAATTCAGCCTTCTCTGACCCTTCTCTCAAGCTGTCCAGCATCTTACCGTTTTGCTTAGATGCCCTCTTGCTCCCTTAATTATATCACATTGCTAGAACAGCAATAGAAGGAACTTAACATCCTACAGCTTTCTGTGAACATCCAGCATTGAGCCCACATCATCAGCCCTGTGACAACACAATGCATTAAATCCTCAGCGCCGCATGTCTCGCTATCCCCAGAAAAAATTACATTTAGGAACATTAAAATGGACTGATTTTAATCCACAATAGAAGGGGAGCGGGAGATATGGCTTAAATCCCGCCTGATGTTCTGACCTGAACTTAACTCCACAGATAAGATCACATTGAATTCTTTGCATTTGTATGGCTTCTTTCTGTCAGAGACTGCAGAGCATTTTATATACATCAGTCAGGGGCTGCAGGGCATTGCATACACAGAAGTAAGATGCACATCTTCTCTTGGTTGCTGTAGTCCAGCTCCAGGATGAGTTGCTACATCAGAAAACTGAAAGATGATGGGTGGAAGAAGACTGATCCAGACAGCCTTCTGGGCTGGCCCAAGTACAAATTTAAGGATGCAGGTATTTGGACAGCAAATACTAAATTTGTAGAAATCATTGTGCTTCTAAACTGCAAAGCTATTTTTAATGCAAAAACAAAAATGGTGAGATGAGGGTTTTTCTTTGTTCTTTGATGATCCCATGTACATGAACTCACAGACTTAGAGTGAAGATAATTTCTGCTCTTAAATGCTCACCTGTTCTTTCTTGGTCATCCTGGTATCCATGGAGGACATATGTCTTTAATGATGTGATATTTCCAAATATACCACTGGATATAAAAATAAGGAAGACATGTCATAAACCAAACAAATGGGTTTATGGGATGGGGTCAGGGGGCACAGAAGCTGAGTCTGTGTCCTGTGATGATAGCTGCAGCTAACTCAGGGGGAATGACTGGGCAGCTGCTGTGTTAGACCTGTTCTGTGCATTAATGTAATACTCCTAGCAACAGACTGAGTCAGCAATCTCATTTGCCAGACATGCACATCATCTGGATAACTTCCCCAAGTTTACCTAGCCTGTTAGCAGAGTTGGGATTCTTTTGGAGGTGGTTAGACCCTGGTGTTAGATAACATAAAACATACATCTGGGGGCAGTGGGGGAGGAACAGGGAGGGGGTGTCAGTGGGGGAGGAACAGGGAGGGGGTGTCAGTGGGGGAGGAACAGGGAGAGGGGGGTCAGTGGAGGAGGGGGCAGTGGAGAGGAACAAGGAGAGGGTTCAGATGGGAATGACTTAAAATCTTTTTTAATCTTAGACAAGAGGATTTCCAGCTCCTGGAAGGAGTTTGCTAGAGCTCAGAGCTCTTTGTTTCAAACAAAAGAAAGGCAGTTACCTGCTGTGCTTAGGAGCAAGTGTCCTGGGGACTACAGTGCATAGGAATATGGGACAATTGTTCTGCTAGACTGACAGCATGCAGAGACTGTGATGTATACATGGACCAAGGGGAAAAACCAACAGACAAAAGCAGCTCCATTTTCCCTGTCAGCAAGGGATCCCTCACAAAAGTGGAACCAGAAGAACATATGAGTAGCCACCTTTTCTACTGGTTTCTCTTCTCTATCTAAGGATATAATTCCAGGTACCACTCTGCATGCTGGTTTCAGTCTCTTTCAAGTTGTTTGAGTCTCTCTGGGTTTCCTTCCTTGTCTTTCGTGGCCTTTACATTTATGAAGAACATCCATGAGTTATTTTTAGGAAAGATCTCTACTTGGATTTGCTTGAGTTTTTCTCCTGAGTAAGTGGAAGGCACACATCTTGGGAAGAGAATCAGAGGGATGCTATGGCCATCTTATTGATTCCTTATGTCAGAGTGTTGGGCAATATTATTTTAAGGTGTGTTACGTTTGTTTATGTTGCATTTGTTTAACTCTGTGAAACTGTGTTACTGTGCCTGTCTAAAACACCTGATGGTCTAATAAAGATCTGAACAGCCAATTAGCAAGGCAGGAGAAAGGATAGGCAGGGCTGGCAGGCAGAGAGAATATATAGAAGGAGAAATCTGGGAGGGGAGATTGAGGAATGAAAGAGAAGGAGGACTTCAGGGGTCAGCCACCCACCCAGCTACAAAGCAAGCTACAGAGTAAGAGTAAGATTGACAAAAAAAAGTAAGAGAACAGGAAAAACCCAGAGGCAAAAGGTAGATGGAGTAATTTAAGCTAAGGAAAGCTGGCAAGAAACAAGCCATGCTAAGGCTGGGTGTTCATAATTAAGAATAAGCCTTTGTGTGTGATTTATTTGGGAGCTGGGTGGTGAGCCCCCCATAAAGAGCCAAACAACAACAATATCAAAGTGTTTGATTTACTATGTCTTATGACTCTAATGTTGGTAGGGGTATCTGAGAGATCATGTACCTGTCTTGTTATTTTGTTATACCAGGGTTTAGGTAGGATGTAAATAGGTCTTACTATACAAAAATTAACTTTGGTCACTGGCTGATGACTTGATCTCTAGTATTCCCCACTTGGATAGTACTGTTTCTGGTTCCTTTGGTAATTCATGTATCTATCATCAGTTTCTTGCAGACTAGTGCCATTAGCTCCAAAATGTTCTTGTCTTCTTTATAGGCAACTGTTTCCCTCATTGTGAAATCCCTGGAAGCCAAGGCTCCATTTTCCTTTCTTAGAGTAGTATGTACTTAGAATCATTTCACGGGGTACATTTTGAATTGAAGTTCTCAAACTTTGCAAAATGCATTAAAGGGTTATCCTCTGGTTTGCTAATCAATAGCTTGTTCCTACTTAATGGCTATGTAGTATTCCACTGTTTTCATTTCTTTGGGGTTGATAACTAGAAGTAGTGTGGTTGGACTGTATGGTAGGTATGCATTTAATTTTTTAGGAACTCCAAAACTTTTTTTCCAAAGAGGTTGCAATTGTTTCCATTCTCAGTGGCTATATGCTAGTGTGATAGTTGATTTTACTACTTGGTGTAGCCATGTTAAAAAAAAAGTGATCAGTGGGGCTAGAGAGATGGCTCAGCAGTAAGAGCCTACACTGGTGTTATAGAGGACACAGTTCAGTTCCCAGCACCCACATCAGGCAGCTCATGATGGCCTGTAACTTCATCTCCAGGAGACCCAATACCTCTGGGCTGCTTGGTTACCTGCATCCCTGTAAACATACCCATATACAGAAACACATGCATACATATAATTAAAAATAAAACAAATCTTTTATAAATGTTCACTGTCTTGTTTTTTGACCTTTGTTTTTGCTGTTGTTGTTTTGGTTTTGGTTTTTTAGAGTCAGGGTTTTTCTGCTTTCACTATGCAGCTCAGGTAGGTCTCATACATTTCTAATTTTGGTGAATTTTAAGCTTTCTCACTTAAGAATCATGCTTTTAATGGTGTAGCTGCTTTTCCCTCTAATACAAGTTTTCACAGATTCTTCCTGATATTTCCTAAAAGTTTTTAGTTTCATGTTTTATATTTATGTTTGGAATCTATTTAGAGTTGATGGCACATATGATGTGAGGTGAAGGGTGACATTATTTTTGCTTATTTGTAAGTATTCTGTACTTGTTGAAGACACTGTAATTCTTTTGTCAACAGAATCCCAGTCAGCCCACTGTGTTTTATTTTTGCCATCTCTTTCCTTTCTCTGTCTACCCCCTGATTTATGTGTCGATCATTTTTCTGTATTATGATGTGCTGAGTACCATAGCTTTACAAAAAGTCTTGAGTCAAGGAAAATGTGTCCTCTTCCTTCATGTTTTCTTTCTGAATCATTTTGGCTTCCCTGGTCCCTTTGCTGTCTCTGTGTTAGAATCACTATGGCAATGTTTACAAAGGTATGTGCTAGGCTTTTGTTGAATCCATAGCTTGAACTGGGGAGAACATTTCCACCAAGCCTTCAAAGTTATTTCCCTTGATCATACTTAAACAGTTTTTAGCATTTCTACCCCCATCAGTATTTTATAGTTTGTAACATATAGATTCTATATATGGTTTTTTAAAATTTAGATATACCGTGACATTATGTTTGAGTAACTTTCTTACTCATCTTTGAATTGGAATTGCTAACTTCAGTCTGTGACTTTGTCAAGCTCCTTTACTAGTCTGAGAATATTTCTATGGAATTCTTTTGGGAAATTTCTGCCTAGTCAATATCATACTTGTAAATGCATATGATTTAATTTTTTGTGTCCTATTTTAAGTAGGAGCCTATATTTCCAAGGATATCCAGATGATCAGCAAAGCATTCAAGTTCACCACCCCATCTCTCAATCATCTCATGTGGTTTTAGTTCTTTGTAAAAGAATGACTTCAACTTTTAAAATGACACTTAATGTAAAGTTGACTGAAATTTTAGATTATAATTATTGTGTGTGTATGTGGGGGGGCTAATAGGTGTGCTCATGGTGCTCATGCTATGTGTGGAGGTCAGACCAATTTGTGGGAGTTGGTTCTCTCTTGAGTGTGCCAGGGACCAAGCTCAGGACGTCAGACATCTGCTGAGCATTTCACTGGTCCAGTATACATGGTTTCCTTTCTCTTTCTGGTGTGTATATTTTTACAGTTTTTTTTCTTTTTCTTTTTCTTTTTTTTCTTTTCTTTTTTTTTTTTTTTTTTTTTTTTTTTTTTTTTTTTTTTTTTTTTTTTTTTTTTTTTTTTGCTTTATTATATTGCCCAAGCCTTGCAGATAGTAGTTGGGAGAGAAACTAGAAACTAGGCTTTTCCTAGGTAGGTGGTGAGTTTTTCCTCATCAGTGTGATGTCCCATTAGCGCTTGTTGGGTAGGAATTTTTTTTTATTCCTTGTTGTTAAGAGAGTTTTACCATAAATGGAGGTTGAATTTTGTTGAGTTATTTTTCTACATTCATTAATGATTACTGGTTTTTATTCTTTATTTTATTGTTTCAGGGCCTTATTTTTATTATATATTTTTGCCAGCCTACCTTAGGCTTGGTTTGCATCACTCCCCCAGTTTCTTAAGGTAAAAGTTATGCCAGTGATTTGAACTTTTTTCATTTCTTTTAAAATATTTTTATGACATTTACTTATTTGGTGACTGGGTGTGGGTCTTGGGCATACCATAGCATGTGTGGAGGTCATTGAACAGTTTATGAGAGTCAAGTTTCTTCTTCTACTGTTCAGGTCCTACTCTCAGACTCAGGTTGCCAGCCTTGGCAGCTGGTGCCTTTCCCTCATAAGTCATCTTGTCAGCCCTCCTCCTTCTTGTAGAAGATACTTTGTACTACTTCCACTCATGTCCATATAATTGCTACTCTGGAAAGATCCCCCACACTTGGAGGCATTATATGCTCACTTTCATTCACCTCAAAATAATTTAAGAAGTTTTCTTCTTTAGAGGTTCCTCTTTGAACCCAGGTTATTTGTGACTGTGAAGTTCATTCACAAGGGTTTGCAGACTACTAAATGACAGATAGGGGTGTAGCATGAATCTTAAAAGGTCCTATTAATAAAAACAAACCTGGAGCCAGGTATTGAGGTGAACGCTGAAAGATCAGAGAAGCAGACAAGCCACCTTCAACCTCATCTCGCCAATTCCTCAGCTGATCTTGTTTTCTCAAACTGGAAGCCTCTGAGTCCTCACTCCAATGGATCTCAGCTGAACTGCTGCTAAAAGCCTAAAAGCTTAAAAAAGGCTCTAGTTCCTGGTCCTCACACCTTATATACCTTTCTGCTTCCTGCCATCACTTCCTGGGATTAAAGGGATGTGTCACCATGCCTGGCTGTTTCCAGTGTGGCTTTGAACTCAACAGAGATACAGACGGATCTCTGCCTCCTGAATGCTAGGATTAAAGGTGTGTGCTAACACTGCCTAAACCTATGTTTAATATAGTGATTGTTCTGTTCTCTGATCCCCATATAAGTTTATTGGGGTACACAACATGTCAACCATATATGGGTAAGAATGTCTCTGGCTGCAGTTACAAGTCTGCCTCGTCCTCTTCCTATTGTTCACTTCTAGCTTAACTCTGCTATGGTCTGAGAATTGTAGCACTTGCTGCAATTTTTATTCTCTCGAGTTTGTGCAGATATATTTGATGGCTCAAATATTATCTTGCTTGGAGAATATTACATGTATAAAAATGAAAGTGTATTGCTCTTTGGTGATAAATTTTTTATCAGCATCAAGAAGGCCTAATTGATCAATAACATCACCCCTTGTTCTTGCGGTTCTCTCTATGAATGCTCTGTCAGTGACAGAGATGGGTGAGAGTGTCCCCTCCAGCCAGCTGTAGTAGTGAGTCTGCCCCTTGGTTTCTTGTGGGTTTACTTCCTGATATTACGATCATGTGCATTTAGAATTATGTTTTCTTTATCAATACATAATGTCTCTCTTTATCCCCACTCTTACTTTTTTTTTTGAAGTCTTTGTTTTGCTTGATGTCAATGTATTTACTTGGCTTTTAGGGGTTTCTGTCAGGATCACATGGATTTTTCCTTTTGTTAACTTTTCATCTACATTTATCTTTAAAATTGATCTAAAATTGATTTCTTGATGGGAGTATATAGTTGAGGATTGCTTTTTTTTATTCAAACTGCCAGTCTTGCTGTTCAGTTGATGCATTCAAGCATTCATACTTAATGTAGTTATTGATATGGTTGATGGTTTTTTTTTTTTTTTTGAGACAGGCTCTATCTATTATATAGCTGTCCTGGAACTCACTCTATAGACCAGGCTGGCCTCAAATTCACAGGAAACTACCCGCCTCTGCATCCCAAGTGCTGGGATTAAAGGTGTGTGCCACCATGCCTGACAGTTGATGATTATTGACATGCCATCTTGCTTGGGTTTTGTTGTTCTTGTTGCTTCTATGTGTTCTCTATTTTTAAAACCTTTTTTCTAGCTTCACATTGAGCATTTTTAAATTCCGTTTTACTTCCTCAGTTAGTTTATTTTTATGCCACTAAAAATGCTTTTAGTGGTTACCCTATGGTTTGTAATACATAACTGTACCTGCATAAAATAAAGACAAGAGATCTGTAAGTTCATTGTAAGTCTCTTATTAATGTTGCATGCCAGATGTTCTAACACTTTACAGTGTATGAACTCATTCATTGCTGTTAGCAACACTAATGTAGATCTAATTGTTATCCCCATTAGACAGATAACAAAATTAAAGCAAGAAAACCATTTCTTGTGGTCATTGTGTAGGACCAGAAGTCTAGTCCTACCTCATAGCTTTGCTCAGAAGCAGCAATTATGCTGCTGGGGGTGAGTTGGGAAACTGCCACTTGGAATTCTGAGAGCCAGACTCTCAACCTATCACAAATCCTTTGAGAGCATGTGTCCAAATATGAAGGAAGTTAAGGATTCAAGAATGTCAGTGAGGTAGCATGTATATAGTCAAAGGTCCATACCCTTCAGAACCTGAGCCCACCAACTGTGACTGAAGAAACACCATGAATGGAGAAATCAAGCCAAGTTTATGGTCCTGATGACTTGTCATACATTATCTGGACTTGGGTTTCATCACATTTGAGTATAAATTTCAAGTGATCCTGTTTTCTTGGAATCTTCACTGCAAGGCTATAGAATTGTAGGCTAGAGGAAGCAGAAATCAGATAGTTCACTCCAGCATGACCACATTAAACCAACAATGAACTGAGATATTTCATCCAAGATAGTCTTATGGCATTTTTCTCTCAAGTAAATAATAAAGATCATTCCAAGGCATCCCAAGCTATGGGAGGAGAATTTTAAAGGAAGCAGTCAAGGCCATAGAAGTAGTGATTCAGCCAAATACCCAGTAGTGCCACACCACCTATCAATTACTCAGAACATTTCTATTGCATAGAAAGGCAAAATGAATACTCGGAAAGTCCAAAGATGTCCCAGCAAAATGAAAAGGATGACTTAGCAAAATTCTGAAAGGTGATTTGACAAACTATCAAATGACTCAGAAAACCATCAACTGATGACTTAGCAAGCAACCAATAATGAGTCAGTGACCTAGTGACTCAGCAAGGGTCCTAATGATGACTCAGCATAAAGCCTAGTAACCTGTATTATACTTTCTCTGTATCTTTTCACTTTACTTTTTGGATGCTTTTTTAAGTGAACTGTTGATACCTTTTCCTTTCCTAAAAGCAGCACCATGCTATTGTTTTTCCTCCTTTTTTCTTCTTCATCCAACTGTTTTTATATCTTAATTTAATATACATTAGCAAATCAGAAAATTACAAAGGAAATCACTAGACTCAATAAATACCGTTTGGTACCAGTTAGCTTTCTAAGGTCTTGTTGCCTCCTGGGGCTTTTAACTAGAGTAAATTCCAGACATGGTGGAGATCCTAGGGAGGTTCCACAAGTCCCTCCTAATGCTACTTCACCTGTTGGAACCTTGATTTCTCAAGAATGATCTCAGATACCTTCAAAGATCACAAAATGCTATTATGATGTGTCTCTGTTATAAGAAGAAATAATATAGGAAACCCTTCCTAATGACTATCCTAAACATGGAAAGTTTAGTTTCTTTAAAAACTTTTAAGGATAGCAAACAAAGTAATGAGTTTCATCATGTTATTTTGTTTGTTTGTTTTTTAAGATAGGGTCTTTCTGTGTAGCTTTGCACCTTTTCCTAGAACCCACTCTAGAGCCGAGGCTGGCCTCAAACTCACAGAGATCTGCCTGGCTCTGCCTCCTGAGTGCTGGGATTAAAGGCATGTGCCACCACTGCCCAGCTTTATTTTTTGTTTGTTTGTTTTTTGGTTTTTCAAAGTCAGATGTCATTTTCTTTTGCAAATAATTTTTTTATTCTCTGAAAATTTTATATGATATATTTTGATCATATTTTTCACCTCCCTCCAACTCCACCCAGGTTTATCCACATACCCTCCACTGAACTTTATGCTTCTCTCTCTTTTTAATGCTATAGAGTCTAATCTGTGTTGGCCAAATACTTTTGGGTGTCAGGCCTGTCCTGGAGCATAGTCAATCACAGAGTGATATGTATATATGACATGCTTTACATATCCATATTCTATTTAGGGCTGAGCACCCTATTGTCTCATTCTCTGCATGGTAATCAGTTGTGGGTCTCCGTGTTACCTGTCTACTGAAATAAATGTCTTCTCTGATGAGGGTTGAGAGATTCACTGATCTATGGGCATAGCAATATGTCATTTTAGTGCTATGCTCATTGGCAGAATAATAGTAGTGGGTTCTCTCCTAGGGCCTATGACCCATCTAGCTATAGTGCAAGGTATGGGTTGTACCTCCTCTTATGGAGTGGGCCATAAATTGAATCATAAGTGATTGGTTGCCCTTATAATATTCGTGCCACTGTTGCATCAGAAGGCATATCTTGACGGTACAGTCATTATTATAGCTTGTAGTGTGCTAGGGTTCACAGTTGGATATGATTCACAGCCATTTTTCTCCTTTAGTAGCCTGACAATGCCTGATCTCATCTAATCAGCATTTTCATGCATATGTGTCATTATATTTGTCCTTATTCATCCCCCTAACCCACCGTTTACCTCTTTTCCTTCCGCCATCTCCAGCTGGTTCTCATTCTTCCCCTAGATAGTCTTGCCTTCTATATAATCTATTACCATATTTTACACTTTCTCTAGGATCTTTAACTCTCCTTTCATGACCCTTTTTCTAGTTTTGTTGCCTAAAACACATATATAAACATGTATACCAGGCTCATAAGTTATGACCAGTGTGGACTCTATATATTTAAAACAGAAAGAAAGAGGGAACATAAAGTTTAATGGGTAGGAATTATGTAGCTGAATCTTGGAGGAGTGGTTGTATTATCAAAATACATAAATATATATGTCTATATAATTTTAAATCTAGTTTAATTGTATAAGAGGAAACATGGCTTTGTCTTTCTGAGCCTGGATTCTTTTGTTTAGCATGATGACTCCAGTTGCATCATTTTTCTGCATAGGCCATGATTTAATTTTTCTTTAAAATTATCTTCATACCGTTTTAAAATTTTATCTCAGACATTTCAGATAAAAATTCTTAATATTAAGAAAGGGAAAGTGGGTGTTCACAGAGAAGTTAGCCTACATTTCTGTGCTGAACTTTATAAATCAAGCCCTATTATTAAATTAGTGGTATCATAAAATGATTGCATTTTCTGTCACTTTATTTTAAAACTGAGAACTTGGATATAATCCAAAGCTCTCATTTTGCCGATAGGGAGAATAAGGCCCAAAGAAATTGAGCCTTGTTTGATAGTGGCAGTGGCAGTTGGATGTTGAACCCATTCTACAGCTCTCTCCTTGTGCTGCTCTCTTCCTCTGCACTCCTATGCTATTGTGTTACATATCCACACCTCCTATTAATCTTTACATTGCATGAATGGTAGCCTCTGTCCTCTTGACTGAACATCCTTAGCAACTATCTTTATAATATACAGTTTTCTGAGTGACAGATCTTCCTATTTTCATTTTGTTTCAAATCCCGTCTAAGGTCAATCTTCCATAAACCATAAGGAGCCCCAGCAATCTTCCTGACTCCACAACATTAACACAGTATGGAACTTCTCTCCCACAGAAGCCAGAGTTGCCTCAGAACAAGGAAGGTATACCAGGACTTAATTGCATTATCTCCAAGCTGTTGGAAGCTCTGTCCTCTGTAGGACACAGGTCAGGATGTTCTGGATCTGTATTATATATCTAGAAAAGACCTGCCCAACCACACTTCTTACCCTCACCAGTTCCACATTGCTGCCCCCATGCCTGCAGCTGAATCTTTTGTCCTGGGACAGGAGCATCCTGTAGACCCCACAGGATCTCCACGGGAGAACAACCCTTGCCTTTGCTCATTCAGCCTCTGCTGTCAAGACACTTTGAAAACTTTGAAACTCACATTTGTCTTTGGTGTGTGCTTATTGACAGAAATGACAATGTGTCTCAAATTGTGTGGACTCTGGTACTAGACTAGGCATGGCCTGAAAAAGTATCAGTTGTCTTTTCTGAAGGTAGTTATAAATCCAGGCCATGGGGCTCAAACTCCAACTTCTTCATTTACTGGGAAAAGAGGGAATTTTGGTTGATAATTTACTTCTTCAAGCCTCTTTCCCTCTGTTGTTAAAAAGGTATGATTTTTCTTCAGAGGAGCTTAATAACAATTATTTCCCAAGACTTTTCTAAGGGGTGGACTTAGATAGCACAATGTAAGCATTTAGTAAGTGCCTGGCACACAGATCATTAATGTTTAGCTGTTGTTGTGATTATCATTAATCACAACATGATAATACACAGAAGAAGGGCTATGGTGACTTTCTGTTTCACAGTTTTAAATGTACAATTCTTCAAACAATTTGACACATGGCTGTCATTTACTTGATCAGCTCCTTAGGCCACCTGGATCAGGACTACTCAAAAAGAACTCCAAGTCTGTCAGAGGCCAGAAGGAAACTGAATGAGCCTTTGATCCTGTCCTGGGGATGGTGAAGTGAGAGTTCAACTACAGACTTATTTATCAGAGAAAAGAAGAAGTCTTTGTAGAATAAAGGGGCCATGTGTATGGAACTTGGGACCCAAGAAGCTCCGATTATGGGGCTTTCCCAATGAGACAGAGGTGTCAGAGGGCCAGGGAAAGCAATCCCTTGGGAGGCAGTGCCTAAGACCTCAGCTGAAGCAGAACTTGCAAAATGGAAGCCAGTCCACTTAGACTTGACAGGAAGCTCCAGGGAGCCCAAGGGCCTGTTTCAGAGCTGGGAAAGGTCAAGTACTTCTGGAGAAAGGTGTATAAAGAGGAAGCCCTGGGACACTGCCTCATTTTTCTGTTGTTTTACTCATCTAGAGAAGCCTAGTGTGGTGATATTTTATTTGTGCTCTAATAAATAAAGCTTGCATGGAGATCAGAGGAAAAAGCCAGCCACTATATTAAGCATAGAGGCCAGGCAGTGGTAGCACACGCCTTTAATCCTAGCATTTGGGAGGCAGAGATTCATCCAGATCTCTGTGAATCCAAGGCTGCACTGGGAACAGAGCCAGGTGTAGTGGCACATGCCTTTAATCCCAGTGCTAGTTAACCATAGAGATCTGGAGGTTTGTACAGACAGGAAGTGATAGAGCTGGGTGGAAAGAGGAAAGTGAAGTAGCTGGGCAGAGAGAGGAAGTAAGATGGCAGGGCACAGAAAGGTATATAGGCATGAGTATACAGGAGGTAGCTCTCTCTTTGACTGAGGATTTCCTAGTGGTAAAAACGTGGATGGTTTCTTTCTGCTTCTCTAATCTCTCAGTTTTCACCCCAATATCTGGCTCTTTTTTTTTTATTAATAAGACCATTTAAGATTCATCTTACAGCCTAGATTATTACTGAAGACACAGTGATTTCCTACATGCTTACTCAGTGGCTGAGAATGCCAGGGAGAGATGAGTAAGAAAATCAGAATAAGCTGGGCAGTGGTTGGCACAGGCCTTTAATTCCAGCACTCAGGAGGCAGAGGCAGGTGAATCTCTCAGTCTGGTATACAAAGTAAGTTCCAGGAGAGCCAGAGCTACACAAAAAACCCCATCTCAAAAAAAACAGAAACAAAACAAACAAAGAAAAGAAAAATAACCAGAATAAAAAAAGAAAACCAGAATAAGCAGCGTCTTAGTCCAGTTTACAAGAGATCAAATATGGATTCCTGAGGAGCTGTGGGCCATTCCAGTGTCCCTAGTGGAGCCCCTGCCTGGGCTTTGGGGTACCATCAGAGTCCGGAGAAAGGCAGGGCATGGAGAGATGAGAGAGGGTAAGCTATGTTAAAAGGCCTGCTGTGTTCCACCAGGAGTGAGGATAGGGCAGGTTAAAAGGAAGGCAGAGGACATGGCTTGCAGTGAGTTTTCAATTTCATTTTGAATTTCCTTGTATGGGTTTTCTTTCCCTAAGGCCTGCTGCTAGAATCAAAATTCTGTTGTCATTGCTGACAGAGTGGCTGCAGTGCCTTCGTCAGTCTGCCCTGTTTCAGGAGAGCATTTATTCCCAGGAATGTTTAACCAAAATGAATAACTACAAAAGCCCCAGGTAAAGTGCACCCCCTTCCTACCTTTTATATTACATAATAAATATTTTTCTAGATGCACAGATGTGACTTTTCCTAACTCCAAAGTTAGTATCAGCCTTAGGTAGATGTCCAAGGAACAACTAATAAATGGATGAATGATTTAAGTGAATGATGGCTTGAGTGAATGAATGATATGAATTTTCTAAGTGTTATGCAGTTTCAAGGATGAAGGAGAGAAGTTTAATCAGAGGATTCTTCTAGTCACTGTGATGAATCAAGGAGAAATGGGAAACATCTCTGTAGTGCTGGGTGCTGATTTAAGTAGAAAAGAACATGATGTGGCTGATTTTGGAAGCAAGATGGGAGGAACAAGTCTTTGCCATCATGATGGATTGGCAAACACATGAGGCACACAGGTCAGTGAGTCAAAGCAGAGCAAGCCATGAACACCAGCTGTCAGATGAGGGAGACTCAGAGAAGACTCACTGTGAACTCCTTTTGGTTCATTAATACAGGAGAGAAGCTGGTTAGTTTTAGCTTAGTTAATTGTGTGCATTAAAATTATAAATATAAATAGTACTTGAAGAGAAAGGAAAACAGAAATGGAAATTAACTTCTCAATTAGCAAGAAGAAAGGGGCAAAGTCCATGTGGCCAAGCTGATAAAAGTGAAACAGATAGATGGAGGCTATCAAATAAGATCATGGAGAACAAATAACAGGGAAATCATAATAAATTTGAGGGACTGTATTTACCTATTAAAAGGCAGATTGTAAATAGAAAAATTTGTGCTACATCAATGAACTCTGAAAATATGACATTAAAGAAAAATAAATGCAACAACCAAGGCTGGATGACGACTCAGCGATTAAGAGCATTCATTGCTTATGTAGAGGATCATGTTTAGGTCCCAGCACCCACATGGTGGCTTACCATCATCTGTAATTCCTGTTGCCAGGGATCTGATGACCTCTTCTGGTCTCTGTGGCATCAAACACACATACATATAAAAATAAAAATGAGTACGTTTTTTAATAAATACAACAGCCTTTGAAAATCAAGACAAATGTATTTACAAACCTAGTTAAATGGTAATCCAGAGAAATAATGTCGGGTGCCTAAGTGGGTGACCTGTCCCAGGTTTTTAAAAATATGTATGCATTGCAACTAAAAGGAAGAATTTGGAGGTTATTGTCATGCTGGTTTGACTGCTTTGGGGAAACATAACAGAAACAGAATTATCAATTGGCTATTAAGAGTCAAGTGTGGTGTTAAATGAATAATCAGAGATAGGTCAGATGGGAGGGGTAACGTTATAACTTTACAAAAATAGGAGTGAGTATCAAAAGTGGGAAGTAAATATAAAGTCACAGTAAACCAGGTGCCTCACTGATGATTTTCAGACAGGTCTTGTATGCTAATAATAGATATTCTTCTTGATTTCAAGTTATCTTTTAAAGTTTATATCAACAAGAATAGCCATAAGTTTTCATGAAGATTCAGTATTTCTGGAATATTCATTAGAAAACTCTGGTCTTTATTCTGTACCATATTCATATTCACTAAAAGATTAGTAAGCTTTTCAAATTTGTCCATGAACTAAAGTTACATCTATATGCAGCAGCAAATATTATACTCTTTAGCTATTGCTTAAAGAAGGAAAATTATATAGTCTTAAGAATTTTTACTAAAAAATTAAAAATCACAAAAAAATCAAGTGTGAGTGTTGGAAGGCCCCATTTGACTCACTTATGAGGAACAGGCCTAGGATATGATGATAAGGAGAGGTTTACACCAAATAAGGTTACACTCCTACCCCTGAAAGTCTACATGCCATGGTCAGCACCTTGTTGGGGTATATGGCACAGGTTGATGCACCTAAAAATTGTATTCCCAGGTACTATTGAAGCTTGTAAACCTTAAGTCACCCATTTCTTCCTGCTCAGTAGTCCTCTTGCCTTGCTTAGTGATGATGAAAAAATAGTTACCCTCTCCACCCCAAGTTCTGTCCCTGTCTCCCCTTTATGTTAATAAAGTAAGAGGAGGTAAACTTAACATGCATTATTTTTTTTTATTAAGTACATGATACACACATAGTTACTATTTAGATGTTGTTATCTCATTGTTGTTTTCCCCAGCATTAATCATAGTATCTTATTAAAGTATGGAAGGAGTTACAGTGACCATTCAGAACATAGCCTGGCCACATTGAGTTCCCATATACCTGGGTTGACTAGGAAGAGGACAGTGAAATGGCAGGATGCACCAGCATTTACTAGCAGGAAGTAGTGTCTTAGTTAGGGTTTCTGTTGCTGTAATGAAAGAGCATGACCAAAAAGCAAGTTGGGAATAAAAGGGTTTATTCGACTTTCACTTCCATATCACTGTTCATCATCAAAGGAAGTTGGGACAGAAATTCAAGCAGGGCAGGAACCTGGAGCCAGGAACTGATGCACAGGCCATGGAGGAGTGCTACTCACTGCCTTGCTCCCCATGTCTTGCTCAGCCTGCTTTCTTATAGTACCCAGGACTACCAGTCTGGGGATGGCACCACCCACAATGGGTTGAGCCCTCCCTTATCAATCACTAATTAAGAAAATGCCCTACAAGCTTGTGTGCAGCCCCATTTTCTGGAGGCATTTTTTAAAATGAGGTTCCCTCCTCTCAGATGACTTCAGCTTGTGTCAAGTTGACATAAACTATCTAGCACTATAACACAAAATTTAAAAGGTCTTATTAATAAAAACAAACCCAGAGCCAGATATTGGGGTGAACACTGTAAGATCAGAGAAACAGAACAGGCCACAGATAATCTCACTTCTCCAACTTCTCAGCTGATCCTGTTTCCTCAAATTGGAAGCCTCTGAGTCCTCATCTGGAATGAATCTCAGCTGAACTGCTGCTAAAAGCCTAAAAGCTTAATCAGGCTCTAGTTCCTGGTCCTCATGCCTAATATACCTTTCTGCATCCTGCCATCACTTCCTGGGATTAAAGGTGTATGTCACCATTCTTGGCTGTTTTCAGTGTGGCTTTGAACTTACAGAGATCTGGATGGATCTCTGCCTCCAGAAGGCTTGGATTAAAGGTGTGTGTGTGTCATCATTTTCTGGCCTCTATATCTAGTGGCTGTTCTGTTCTCTGACCCCAGATAGGTTTATTAGGGTGCACAATATATTGGGGAACACAATATCACCACATAGAATAACACCATTTCAGAGGAGCCTGCAATATGCAATACCATGGTAATATAAATGTCAGTGTTTCTCTCAGACGTCCTTGGAGAGATCTACCATTTACCAAATAATTGTGTTGTAATGAATGCAATATAGACTGGGGAGATAACTCTGTTGGTCAGTTATTTGCCATTCAAACCTGAGTTTGATCCACAGAACCCTTATTTTTTTTTAAAGTGGGTGTGGTGCTAGCACTAGGGAGATGGAGGATGGTGGACACCTAGAGCTCACTGGCCAGCCATCCTTGCCCACTTGGCGTATAAGAGACTATCTTCAATAACAAGGAGTGTCCTAAGGAAAGACACTTAAGCTTGACTTCTGTCTTCTACACATATACATTTGTACATTTGCACCCCACCCCAACATACAAACATTTCAGGCATTGTATTATGTAGTCCAAATTGACGTGGATACCAAAGTGTCATTACTGTCCCTCTGCCACACTAGAGACCTGAAACTCCCAGGGCCAGCTCATAGGGGTTCTAACATGTCTATGAACAAACTCAGTTCATAGTTCATTTTTATGACCATAATATACATGTCTAGCAGTTATCACAGCCTTCACATTGTAGTATCAGAGCTTTCTAGTAGGACAGGACAAGTGGAAACCTCCACCACTATCCATACCAATAACTTTAAAAATAAATCATTGTCAAATTTGAGTGATTGAAGTGAGTACCACATTAAAGTCTGTTGAATGATAGAGGAATAATGGTCCCCATTAACTTGCCAATATGAGTCCTGCAAAAACCACACAAGCTCATTAGGATGAACAGCTGCAAACACTGTCTGAGTGTAGACCAAGGCAGACATGATGTCTTTGCTAGAGAAGATTAATATGGTGTGTTAGTGACTTTTCTCATTGTTGAGACCAAATCCCCAACAAGAAGCAGACTAAAGAAAAGGGTGTGTTTTGGTTCACAGTTTGAGAAGGGGTATAGTCCATCATGGTGGGGCAGGCATGGCTACAGGAGTATGAAGCAACTGGTCACATTGTGTCCATAGTCTTGAAACAATAGCCGGGAACTGGGGCATGTCTGTAAAACCTCAAAGCCCACTCCCGATGATCCACTTCCTCCAGCAAGACTTCAGGTCCTAAAGGATCCTCAACCCCATAAAACATCACCACCAGCTGGGGAACAAGTGTTCAAACACATGAGCCTATGAGGGGCATTTTACATTCAAACCACAGCACATGGCACCAGATAAATGGCACATAACCACTGATCTAGAAAATACATTTTTCCATCTTTAGAAAGAGAGAAAATGTATAGGTTTCCATTTATTTAAAACAGACAACAAGATACATTATGAGTTTGCTCCAGGGCTGTGTTAACTCCTCTGCCCTTTGTTAAAATATAGTATGAAGAGATAGAGACCATCTGGAAGTCTGGGCAGAATACCTCATTTGTTCACTGTATTGATAGCGTTGTATGTTTACAGAACCAGATGAACAGGAAGCAGATGCTGGTTGGAGGCTGTTAAGTGTGTGCCCCAGACAATTAGAGACTGTTAATAGATCTGAAGACTCAATATTGCTAAGAGATCAATCCCCCCAAATTCAATCTATAGATTCAACAAAATCACAGCCTATATTTTAATAAATGCTGCCAATGGGATCCAAAAGTTTCTGCTGTTTGTTGCTTGAATGAGAATTATATGCCTTTCTCAAATAAAGATCAGATTACTGAAGCTTCAATTCCCAGCATAAAAAGGGAAGCAAAGTGCCTGGTGGAGTTCTTTGGGTTGGAGGAGCAGAATATTGTATGTCTGTTTCTATACATTACATGACAGGAAGGGATAGGAGATTTAAAGGGGTCCACATTTTAATGGGGTCCATCTCCTGATCACCATCTTGGGGTTACTGTTATACAGTCAGAGTAGAGATGTATTTTTTGTACCCAAGTGATACGCCAAGTATCTTTTAGAACTCCTGGACCAAAATTTGATAGCAAGAATGAACTTCTGACTCATATCACAAGTAAGTCTTGAAGATCACAGATGTATAAAAGTAGATATCCACACTTTAGATAACAACAAAGTGGCAATGGTGATTACCACAAAACCTTTCATCCTTTGTGTTCTTCTGTCAGATTGCTAGAAAAAAACTGGTGAACCCAGGGGATTCCATACAGCTACAAGTGTGGTCTGTGGTGAACACGTGGATGTACTACCAGATCCTTCTTCATTAATGAAGGACTTGGGGCCCAGCTTCTAGGGACTCTGGTGGAAAAGTACTCTCATCCAGAATCTTCTACAGGGATTGCATTGACTTCCCAATCCTGCTTGACCCTAAGCAACACTTTCTCCAGGTCAGCTCACATTGAATAAATAATTGGCAATGAAATATAAAGTCTTGGCACCTTACCTTAACTCTGGGCAAGAATGAAGGACCATGCCAGCTCTAGTATCTTTTGTAGGATGTTTGGCTTTTTTTCTGTGGAGTGGTGGACAGACATCTGTTCACACTGGCAATACACCAAACAAATGATTCTGCCCACATCTAGCTTGTTGAACCAATGAGTTTATTGGTGTTAACTTGCAGGAGCATCAGTTGAAGGACTACTTATAGAGGCTTGGGCGGTACAAAGCAACTGTATCAAGAAGAACTCATCTCATCATGAATGCCTACTCACAAAAACCCATCACTTGAGTCTTCCCAAGAGTCCCCTCTCCCTCAGCATTTGTTTACTGCTTCTGTGACCTCCAGAAGGGACACATGAATCTCATATGTTTCCAGAGGTTCCTGAGGTTTTGGGCCTCTATCTTTTCTCCAGGAAAGAATATTTCAGTCCAGAGGGAATCACTATATAACATGAGGTCATTTAGGTCTTATCTTTCACCTGCTCATCACTGTCTCAGAGTCTGCTTCTCAGAGCTCAAGTTACAGTAAACATTCTTCTATACTGAAGATGCAATAGAAAGCATAGTTATAATGGAAATAATATATATGCTTATATTTTCAATTTTGTTTGTTAAATTCTGATTAATAACACCAAAAATCTAAAACTATATGAGTGCAAGTTTCTTTTAAAAAAACACATTTTAGATATTAATAGATCAAAAAGTTGATATAGGTAAGCTATAGATCAAAAAGTTGATATAGGTAAGCTATATAAGGCTACATATGATCTGTAAAATATTGAATCAGTGATCAAAACATTTCTCCCTACAGAAGGTATCAGGACAACACAGGATTCTGGAGAAAGTCAGAAATTCAAAATCTGTGTTTGACAAAATTTATTCAAATGAATAGACAAAAGACAGCAACTGCCTATCACAGGATATCAAAATTAGACAGAATACAAGAAATGAAATTGTCTCTCCAATATCATGATGGTCCAGATGAATAAATCACACCATTAGCAAGCCCAGGGTTGCAGTTGGAGTTTGTTATGATGAAACAGAGTCTATCTCCAGGATACAAAGATGAATCAACATTCAAAAGCCCACACATAAACAGAGGAAAGGAATAAAAAAAGAATACATGCAGGTCAATGGATATAGAAAAATATTTTGTTAAAAAATATCCATACAACCATAATCAAGATACATATTATATGAGAAAAGAATCTATTTTTAATTTAAAAATATGGAAAATATCCATACAACCATAATCAAGATACATATTGTATGAGAAACGAATCTATTTTTAATTTAAAAATATGGAAAAAATCCATACAAAACTGGGCTTGGTGGTTCACACCTCTAATCTTAGAACTTTGGAACCCGAAGCAGGTGGATTTCTGTGAGTTTTAGACTAGTTTCATTGCTATTGTAAGACCTTCCTTCACAAAACACAATAATCACAACAAAAATCTATCCAAAAATTAAGGGAGAAACACTACATTATTAATAGAAATACCTTTAATCTTATGAAGACTGTACCCCAGATCCCAGACAGTCACACACTTTGTGGCCAGATTCTATGGCATACATATTAAACTCAGGACAAGATACTGTGGATCAAAGCCCTTTCTCTATAGCAATTGCAGGATGTCCTGGTCAATAAAAAGTGATAAAAATAGGAATTAAAACTATTGAAAAGAGACACGATTGTGAATTAAAGATGACATCAGTGTTTTATGTAGAACACAAAAGAATCCACAGACCAAACAAACAAAAAAGAATTCATAAATCATTTAGAATTAAAAGTTTAAGAAATTTGTTTCAAAGGAGATAAATACACAAAAATGATTAGAGTTTGATTTAACAATAATTGGATAATGGAAAGCATGTTAAAAAGTATGCATTTATGGGGCTGGAGAGATGGCTTATTGTTAAGAACATTGGATGCTCTTCTAAAGGACCTGAGTTCAATTCCCAGCACCCACATGACAGCTCATGACTACCTGTAACTCCAGTTCCAGGGGATCCAACACACTTTTCTGGCTGCCTCAAGAGATGCATGTATGTGTTGCACAGAGATACACTCAGAAACTCACAGATACACATTGGATAAGTAAATGTTCTTAAATAAAATTAAAAATACCCATTTGCTATTGCATTTAAACTTCCATGATGCCTAGGAGAAATGACCAAAATATATTACTTAGTACTTTCATACAAAGAAATTATGAAACTATTCAGGTAGAAAAATGAATTTATGACTAAGAAAATTTAACTTGTGAGCATATAATATAAATTTAACTCAAAATTGATCAATAAATTCAATGTAAGTCCAATAAAAACCTTAACAAATATTTTAAAGTACTTCAATAAAAAAATTTTAAATTCTTGACTATGAATAAATATTCAAGACTAGGTATGACAGGATTGGGAAAAGTTACTTTCCTGGATATTATTTTAAATAGATCAATAAACTATTTCAAGGCAGTAATAATTAGAAGTGTGGTATTTTACAAGGTGAAAATATGTTAATTAGATAGACTTGAGAGCTTAGAAATAGATGCTAGGGTCTTTGGGACCTAGATTTATGAGATAGGTGGCCTCACATATCAGAAACTTTTGTAATAATTAGTCATCTGTATGGAAACAAAGATAATTAGAGCTTCTTCTCTGTGAAAATAAATTTCAGGTAAATTAAAGACTTAAATCTAGTCAAAATGGTTTAGAAATACAATGTAGGGTGACAATTTTATGATTTCACAACAAAAACTGTTAATTATATTGAATAAAAGCATAAAAACAAAACACGATAAGTTTACATTAAGATTTAAAATACTTGCCTGACGAAGTAACAAGGCAGAAAGATATTTTGCAAAATGCTTTGTAGATAAGCAGTATATCTGTATATACTGTATACAGAACATTTTTTCCCATGCCAGGTACTGATGCTATGTTACTTACTTACTATATGCTGCTGTCTGATCTAATTGGTTAGATTAGTCAATGTATTTTTACTCTTTGAACCACTATAATTAAGCTACAAAATACTATTTTAATCTCCATTTTCCTCTTGAAGGGACTGAACCACAGAGAAGTCATGTCACAACCAAGTCCATACAACATATAAGTGACAAATTTATATTTGGAATTCCTGGATTCCTGTCAACCAGATACAGAGTGACATATACATTCTATTCAAAGATAAAAGATTGGAACAGGTTGAAGTAGAGTAAGCCAGGGCTGCAGATGAAAACACATTTAGTCTTATCCATTAGGGATGCATTTTTTTGTTTTGTTTTGTTTTTTGGTTTTTCGAGACAGGGTTTCTCTGTGTAGCTTTGTGCCTTTCCTGGGACTCACTCTGTAGCCCAGGCTGGCCTCGAACTCACAGAGATCCGCCTGGCTCTGCCTCCCCAGTGCTGGGATTAAAGGCGTGCACCACCACCACCACCACCACAACCACCACCACCACCCAGCAGGGATGCAGTTTGAACCTCAAGTTTCTCACCCATTGGACTGACAAAAGTTTCAGAACTCCTAGAAATGCCAAAGTTTAACCAATGTTTGATGCAAAATAGGAATTAAAATTCTTTCAACAGGGAGTATAAATTTATACTCAGACTTTAAAGAATGAGTTGACAAAAGCTGGTAAAATGTTCACAATGCTGACTGGTGAACCAGAATCTTTACTTGTGAGAAAATGGTGACATGTATAAGGGCATCCATGAATTTCAAAATATATAAGCAAAGATTTGAGGAGCGTTAAGGGAATGTGAAAATAAATTATAATATATTGATAACATGTAGTACCCTGTATTAAAAATTAATGAACTAAATGTTTTGCAACTTAGGTATTTCTCTAAGTCTTGACTGTTGAACAGAACCAAGGTGGCCAATGTAACTAGAGTTTTCTTGGTCCTGCCTACCCCATGGTCAGGACAAATCTCTCTCACCCGCCAGTCCCGCAGCTGCTGAGACCCAACCAAGTAAACACACAGAGACTTACATTACTTATAAACTGTATGGCTGTGGCAGGCTTCTTGCTAACTGTTCTTATATCTTATATCAACCCATTTCCATTTATCTGTAAGTTGCCACGTGGCTCGTGGCTTACCGGTATCTTAACATCTCATGGTGGCAGCTGGCAATGTCTCTCTGCCTTAGCCTTCCTGTTCCCAGAATTCTCTTCTTGGCTTCTTCAGCCTATAGTTCCTGCCTGGCTACTGGCCAATCAGCATTTTATTTATATAGAGTGATATCCACAGCAAGGTGAGACCCCAGGTAAGACACTAGAGGTAGCTGTCACAACTCCCCATTTCCAATCTGACATCGTATAGGTAACGACAAAGCATGGCATATCAAGTTGTAGTAAGACTGGGCACCTCCCCATATATTACCTTTGGACAATGGGATGAGGTATGAGGAATAGGGTCCCAAACACCTGTAAAAGAGTGAGAGACAGCCCCTGCTCCTTCTGCTAGCTGTCCAGCAAGAACACCAAACTACACTAATGTCACAAATATGCAGTGAAGCCAAAAGGACTGAGAAAATACATGTCAATGTAGTGATGTCTAATGACATCGTGCTGTACTCATAGATTAATACCTGTTCTAAATGTCATCATAGAGGTGTTCTCCATACTCAATGCTAAGCTTTAAGGCAGACAGGTAGGTGGGTCTTCATTCTTCAGACAATGTCAAAGGATGGGATGTCCATCAGTTGCTGGTATGTTCAACCCAAACCCTTACCAGATCCCTCAAAACTCCCATCTTCTAGTTGCTTCCCCCAATTCACCCCAGAAATAGTGTCACCGGCTCACCTGGCTACTGCTTGGCTCTTCAGTCTCTGCCGGGTTCTGGCCTGGCCTCTGTTATTTTTGTTGTTGTTGTTTTGTTTTTTAAGAAAGGGTTTCTCTGTGAAGAGTCCTGGCTGTCCTTGAACTCACTCTGTAGACTAGGCTGGCCTCAAACTGACAGAGATCCACCAGCCTCTGCCTCCTGGGTGCTGGAATTAAAGGCATGTGCCACCACAGACTGGATGGCCTGGCTTCTGTTGAGAGGCTCCTCACTCTCATTTGTGGGGTGTTCCTGGGACAATTCTACATCATCCCATTCATCCTCTGTGGCTTCAGCCTTCTTAACACTTGGATCCCGAAGGAGATATAGTTGTCCTTGGGAGTGAATTATGGACCAATGTTGCGGTTTCCCACCATCCCTCAGCATCTTCTCTAACTCTTTGCAGCTCTTCACTCCGCTCTCCTTCACTAAGGCCTGCAATTCTGGAGGCATGAAGATCATGAACTGCTCCAACACCAGCTGATCCAGGATCTCCTCCTTGCTATTCAGGTCTGGTCTCAGCCATTAATAGCACAGCTCACAGATCCTCTTCAGATCCTGGATGGGGTCTGACTGCTCTGAGGGGCTGAAAGCTCTGAACTTCAAGTGCCACACCTCAGGACTGTATTCTTCTTTTTCTGAATTCCTGTTCTGGGATGTAGGTAATGATGTCTGCTCTGATGGGAGGCTCTCTGGTGGCAGGTTGGTAGCCATGTCTGCTGGGAATATTCCCTTGGTCTCTGACAAGTGGAATTCTATATAAGTGACTCCGGTCTCAACAGACCTACTCCTTTAGCCACAGGGATGGGCTTGGTGTTGTTCCAGAAGCCTTCAGGGTCCTGTCTTCATCCCTGCAGCAGCCTTGACTCTTCTGAGATCTCTCTGGAAAGGCCAACCTGTGATTCACAAGCTGCATGCTCCCTGGGATAGCCAAGAATGTGGCTCAACACAAAATAATAAACATACTTACAACATTATCAGATATTTTTTGCAACTTTTTCTTGTGAATGGACTGCATAGTTCTCAAGTATTGAATTGGTAGATGACAATACCACATTGTAGTATAAAAGGTTGGACATGCCTGATTGTAGATCCTATACATACACAGAATGTGGCACCATATGAAGGACATTAGGACATATGAAATGTCATAGTGCATATATAGGCACTTCAAACATAAATACAGGATATGAACTACTTTCGTGAAAAAGACTGCTTTTGGAAAGGAGGGCATATGTTTAGGGGCTTCAGAGTTGCACAGAGGCTTGGAAGTCACATTCTTAATATTTCTTATAAACAAAGGCATATGGTGCTCAAGAGATGATTTTAGTTCTGGTGATAGGTGCATAGACTGATTCTGCTCTGTATATCTCAGTAATTTTTAATATAAAGGGGAACAGAATAAGCTGGCAAGATGATTAGGGTAGGCTCCTTAACCACAGAGGACTCATGTCTAATCATTCTAGCAGAAGCTTTGTAAGTCGGCACAACTCCTCCACACAGTAAAGACCCAAGGAAAATAGCATTTCCTGCCCACATAGCTTCTAGTGTGTCCTCTTGTGCTTTTGAGTTTTCCTATGGGTAGCATGTCAATCAGAGCAGAGGCAAGGTAGAAAGACCTTCCAAGCATCTCATAGGATGGAGGAGAAGGCTGGCATTTGATCGAAGAACCATTTCTAGACTGGGAATCATATTACCAGAACCCTGATTCCAAGCCCATAGACCAAATTAAGCCCATAAAAGGGGCTTGTTTGATATATGCATGATGTTATTTTGAATTAAAGAAATGTGATATTTCTATTTATTGTCTGTGGAGTAAGCTACCAACTCCCTGTATTCTTCTGTGAGCACCATTTGATGTTTAACCTGGC
This sequence comes from Peromyscus leucopus, assembly GCF_004664715.2. Taxonomy (NCBI): domain Eukaryota; kingdom Metazoa; phylum Chordata; class Mammalia; order Rodentia; family Cricetidae; genus Peromyscus; species Peromyscus leucopus. The sequence continues at coordinate 4,479,254 of NC_051076.1, read as the reverse complement.
CCTTCTCTGTTTGTGCTTTGATTCTCACCATCGAATATTTGACTTACAGGGACCTTAGAGAAGCCTGCCTTGTGTTCCCCTCAGTTCTTACCACTGCTTCTGCTAGTCCTACCAAGTGGGATTCACCTCTGCTTGGACATATCAGTCACAGAACTTGTGCATATTCACAGCACAGCTCATTTTTTAATAACTCTGACTATTGGGAAGTTCTGCTTTGTATGGAGTCAAAATATGCTGCAGACTTATTCCCATTAAAGCCTGTTAGCGGCATGCATGACAAGTGGAGCTGCTGCTTTGCAGACATCTGAAGACAACACTAACTATGGAACTAGCACACTGCTTCTTCAAAGTAAGCCCTCCAGGCCCCTTTGTCTTCTAGACATGCTTAGTTACATTCTTGGTTTATTCTTCTGACCTGGTGCTGCCCCACAACCTAAAGAAGGGCTTGGCTTCCATGTTTTTTCCTCTCTGTTACCCTCTGCCATGTTCATACAGTGTTTAGATTCAATGGCAATATACTCATGTAAAGTTCCCTAAACAACTTAAGAAGTGTAAAATGGTGTCCTTGTGTTATTCTATATCCTAATTCCTGCATATGAAATATTCACCAATGTCATCCCTTGGGAACTCCTATTTATTCCTCAAACCCCAGCTTTTATGTTGCTGTGTGGAGGTGTCCTGGGCCTCCAACCTTCCTCTCTTCCTCCCTCACACCAGTCTAAAGTAATCATTCCCTCCTTCACACTGCCCTCCACACTGCCCTCACACTGCCCCTCCACACTTCCTTCATAACTTGTTTGTATTTTTGTCTCTTTATTCTATATCATAACCTCTTGGACAGAAGTGACTGTGTCTTACTCTGGTTTTGTAGCTACAACAGTCAGTCAGCACTGTGACTGGACTTAACAGGTACTTAGAAAACACTGGTGTGTCGACGAGCTAAGGTGGCCCTGAGACCACTGGGTATTTTGCACAGACTGAAGTTGCATGAAGACCAGCTTGGTTTATCTCTTCTTTAAGCAGGACTTATGCTTGTTTCTCTTGCTCTCCTAATAAGAACAACTTCCATTGCCCCTCAGATGTTTGCTGAATGAATAAAAAGTATTCAGAGGGGCAGGGTGTGCTGCTACAAGCATTCTTGGGAATATTGTTTCTCTGGCTCTTCATTGTAGAGAAGGGAACAATACACACACAGAAAGATTAAGTTTATATTCATACATATGTGCTGTATACAGCACCATATGCATGTATAAATAAAGCCCTTGCCTTTGTGCTCTGCTGCTACATACATCTTCTGAATTGCAGTGTGCACCCAGCTTATTTGAAGTCCCACACAATGTGTCTAACCTTCCAGGCAAAGTTTCTTATTCATTTCCTTTGCCTCCACCAATGTGTGATTTATTTACAGAAACCACCATGCAGCAAATTAAACAATACTTGTTCTACCCAGAGGGAGATTTTCCCAGTACCACAGGATGGACATGCCCTGTTTCAGAGGGTTATATAGGAACAGAGCTCCAGCTCAGAACCCCAAGTCCAACTGTGTTTTCTGCCCTACTCCCAGTAGGTGCACCCCAGTGTCTGATTAGCTGGGAGAGGGAGAGGAGAAAAACAACAAAACAGAGTTTGCTTGTGGTCCTTGAACCTCTCCACTCCCCCGCCCCCTTTTTTTGTTATCTCCAAGCCTCACCATGCCACAGGGATTTGCTCAGAAACCAATATGATTAACTGGAAGTCTTTTTTTCCTATCTTCCTTCCACCTTTCAAAAGAAAAAAAACCTATATTTTTATTGCTTAAACAATGAATGCCAAACATTTAGCCATCTGTTTCAAAATTGTTGCACAGGAAAAGTCCTTGAGCCATCTCAGCCCCAACCTCTGGGAAGCTATCCAAGGGAGATAAGGAATGCATCCCACCCAAGCTTCACTCTTCTCCCTCACAATCCCAACCCAAATTAAAAAACCATAAAACAAGCTACGAAGTCAGGAATGTATAAATTATTAAATATTGACAATAACATTCTTATCTGGCTTGCAGATATGTACCCTCTACAGCATAGCCCCTTCTTCTAGCAGAAGGCAGCTTTGGTTAATGAATCCAGGGACTGTCAGAGCTTTGATTTTCAGTTTCTCTATGCTCGGCATCTTCAGAGATGTTCTTTGTTGGAGGATTACACCAAGTAGATAGGCTTGTGACTGGACATTGTGCATGTTGTTTCTATGCATCCATTTAGACAGTCTATGTGTGAACACTTGTTTCAAGACAACAAAAAAGAATAATAAAGATCCTGTCTTCATTCTGTTGGAAGTAGTCATTGCTTCATGGTGAGCCACCTAGAAGCTGCATGCATTTAAATTTGGTTACAATGAGAGAGGATATGGTAGGGATAGCCTGAGTCTCCCATGCTTGGGAGCTGATAAAACTCAAGGATAGCTGGGGATCACAGCATCTGAAGGTGTTTTCACCAGTGCTGCAGATGGCAGTGGATTCTGTCTGTATCTAGGATATAACTGGCCTGAAAGTCAGTCATCATGTAGTCTTGTGTGTTGGGGCTTTCCTCAGAACATGGGGAGTCTTGAACAGTGATTCTAAGGGACAAAGTCCTAGCTCTGGTTAACTAGGACTTTGCCAATACACTACATCACTGCAAGTCACAGGCCAAGCTAGTCCTTGGGTAAAGATATGGATGCTTCTTTTTATAAAAATGATGTCAAGGTGATCTTGTCTTGGAACACACATGATGGGAGAGTTTCATGGCCATCTTGAGAAAATGCCACATGCAGCCACAGAACAGGGGAGCTAGACTGGCAAACACTCCAAATCCAGAAAGAGTTGTAAGGTGAAGGTGAAATCTGGAGGAGTGGTCACTCATTTTCTTCTTTTTCATGCAGTGATCAGGGTGGAACCTGAGTCTTCCTATGTGACTGCCTTCTACGCAAATGTTCTACTACTGAGCTACATTGCTGGCTTTTAACTTTTATCTTTATTCTTAATTTTTCTAGTTTTGAGATAAGGTCATGATAATTGATGCAGAAGTCCTTGATCCTATGTTTGCCTCAGCCTCCCAATTGGGATTATAGGTCAACGTCACCAGGCTAGTAAGATGGTAGATGTGCGTCTTATGATGGGTAAATTAGAGTGTGTGGTGATTTGAATGAGAAACGTGCCCAACAGGCTTATGTATTTGAATACTTGGTCCTCAATTCGTGACACTAGGGGACATTATAGATTCTTATGAGGTAATGCTTTGATGGAAGAGGCATATCACTGGGGTTAGGCTTTGAGGATTTAAACAGGCTGACTTCCTGTTCTCACCCTCTCTCTGTTTCCTATGTGGATAAAATGTACTTTTCTGTTCCTGCCACCGCACCATGGCTTCCCCACCATCATAGAATCCTAACCCTAGGAAACTGTAAGGCAAAGGAAACCTTCCTTCCTTAAGTCACTCCAGGACATGGTGTTTATCACATAACAGAAAAGTAATGGATAACTAATGTGCCCATTTTACCGGAAGTCGTTGAAATTTGGGGTTTTTAGGCAGAATGCACAATGAGGCACTCTTTTAGCAGAGCATTATGCACTTAACACATGCTTTATGTTAAAACACACAAATAAAACCACAGAAAGTCCTGTAATCATCAATGCCTGTCAAATCTATCTGTGAGTTGAAGAGCTAAATTTGGGGAGCAGTTGGAACCTGTAAGTTAGGGTCTGCCCCAGGGCTGCAGTGAGAAGAGGGCAGAATAAAATGTTACAGGGTGCCAGGACAAGCACCCGAATTTACTGCTTAGAAGTTCCTGCCACCTTTAGAGGCCAGTAGGAGAAAGCTGGCCAGGCATGACTTACACCATCCTCCCAGAAACACACTTGGTTTCTCACAGAGTAGATGTCACCCCAGGAGTCACCCATTCCAAGTGTCCAGCTTGATGTGTTGTTTGCTGTGTGAGGTCATAGGACTTGGTGACACTGTATAAGTGCCATCTTCAGGGGTTTAATCATAAAGGATTGGACCATTTAATGACCTTATTGAGAGGTAAGGTGAATCCTTGTAGTTTTGTGGGAGCCCAAAGGCAGCCAGGAGAGGACTGAGCACCTGGGCATGAATGTCTCCACAGCATAGTGGAATGCTGTCTGCATGCTTTGTTCACTTTGTGCTACTGAAGAACATTGTGATTTGATCCTTGCTGAGCCTGGGCTTCTAACTCAGTGGAAATGAAATCCAACCTGTGTGAGCCTAACTTCCCCAGCACAACAAATCTGCTTCTCTTCTCTGTCTCTGTCTCATCTCCCTATCTGCTGTGAAGAGATGCACAGCACAGTGCTAAAATCTGCCAGTGGGAATCCACTCTGGCAAGCTCTGAGATGTCTGAAGAAATGAAGGAGGGCCTTGCCTGGAACAGATACAGGAGGCAGACCATGCCTTTCCCACACTGCTGGAACGGCAGTTTTCTGTGTGCTTCTTATCTATACACATTTTTGTCTGCTCAAACACATAAGGAGAAACATGCCCAGCCAGACACTCTCTGGCCTATCACACCATATCAGCCCAGAAGCAAGGCAGGTTTTTCAATCTCTTCATTTCTAAGTACAGTGACTGCTGTGTGGGGACAAAGTGAACATTGGTACAGGCTGAATGCTAGAGGTGGAGAGAATCCACAAGGAGGGTGGAAGGGTGAGAAGGTGTGGGGATCAAGGCACTCATGTCTGAAAGGTCTGGCTGGCCACACCAAGTATTTTATATCTGGATTTAGGCTAGCTCTCTTTGGCTTCTAAGCTCATTTATTATTTTCCCAGAACTTTCTCTCTAGTTCTCTACCCCTATTGCCCAACTAGCTTATTCCTTTTCATCTTTCTAAGGCCAATTCTACATTCAAGGTTCCATTTGATGCTACTTAATGTTTTTATTACATTTGCTTATGTGGTGGAGCTACATATACCATCAGGTTCATGTGGAAGTCTAGAGAACAGCTTGCCGATGTCAGTTCTCTTCATCCATGTGGGTTCTGGGGATCTAACTTAGGTTAGGATCTAACTTCGGGATCAGGCTTGATGGCAAGTGCCTTAACCACCGTGCTGAGCCATTTAATTGGCAGGGATGTTCTTTCTTAATGGATGTCTTTTTCTCCTGTGCATCCTCAACCTTTGGACTTACTTCTGGTGTCGTCTTACACAGCATTTAAGCTTTCTTTCCTTACACATCTGATTCCTCAACTAGTCAATTAACTACTTGAGAACAGGACCCACTCTCCCCCATGGAGCTCTATCTCTTTGCATGTAGAATGATCTCTTGCCCATTGCAAGGGCTCAAACAGAATTATAGTTAATAAAAAAGAATTAGCTAGAGATTTTAGAGGAACTGATGGGTAATAGTTAAAAGTCCAATGGATGGGTCAAATGCTTTATTTTAAAGTTATGATTTTATAATAAGATTTTAAAACAGAAGTTGGGGTGTTGTTTTTGTTTAGATGTGAAATGCTCTCCATGGAGTCATGTGTTTGAATACTTGGTCCCAGCAAGTGGTACTATTTTGGAAATTTCTGGAATCTTTAAGAAGTAGAGTCTCTCTGAAGGAAGCAGGTCATTGGAGGTAAACTTTGAGGTTTTATAGCTGGGCTCCAATTCCTGTTTGCTACTTTCTTACTGTAGAGCAACGTGACAACCCCCCCAACACACACACACACACACACACACACACACACACACACACACACACACTTCACACACTTCTCACACCTTTTGCCACCTTCTGGGCCAAAATGGATGTATCCTCTCAAATGGTAAACCCAAGTCAACTCTGCTTCCTGTAAGTTGCTTATCAGGTATTTATATATAAATATATAAAAAATAATATATAAGCATATAAAAAATCCAAGTGTGAGATTGACTGACATAGTAAAATCCTTTAGACTGAGTGGTTTGGACAGTGGACATTCATTATGGAAGTTCTAGAGACTGGAAGTTCAAATGTCATGGGTGCAGTTTCTCCTGAGAGCCTTCTTCATGGCTCAGTGGGCAGGGAGAAGCAGCAGGCAGCTCCAAGAGGGTCTTCCTACAAGACATTAATTTTAACATGAGGGACCCGTCTTTCTGTCCTTGTCTAACCTTGATCACCTCTCGAAGATGCCCTTTCAAAATACCATCACATTGAAGATAAAGATTAGGCCTTCAGCAGGACTCTGGATATTGATAATATCTAGTCCAGAAGGCAGGGACAGCAATGCTGAGACCTTGGTGAAGCTGTCTGATACAATCAAATGATGGCAGGAAGCAGGCAAGATGTTTTCAAGAAATAAATTCTTCAAAATGAATAAATAATCCAAAATATTTATATTAAATGATTCTGTAATCCTACTTCTGGGAATATAACCACAGCAAATGGTTTTAGGAATGGTTATATATGCAAATAGGATTCATTGTAGCATTGTTTATAACCCTAAGAAACAGGAAATGATTTGAGTAGTATAGGAATGGTTAAATAAGTGACAATATACTATAATAAAGTACTATATTATGTAACCATTAAAATGAGAGATTTGAGGCTTGTTTTGCTGCATAGAAAATATTTATTATATAATCCTTAGTTAAACAATAAAATGCACCTTTACTATGGTTTAAATTATATAAATTATATTAAATTATGTCTTTGGGTAAGGTCTGAATAGGAATAAATGAAAATTGCTGTATTTATTGGAATAGCTGGACTTTGTTCAGTTCTTAGCTTCTTTTGTGTAAAGCCTTTTTCATGCTTTAATGTAATTTTTAAAAGAAAGATTATGACTGAGGAAGGTACAGGGAGCCAAATCACAAGGCTAACCAATTCTTACTGCAAACACCTCTCAGGATGGGTTTATTTCAGGTAATCTTGGCTAATAGTTACTGAATCCCATGTTCGTTCTATGAGGGAACCTCAAGATTGAATCAGAAAGATCGGGCATCTGGATTTTCCATTATTTTGTTTTAATTTTAGCCTTCTAGTTGGCAGACTCCAGTTTGTGAGTTCACTCCCCACTGTGGCACAATTGTTTGTCTAAATGCAAGGTTCTGCAAGGTCACAAATGCAGTTATTACAGTGCCAACTGTGAATAAGCTCCCAGACCCAGGTCAATCAATTACTATTTGCTCAAAAAACTATACAGATCTTGAAAACCTTCACTCAAGGAAAGAACACATCAGAAACACATTATGGAAGTGAAACATATTATGGATAGGGCAATCTGGCTAAGAGCCAGGAGAGAACTAAGATAGTGGAAAGACCTCGGGTCTATTGGAGCATCACTGTAAGAAAGCTAGAAAAATCCTTCTAGGTCCCCTCTCTTCAGTTGAAGAACTTGGAGGCTAATATCCATCTTATAAGAATATTAGCTGTTTGTCTCACATAGTTGAGCCTGGCCTTAAACTCCTGATCTTCTGCTGGGATTGCAAGTGTGCAGCAACACTCCTGGCTTCCATATGTGGTAGTTTTTATGAGCCCTAATGAATAATGTATGTGCATATACACCTAACAACCTATTACACAGATTCTTCTGCAAGTGAACACATATTTGCAAGCACTTACCATATTTCAGACTCATTAGGAGGTGCATCAATGTTGCAGGACTCACAGACCCTGGCCTTTTCTCACAGGTTGCTTTGTATCCGTAGCAAACTTAACATCTCCATTTAAGGATTCATGACAGCCAGAAGGCATGAAGATGATATGGAGCCACTGGGACCCTTTTAGAGAGATATGCTAGCTCCATCAGAGATAGATGAACATAAGGTCTGTGAGGGAAGAGTTCGGATGCTCTGTCTTTTCATCCTTTTCATCCAGTGGATAGTTCATGGGAGAGAACCCTGGACCCTGCAAATGAAGCAACCACAACATTTACAGGGGCAAAATGTATAATTAACAGATCCAGACAGTTGGACACATGCACCATTGACCTTGTTTAGTCTCATCCTGGGATTGCTTTCTCTAGCAATGACTAGTTGTGATCTGTAGCTGGAGTTTTCCTGTGTCCACCTGGCTCCTGCAGCCACTCAGACCCAAGTAAACACATAGAGACTTATATTACGTATAAACTGTATGGCCATGGCAGGCTTCTTGCTATCTAGTTCTTATATCTTAAATTAACCCATTTCTATAAATCTATAACTTGCCATGTGGCTTATGGCTTACCAGTATCTTTACATCTTCTCATGGCTGTGGTGGCTGGCAGTGTCTCCTGACTCAGCCTTCTAATTCCCAGAATTCTCCTTTCTCTTGTCCTGCCTATACTATACTTCCTGCCTGGCTACTGGCTAATAAAATCAGCATTTTATTTATCTACCAATGAGAGCCACACATTCACAGTGTACAGAAAGACATCCCCAGCAGTGATCTGAAGTGCTCCATCCATACAGAGATGAAGACAAGGAAGAGAGATAGCTGGACTAAGAGCCAATGAGAGGGCAGAACACTGAGGCGATAAAAGCCTGGGTAGACAGGAAGTATCTCTCTCTTGGGAATGCTGAGCTAAGGTTAGCTGGTGACTCTCACTATTTCCCTGATCTCTATGGCTTTCACCCCTATATTTGGCTCTGTGTTTCTTATTTAATAAGACTTTAGAAATTTGTCTACAAGAAAGTCCTTTGCACATCCTCAGGCCTCCATTTTATGTAAATGAAAGGGATTTTGTTTATTGATAAGCAATAATGAAAAGGCATAATAGAAGACAGGGGAACTCTTGGCTTATTTCTCTGCTAAAGATCTTCATGGTGATATGGTGCAAATGGATGAAGTTCTATGTGTCACTTGAACTTTGTGTTTTAATAGCTCATCCAAACCCCAGTTTGTGGGTATGGGAAAATAGTTCAAGGGGCAAAGTGTGCTTTACTTGACTGTGCAGTTGTGTCCTCCCAGCAATTTCTTCTCTGTTATGATTTCCAAAAATGACCATGAAGACTACTTTTCATTCATACAACTAGAGTTATACAATCAAAGCTCATGACAACTCAGAAGTTACTCTTTATTCAGTCATCCTCTCTACTCAGAGACAAGAAATAAAAATTAATTGTATTAACTCTAGGGTGGTGGAGAAAAAAAGCAAGCCCCTGCTAAAGCTCTTTGACAAATTTCCTACTCATTAGTGTGTCTGTGGTCTTGACTGGCCAGGACAGTCTGTATAGTGGCTCCCTGAAGCGAATAGGAACTGGGCTGAGGTCCTGTTGTTTCTTCCCCCCACAGTACCAATATTCCAAGTCCTGTGTAGAGTCAGGCTCTTGTCTCCTGCTACCTAATCATTGCTCCTGAGTTGTTTGGAAGATAGGCAGTACATGGGGAAAATATTTTAATAATATAAGTAAATTGTATCATTTTTACACACACACACACACACACTCGTACACACTTACACCATCTCTCTCACACACAAACACACTCATACACACTCACACCATCTCTCTCTCTCACACACAAACACACTCATATATACTCACATCATCTCACACATACAAACACACTCATACACACTCACACCATCTCTCTCACACACAAATGCACTCATACACACTCATACCATCTCTCACACACAAACACACTCATACCATCACACACACACCTGAATTCATTAAATATGTATTCTATGAATGTTATGCATATTTTATTCCTTCTTGGAGTACCTATTGTCTTTCTCTGGAAACCACCTGAAGAATTCTGTAGCACAAGTAGTTCATGTCTCAGAGCTAAGAGGGCCACTCACATGGTGGAGGAATGCCAGAGCAGTGAGAAACCTTCCAGGTGGCAGTGTTTCTTCATATCTACCCAGTACTATGCTAATCCTCATTCCTGATTGTTTCTGTTTGTCCCTTGCTGGGAACTCCAACCAGTGATGAGTCTGATCTGTGATGCTCCCCAAACCCCTACCTGTCACAAGGATGACGGGGATTCCCACTCTGTGTAGCTTCTCAGTTATACTAATTCCTGTTGATTTACTTCCCTCCACACTGCTTTGACATTTAGTTGATTTCTTATAATTTAGCACTTAATCATTACAATATGCATTGCACATAGACACGGAAAAACCTTGAGAATATTATAGGAGGTACAGTTTCCAACCCAGAATTCAGTTTCTTGTTTTTATAGATAGAAAAGTCAGTTCAACTAAGGGGCATTAGTATAAGCAGCACAAGGCTTGTTTGTTCCTTCATATCAAAATCCAAGTATGTATAACTCCATGTGGTCTAAAAACATCTTAACACAGTGAGTGCAAAAACGAACTGCTCCTTCCCATCTACCCTGACTGCCCTAGGCCTGTTCCTCCCAGTGTCTCAGCTCAGGAAATGGAAAATTTATCCTTACAAACCCCTGAGGATGGGCTCCTCTTTCTCAAGTCTATGAGACCCACTTGTAAAAACTACAGTTCAGCTTTCAACAACACATAATAGGCAACCCTTCCCAGGGACTTGGAACTACCTCCTTCCTGCACATTGCAGCAACAACCTCTGGTCCAGCCTGCTGAGAACAACACTTGCCCTCTGTCCCAGCCACAGCATGTTCCAAACTGGTTCCTGGAATGGCATTTCCCATGAATCAAGCCACAAAACTCTGCCCTTCAGAAATATTCTTTGATTCCCCATTTCTTTCAGAGCTGATGTTTATAATCAGCTAAGGTCTTAAAGATAGACCTTGTGGTTAGTTACCTTCCCAACATGACCTCTCTTTCCCCTCAATATTCTGCTAATGTCTCTGTTATGTCTAAGCAAGAAGGCTGCTACTACCCAAGGTTTGTCTTTGCTTTGGACTGCTTCCCCCACATCCAGGTTTTTAAGTCACCACTTCTCTCACCTCTGAATATTGTTCTCATGTTAGTAGCAGCTACTTAAATAAACTACCTAGCCAGACCGCCATTTGATTTTCAGTGCACATCCTCTTTCTCTACAGCTCTAATTACCATCTGACTTATAATAGAAATTTAAATAAATTACTTGTTTTCTGCCTGTCTCCACCCATTAGAATATGACCCTTGTGTAGGCTCAAAGTAGAAGAGGGCCTGGGGAGCAAGTGCTCTCAATAATTCTTACTGGGCCAGGTATGGTTGGTAATGGCCAGATCTGCGTTCTTTTTACTCTAGCAAGAGGTCATAGGGTGTTTAGTTTTCTAAGTAGTTAACATTGATACAAAATTTTTAAGACTTGTCGAAGCTATATTTGTTTTTTGTTGTGGTTGTTATTGTTTGGTGCAGGAGGTTGTAATACCATAACTTGAACTGGAGGCCTCATACATACTGGGCACTCCATTGATGAGCTCCATTGTTACCAGGATTTTCAAAATTGTGTTTTGAAGCAAAGTCTTACCCAACTGACCGGGCTGGCCTTAAACTTACTCTCTGGCCCTGGCAGGCTTCAAATTTGTGATCCTCCTGCTTCAGCCTTCAGAGTAGCTGAAATTATAGGCATATGCCACCACACTACCCAGGCTCTCCTCAATAAGTAAATTTCTTTGGGATTCCTTCCCTGGTGTGGCTGAGAGGAGATCCCAACACTTAAACCCCAGACTCCTTGCCTTGCTGCTTCTGAGTATGTGCACTTCTTCATGTTTGTTCCCGTGTGTTCCAGTGAGAACAGTCCTGGTGTGTCTGGGATGCTAATGGTGATGATGACTCCTTTTTATGCATACCCAATTGTTACCTTACATAGGTGATTTACATACATGTTTTAGGAAGCCTTATATTTCTCCATTAAGCTCTGAAAGTGCATACTCCCTGTTTTGTATGTTTCTTCTGTAATCCTTCCCCTCTCTCACTTTTTCTCTCCCTCCCTGTCATACATTTTTATATGCACACTATTCCTGCCAAGCTTTCAAAGTATCTTCCCCTGTTGAATTCTCTGTGTTTTCTCTGGCATTCTGGAAGAAGCAAGGTTTTATTTTGCTCCTTTAAGCGCAAAGAAGCATCTGCTTGCTCCATTTTAAGCTGAGACATTATTTTCCTGTGTAGCCCCAGCAAATGTTTCCCTGTTGGCTGGAGCTGCAGACCATTGCTTTGGACTAAACTTGACTCCGGTGCTGTGGGATAAAAATAATGATACAAAGTTTAACAATAATCATGTTACTGCTTAGATTACAGGCTGCATATGTAAATATATCTGTCTGTCTATGTAAGGTTCTGAGTACATCATCAATTCTTAACACATTTCTGCAACTCATGTACCTGTCAGGTTAGGTCCTCACTCATTCAGTCATTCAGTAGGCACTTGTGCACTCACAAGTCATTTTGTATATAACAGGAGTCAGCACTCTGCACAGGATTCAGATCCTCCTCTCACAGAGTCTGTGTTCCAGTGATAGAGGCTAGCTGTGAGCAAACAGGAAGGTTAAGATGCAACAGGTCACGTGGAGATCGGTGATGGGGAAGGAAACTGAATTGAGTCACAGAGATCAGGCTGTTGAGAAAAAAGAGACATTATGCTACGCTGAGTATTAAAAGAGCTCACTGTGAACTGGAAAACAGACCTGTGGAGATGCTTGGGGAAGCAGTGGTGCTATCTGGAAAGTCCCCAACAGATGGAGAGAATAGCATGGGCATCTTTAACTAGGGTTGGTGATTTTTATTCAGGGAAAAGCCAGAAAGATGCTGTGTCTAGCATGGTATAAAATAAGATAGAGATGGTTTTATATATAAGATCATGGAGGTCATAGGTGAAATGGCCTTGAAGACTGTTAAAGGAACTTGGTAAGAGACCAACCACTGGGCCTCTAAAAGATGAGCATGAACTGACATTTTACTGTAATACTTTTTAATGTTGTACTGAGAATAAACAGAAGACCAGAAGACTGGGAGATAAGAGGCAGGGAAGTCACTTAATCAGTAATAAATAATTCTGACAATCTCAGGAAGGAACAGTGCAGCTTCTACCAAGGTAATAACAACAGAGGTGATGAGGACGATTCTGACTGTGTGTGTGGGGAATAGAAAGAGCAATGTAAGAAGTGATAACTCCATTTTGGCATTGATTAGAAATTATTGGCAATTATCAGATAATTGTGTAATCTCAGGAACTATCAATCATGAATGAACACCTGATGATCTAAGTGGGAACTGAGAGGAAGTGGAGAAGGTAAGTGGAGAGGGACAGATCAGCTCAGGGACAGTTCACTCAGGCCACATATGCAGCAATGGGGGCAGATGAGTGGTTGGAAATGCTTTACTGATAAATTCTGGTATCTTCCTTGAGAAGAGACCAAGGTCATCTGTCAAAGACAAGTGGAGAGGAGAAAATGGAAATTGGAAAAGAGAACAAAGAATGCAATGGCTACCTAGGAAAGAGGGAGGAAGACACACACTGGCAGGGAACTGTGATGAAAACCAAGAGCTTAGTTAAGATCATGAATACAGTTAGCAAAATTTGGTGCTTTTCTCTAGACACATTTAAATGCTTGCATGGGACTTCTGCTGGGTGATTATGGTGGAGAGAAAAGGAGAAAAAGAGTCAAGGGCACAGAGGCTGTGTGCAGGGGGCTGATGATAATTGTTCATCATGGAATTTAAGCCCATGCTAAGAAAATAATTTTACAAAGCAGTAAAAGATACTGAAGTTCATGGGCTCAATAGAATTTTAAGTGTAGTTTGACAAGTTTGGGAGGAAGAATTTTTGAAGCTGTGGCAATTTCAATGACTTGGAAAGACAAGAGAGTTGTTGGACTATAAAATGTTTTCAATTTACATTAAGGGAGAGATGCAGCTATTAATAATGATGAAGTATGGAAAAGGACCTTTGGGTGGGATGACTGACACACCAAGTAGATGAAATTATGGAATTAAGAGGATATGGAAAATACTGTTCCATGCATGCTGAAATCGGGAAAAATTGTGACAGGTTGTAGTGGAGAGAACATCACTAAAGGGCCAGGGAAATGGCTCAGTCAGTAAAGTGCTCACCTTGCAGCCATGGGGACCTGAGTTTGATCCCTAGCAACTATGTAAGGAGCTGGATATCATGGCACACACCTACAATCCCAGCACCGAGGAAGGAGAGACGAGAGAATCCTCAGAGCTCTCTGGTCAGGCAGTCTAGCCAAATTAGTGAGCATCAGGTTCAGTGAGAGATGCTGTTTCAAAAAATATGGTTGTGTATAACTGAAGAATACACTTGATGTTGGCCTCCAGTCTCCACAGGCAGGCTCCCTCCCTCCCCCTGTCTTTCCCCCCCCCACACACACATACATGAAAGAACAGTTTTTTAAAAAAGCTGAAATTGAGCAGCAAAGAGGCTTAATTCATCATTTTGATCTCTATAGTGGACAGTATGAGAGGTAATTATTTAATGACATGAATGTCAAAGCTTGGAAGGGAAAGGACAGAGTCAGCAAGCGGCGTAAGGGCTAAAGGTGTGGAAGAGACAACAAGAAGCACTACCTGTAGACAGTGTGACCTGTGGTATAGGGATCTCAAATTTTCTAGAATTTTCTGAGTTAATCTACTACAGAGTAGGCAGTCTTTCCAGGGAAAGCTAGTGCTAATCAAAGCAAAAAGTTTCCAAGAAATGTTTGGGTAAATAGGATCTTTTATTAAGGTAGGAGCGTTTTGGAGTATATCAAAGGCCTTAGAATCTATTTAGATCGTAGCATTCAACATGTCACAGATTATATGTAAACCTGTAATAATAGAAGATTCCAAGTTGTCAAATTTCCTGGGTCATTATTTTGACAGTTCTGGTCCCTTATTGTGTAAAGAAAACTCTAAACAAGATACCCCTTTCTGCACATAGCAGCAGTACCTTCTCTGGCATTTCAATCTGGAAGAACGATCAGACTTTCCCCTAGAGTGTCAAAGCGCCAGGAACTGCGCTCTCCCCCTGGACTGGAGCCTCAAACCAAGATGGAAAACAATCAACTTTCAATTTTCTGTGCTTGTTTGCTTTCTACCCAGAACACACAGCAAAGACAGTTGAGCAAACCTGTGGGTTAAGTTTTCAAGGACATCTTTCCATTTCGCTGGCACAGGATTTGGGAGCCAGTTGCTCCTGGGGCTCTGGAGCTGTTTTTTTATTATTATTATTTAAATGGGGATGTCTTCACAGCAAAACCACCTCAGATGTTCAACCTAAGCCCCCAACCCACCACTATTTGCAAAATGAAGCCAAGCATTGTAAAAGGCTTAATGGTGTGGATTTATCACTTAACTGTTGTTTTGAGATCACAACAAATCATTAAAACCATTAACTGTTCTAGCTAAATTAGAGCTCAGCTCTCTCACAGTGCCTGGCCTGTGTGGCTCTCCCCATTTCACCCCCACCTCCACTCACTTAGGCTCCTCAGACTTTGCCTGTGTAAGATGGACTGGCTTAATATACCCAAGTCACAGTGCTAAGCAGCTTTGTTCCCCCTCTCTGGAGTTTGATCCTCCCCTCCACCCCAGGGCCATTTGCCTAAGATATGTGGGCAGCAGACAGCCAAGCTAAGGGGTTTGGGTCAGTGCTGACACTGGGAGCCTGAGCTGCCAATTTCACCAATCCAGGGAGCTTGGGCTTTCCCAATGCTCCTGTGTAAGCAGATACCCTCAGCAGTACATCCAGCAAAGGTAAGAGTGTGTGTCAGCAGGCATCTCTCTTTGAATGAAGCAGAGTAGAGTTTGGATTCATTGTCTGTCTTCAAACGTTGTCTCTAGGCACCTCCTGAGCTTATTCAGCCCAACAGATCTGCAGGTAAGGAAGTACATTTCCCCTCTGTGGCCTGATAGTGTGGATGAAGGATAGGAATATGCATCTTATGGGTCCTGGGACACTGATCCGGCCTCTCATGTCTGTTTATAAAGGAAAACTTCATATCCATTGTTCTGGAGATAGGCCAACACAAGACTTGAACTTGGAGGGGATCACATAATCATCTCTAGGTAGGAAAAAGGACATATGTAGCCAAGATATGGTTCAGTAGGTCCAGTGCTCAGGAAGAATGATGAGTTAAAGGGGTTTAAGTAGACTGGTTACACTCATGTGGAAAAGAAGGCTAACTTAACTTCCACTGCTGAACTCAGTGACTAGATTCACATGTGGTTCAGTGATGGTAGATACCAGAAGATGGCCAATTAATGTTGATTGAACTAAAGAATACATGCAAAAATCTCCTTTTGAGGTCTATGGCTAAGCTCACTTCTTAAGACTAGTTTTCATCTGATTAACAGTATGTCCCTGATAATAACACCATAAGCCCCTTGCAAAACTATCTGGTGAAAATGTTCCCAATTCAATAGTTGGAATTCAGGTGCCCGAGTAATACTCAGTGTATGATTTATTCCCTGTCATGGCAATAGCTTGTGAATTTTATTTGTGTTGGGAAGGTCTTGCTTTGACCATCTGGCTATCCCTGATGGACCGGGGCTCTCAGGCCCAATCTCACTCAGAGATGACTTCATTATTCAAGCTGTGGTTTATAAGAACAGAGAAGTAGAAAAGCTGATAGGAAAAAAAGCTAAAACTCAAATCTGGCCAAATGAGTTGCTAAGAAACCAAGAGTCACTTCCATGGGTGAGCTGTCTCCCCACTTTTCCATTTGATTTGCAGAACTGGTAGGTGGGCTCACTGAAACTCTCTTATGTTTTAATTATATTCTGATTGCAAGTACATGTATATAAAAGTCCATTTATCTTTAAATAGAACATCTTCTAAGCTCTGTCTTTGCTACTAGAAAATTAGTCTTTTATCAAGCTAATTCAAGGTCCAGATGAAGGACAGTGGAATATAAAGTGGATGACCTTTTATAGAGAAAGTCAGGGAGGGAGAAGCTATGGTCTGGGTGGAAGGTTTATATTCCTTCTCCACATACCC
Organism: Peromyscus leucopus; assembly: GCF_004664715.2. Classification (NCBI taxonomy): domain Eukaryota; kingdom Metazoa; phylum Chordata; class Mammalia; order Rodentia; family Cricetidae; genus Peromyscus; species Peromyscus leucopus. The sequence continues at coordinate 4,462,474 of NC_051076.1, read as the reverse complement.
ACATTGATGCTTGTAGAAGAGGAAATCCATGGTGGACACAGGAAAGGGATTCCTCACATTACAGGGCTTTGTGCTCCCAACAGATAGGATGGTCTGAGCCCAGTGCTAACACTGGAGGTCAGTCTGTGGACCACCTGGTAGTGCAGGCTTCAGAAGTCTCTTGTGGAAAAGTATCACATAGTGATACCTTCCTCGGATCCCACACTGTCTTGTCTATGCTTTTATATTTGTAAGAAAAGGCATGGAGTGACAGAGCATCTGAGCTCTGAGCAGCTGCAGCATGTGGCTTGCCAAATCTGCTTTCCTGCTCATTCCCTGCCTTGATCTCTGGTCATTTCCTAAGTCACTCTGTTGCCTTTACATCTGAGCTATGACTCTGGGGAAGCCACTAGTGGCAGCTGGTGGGCTTTGTTTTACAACCCAGTTGTTTATATCCAGGCTGTCACTAACACAGTGAGGATCCAAGTGGGTGCTCAGGCAGCTGTCCGACCTTGCTTTAGAGCCTCTAGGAAGACTAGGATTAGTGTTCTATCTTCTTCTGTCCCCATCCCTGCCCATCTCCACTGTTCTCCCTACCAAACCCAAGAAGCAACATGAAAAAAAGTATCAAAATAAGGGGGAAAATGTTTAAATAATACGTAAGCAAATTACTACTAGTATCTTCTCTTACCAATTCTGTAAGGTATTATAACTTGCATTTTATAATCTGGGAGTGGGAATCTGAAGTGATAAAAGGTTTAGTGACTTGTATAAGGTCACAGAGTTTAGGGTGGAGCCAGATTTTAAACCTTGATGGCAAGTGGAGTTCTCACTACAGAACTTTGACAGCACAGTGTGTGGCCTCGATTGCTAATACAATGTGAAAATCAACACCAGGGCTGGGAGATAGCACAGCCACTAAAAGTTTTCATGTTGCTGATATAAAACACTGTGAAAAAAAAGCACCTTAAGGGAGAGAGCATTTATTTTAGTTCACAATTCTAGGTTACAAACCATGATTGCGGAGAAGTCAAGGCAGGAACTTGAAGCAACCAGTCACATGCACAGTCAAAAGCAAAGAGAGGATTTATGCATGCAAGCTTCCCAGTGCTTGATTCATTTTTCCTTTTCATTCAGTCCAGAGTCCAGCCCATGAGATGATGCTGCCATAATCAGTTAACACAGCAAAGAAAATCCTTCACATGCATTGCCCACAAGCCAACCTCATGGAGACTCTTGCCAGGTTATTCTAGATTGTGCCAAGTTGACAACTGAAACTAATCTTCACATTGTGCAATCACAAAAACCTGAGACTGGATCCTGAGCATCCACATAAAAAACTGGGTGTTATAATATCTTTAACCCCAGTGCTGAGGAGGGAGCAGAGACAAATGTATGTCCAAGGCCCTCTAGCCACCCAGGCCAGCATAATCATAAGCACAAGACCAAAAAGAGACTCTATCTCTCAAAAATTAAGATGAAGAGGAATTAAGACACTAATGTTGGACCTCTACCTACATGTGTGTGTGCGCGCGCGCGCGCGCACACACACACACACACACACATGCTCACCCTGCCTGTATGTTCTTACTAAGGAAATTATGCAACCACTCAGGCATACATTGGCACGTTTCTTGTCCCTATGGCTCTGTTCTCTTGAGCATGTATGGTGATAAGGGCCCCACCAAGAAGAGTCCAGAGTACAGTTATCACTTCAAGTATTACACTTTTCTTTGTCTTTTTCTTTGTTTTGAGCAGCAAAAGCAGGCATCAGTCCTGGCCTACATTCCTGATTGTGAGTCATTGACACAGCTGGGGTCTGTGTGTCTCCATTCTACATCTAGTGTAGATTGAGGTAATATGTTTGTACCAGATAGTGCTTGGTACGCAGTAAGGACCTTATGAAATGTACCTTGCAGAAGAATCTTCTCAAGATATCTTTTCTGTTATATCGTTATCTTGATAAATATGCCATAGCTCCTGTTTCCTACCTCCACTGAGCCCAATCACAAACCCAAGCAAGATGCAACTTCTTCATGACTAGTTCCTACTTCTCATGAGTCTCCTCTTCCTCCTTTATGGGGCTTCTCTTCCTCCTTCTCCATGAAACTCCTCAAGACCAAAGTCAAGCTCCCATTTGCCCAGCAGGGTTTTCTCACAGTCCTCTGAACTAAACTTCTAGGAAATTGTCTGTGAACCTTAACCACGTGCCATCTTATATTTCTATTTAATAGTTTCATGGATAACATCTTAAAAATTGTGACACTATTAAATACCAAGCTCACAGAGTAAGTACTGTCTGTAGTACCAAGAATGGTAGTCCAGTACTAAGAATGAAATGAGAATTTTAAAATATTTAAATTATATTAAATTAAGATTCTGTTCTAATCAAAGTTTACACAACACGTTATTTATCAAGTTTGAATGCATGAACTCCCTTTAGAGAAAAAATTCTCATAAACATCCAATGTTTATTTTTATTGTCACTTAAACATATAAACATAAAACTAAGTATAAACTCCTAATAAAAGCTTAAGGTTTTTAAGCTGCTATAAATCCCAAGTGAATTTGTAAAAATTAAATATAAATAATACCACAATACTGTAAAATTTAAATTAACAATATAAGTTTATTGTGATATATGATGTTTGCTGAATCCAAGCTATGTAGGAAACTGGAATGATCCAGTTCTTTGGAGCTTTGAGCTGTGTTTGAGAAATGTCTTAGCACTGTCTTCTGTTCAGCAGAGACCACATGCAAATCTTCATTACAACAGTGTGGTGTCAGGTCAATGGGACATCTTGGAACAAAACAACATCATTATTATTAAAGCTGTTCTCTTTTCCAGACTTATACTGCCTTGTGTGGAAATAGACTGGCAGTGTGTTGTCACCCAGAATATTGAGATACACTTAGTGTAACTTTTTAGAATCATCACTGGAATTATAAATATGAATTGAAATAACTCATGAAGAGCATCTATCTTTAGGGCTGTTAAAATGACTCAGTAAATAGACCACTCGATTCACAGATGTGGAGACCAGAGTTCAAATCCTCAGAACCCACATGAATGTTGAGCAGGCATGGCTGCCACCCGTAATTCCAGAATTCGGAGATGGAGTGGAGATCCTTTAATCAAGCTGGCTAGCTAGACTAGCTGATTGGTGAGATTTGGGTTCACAGATAGACAGACCTTGCCTCAGTAAAATGGTGAGCAACTGAAGAAGACACCTGACAACAGCTTTGCACCTCCACACTCAGCATACACACATGCCTATAGACATGTGCCCTCACACACATGAGAATACACATGCACTCCACACATACACATGCAAAAAATAAATTCAAATTTAAAAAGCAAAATATATCTCCAAGACTTGGGGTATGGTTCAGTTTGTCAGATGCTTGCCTATGACCAGGCAGCCCTAGGTTCAATCCTCAGTACTCCATAAAACAGGTCTGGTGGTGTAGACCTATAATCCTAGAACTCAGGAGGTGAAGACAGGATGAGACGTTCAAGGCTACCCTTAACTACATAGTGACTTTGAAGCCAGCCTGGTTATGTGAGACCTGCTTCAAAAAAAAAAAAAAAAAAAAAAAAAAAAAAAAAAAGAGTCTGTCTGTGGATCCTGGCTGAGTAACATTGTCAACACACTAGTAGAAGAAATGTATAAAGTAGAGGGAAAGGATTGCATTCACCCCTTCCTTGTTTTTTTCTATTACCAGACATAGTCTTTTAAATTTGTTCATAGAATTTTTTTGTCTTCTAAGAAATCAAAACACAGATCAGAGGAACTCTAAAGGTCATGGATAAGCTTAGAAGAGAACCCTGTGTTCCCAGAAGCCCACCCTCCAGAGATCACACAGCAGTTAGTTGTTCATCTCCTATTGTGATTTACAGGCCAGGAAATGTTCAAAGTGTATCCATGACAGCTTCCCGGACTGCAGGTTTAGTAAAACAGCATTGTGCTGTAGATATTATTAGTATCCCTATTTTGTACATAATAAATTGAGGACTAAAGAGTTTGTTACTTTTAGATATATAGTTACTTTTATATATAGAGGTACAGCAGGGTTCTAACTGAGGTAAAATGTAACTGTGTTTGAGTAAAACAAATGGTTTCATATATGAGAACACATACAGGACTTGGGACACTGCTTATTTTTCATTTCTTTTAAAAATACCACCTATAAATACCTTTTAGTAACCTATGGTGTCTGAGGCCTCAGATAGGTGTTTGTTTTACATTTTTAATTATTATAGACAATGCTGAGGTGACTGCTATATTTGAGCTTATCCTTCTTTGGGAAAACACTTCTGTGTCTTAAGTGTTCCCAACTGAGGAAGAAAGCATACGGAGGTGTAGGTGTGCCCTGTAACTGTTGATTTTATCCACTAGGTAAGTGCCTGACTACCTATAAGGTCCAATTATATGTATTTGTTTCGCATTCAATCAAATTTTAAGTTTTCCCTCAAAGCTAATAAGCACTTTTCAACTGTAAGTACTCACAAGTGAATGAGAATAAAACACACAATAAACTTAAATATATGTCCTAAATTTTAGAAATTAGAAAGCCTCTATTCAGTTGTTCTAAGCCAGAAATTGTTGCTCCCCATAAGCAGGGAGCATTTTATTAGGTTGTTTAAAACCCCATTTTAGCCATTTGTTTAAGAGAAGGAGAAGGAATAGAATTTTCAGAACAGCCTTGAGTCGGCCTACTTTGTAAGCTTCTGTCATTTGACCTGAAATGTTCTCAGATTTCATGTGTTGAAGGTCTAGTCCTGAGCTAGGTGCTCAGAGGTGAGGTGTTGGAGAAGTGATTAATTGGATCAGGAGTCACTGTTTTGGAGTTTTCATTTTCCTTTCTTTCCCTTTCCTCTTTCTTTTCTACCCCTCTCCCCTCTTTTTTAATTTTCTTTTCAGAGTCTCACTGGATAGCTCTGGATGATTGGGAACTCATTATATAGACCAGGCTGGCTTTGAACTCACAGAGATCTGCCTGCCTCAGCCTCTCGAGTGCTGGGATTAAAGTCTTGCACTATCATCCCCAGCTTTGTCTTCCTTATTCTTTATGACAGCATTGTTCCAATTTAATGGAAGAAATATTTTCTATTATCATTCTGGGAATATCAGTCATAATTTAGGTTTTTGTGAATCACTATTATGTTTGTTCACATCTTTTGTACTGGCTGATTCTTGCTTGTCTTTTCCTAGTTATCATTGAAACACTAAAAGGCTTTCAATCAGTGTCAAGGGACTAGGTGTGTAGTGATGATAGGTTCTACTACAGGGTGACCTGTACTAAACAGGATCAGATACTGATGTTAGAATTCTTCTGAACCTGTAGGGCTACTATTCTGCCATGAACAGAGGAGAAGCAGCTGACTAGATGGACGGGTTGGAGACTGGGACCCAACAGTTTTAGCAAATCCCTGACTTCTTCCAGTTCCTACCATCCTGAGCCTTTCCCAATGCCGGTGCTGAGGCAGCTCATTCTCTTTGGCAACACTGTGTCTGTGCACTTGACTTTCTAGCTTGTCACCACTTTCACATCTTTGTGGAATCCAGCTGAGTTACAGGAGCCATCACTCATTAAACAGAGAATTGATGTGTCTGTCTGTTGTTTGTTTTTGTGCGTGTTAATACTTAATAGCTTTATCTACTTGAATCCAAGATGTGTCCCAAATGCTCAAGTTTAATGGGGGTGGGTAAAGAAGGCTCTTAAGAGAGCATTTTTGAGTCCTTGTTACAAACCATGGGAAGAATATAGGCTGAGAATGGAATGGCTCAAAAGGAAACTTAAGCAAGAAAAAAAAATAAACTTGGGCAAGTTTTTGACCTTTGTTTGTTCTTTGTACCCCACCAGTAGGCATATGACTTTTATCTGTGCTTCAAATCCTTGATACAATGCCATCTCCTCCGTGAAGCCACCTCTGATGGATGTAGCTGACAGTAGCCTCCCAGGTCTCGGAACCACATGGTATGTGATCCATCATTTTTTCGTGGTAGTTACTCACCGTGAGCTGTGCGTTGTCACTATGTGTGAAAATCTCCAGCAGGAGGTTTTCTCATTAATTTATCATCCCTTTGATCTCAGAGGATCGGATTCATATCTTTCTCACCTTGGACTGGCTCCTAGTGTAGTGCCTGAAAAAGCAAATGCATTCAATAAATATTGAACAAATGTGTGAATGTGTGGAAGCCACAGCAGTGCTCGCTATTGGAAAAAAAGAAGACACATTTTAAGGCCCCTTCCCTACCTTGCTGTTAATTCCCAAAATAAACAAAGGCTGCAGCAAGGACATTTCTTAACTGGAAGCTCTCCTGCTGTATGACAGGTGTTCCTCTCCTTGGAAGTTCTCCCCAGAAGTTGGGCAGCTTCTTCAGCATACTCCAGCAGGTAGACCTTCCCTTCATTGCCTTCCTGCATACACTCCTCTTCTGCTTTTTCCAAGTGATCATGAACCAAGAATTCTCTTTAGAGCTCCTGTTGAATAATAAATATAATTTCTTAAGTTGAGCTGAGCTAAGTTTGAATTTTGCCTCCATCACTTTATGGAAGTGGTGATATGGATCTTAACAAACCTGCCTCCAAGTAAACATCCTCCTATGGAAAATGGAGAAAACATTCTTTCCCACAAGGCTGTCAGAAAAGTTAAATAACAAGTAGTAAATCATTAGAAAAGACATGGGTAGATCCTCTTTGTATTTTCCTATGGAGGGAGAGAGGGAAGGAGAGAGAAATAGAGGTGAATTCAGAAAGAATGTCCCTTGGTGATATTTCATGACTGTCACGTCAAGGACTTCTGAGGTCTATAAAATGTTTTGTGTCAAATCATCATTTGTAGCTCCATTAGAGGAGAAAGCATTAGGAACTGCTTCTTTGAATGGAAGCAAGGCAAAACAGAAAGTAAAATAAAAGGAGCAAAGTAGACAGGACTCTCTGTTTGTTGAGACTTCACTTATGAGTGCTTAGTAGGAACAGATGATCTTCAGCTTCCTGCCTTTGTTGCTTCCATTATTGTAATGGTTTGAGTATAAACTTCTCCCCAACACCTGTATATTGAATGCTTGGTCTTCAGCTGGTGGAACTACTTGGGAAATTATAGAAACACTGGGATTTGGGGCCTAGCTTCAGGGAACAGGTCATTGTGACTATGCCTTTAAAGATTACACCCAGTCCTGGTCCTCTGCTTGCTCTGCTTCCTGCCTGTCCTGAGGTGAGCAGGCTCTACCACATAGGTGCACTCTATGATGCTCAGCCTTACCACAGGCCCAGAACCAACAGATCCATGGCTGAACTGAATCCTCTAAAATAGAGTTGGATGAAATCCTCCCTCCACTGAAGTTATTTATGCCATGACTTTGTCATGGAGACAGAATAGTATCTAATGTTTAATTTTATCCTTTATAAGGCTTATTCTTAGTAGAAAAGAATGGTGTTTCCTGAGCACCTAAGTACAGCTTTGATCTGTTTGTCCTTTTAAAGTTGGTAAGTTCTCAAATGATGGCAGTGGAAGGGACAACTTTGTATAAGAAGGCAGACTGAGCCGGGCGTTGGTGGCGCACGCCTTTAATCCCAGCACTCAGGAGGCAGAGCCAGGCGGATCTCTGTGAGTTCGAGGCCAGCCTGGGCTACCAAGTGAGCTCCAGGAAAGGCGCAAAGCTACACAGAGAAACCCTGTCTCAAAAAACCAAAAAAAAAAAAAAAAAAAAAAAAAAAAGAAGGCAGACTGGAGGGTGTCTGCTGGAGTTATAAGGACCTGCTCTTCAAAGCCCTTCTCATAGTGCTGACGTGCTCAGAGGAACTCGTGCTTGACAAGATACATCTGGCTTCTGATTAGCTCTGCCAGGCGATCGTCCTCCTGTCCTCCAGCATGTGTGCAGACAGTTGCCAGGATGTTATGATGAGCATGTATCTTCCCTGCATGAAGGAAACTGTCCTGCCACATCTCTACAAGCTAATGCCAATTCCTGATAGCCTTGCCCACCTTCAACTTCTTGCCATGGCAGGAATGGAATGCTGCTTCATGGCAACAAAGCCCATCAGAATCTAGAAATGAGGTTGGAGATCCTTCTTATAACTTCAGTGTGAAAATATACAACATTCCCTGTGGGAGATCCCAGGTGCTGCAAAAAGGAAGTGGCATTTATCAATATCCCTTATATACAAGGTGCTACCTATAAAATACTTGATTCTTTGAGAAAGACATTTGGACTCACACTTCCAACATAAATTAACTCAGCAAGACAGAAATTTAAATACAGTAGAAGACTCAGAAGGGGGTTTGATGACTAGTTATGATTGCCAGCTTCACTGGGATAAGAGGTACTTAATATATTATCCAAAGTGTGTCTCTGAGGATGTTTCTAGAAAGGATTGATTAACTGAGGGGGAAGACCCACCCTAAATGTGGGGAGCACCGTTCATGGGCTGGGGTCCTAGAGTGAATAAAAAGGAAGAGGAGAAGGGTGGCAGTTCAGTGGGTAACTGTGATTGCCCTGCAAGCCCGGTGACCCAGGTTCCACTTCTGTAACCCACATAAAGGTGGAGAGAGGAAAAACTTGACAGAGTTGTCTTCTGAGCTCCACATGTGCACCACAGCATGCCCCAAGGATACACACACACACACACACACACACACACACACACACACACACACACACACTTGAAAGAAGAAAGTAAACGGGAAAGCCAGATGGACGCTAGCCTTTTCTGCTTTCTGCTTTCTGATCCACAGAGATGTGAGCTTGCAGCTGCCTCATGATTCTGTTCCATAGCCACTTACCACCACTCTTGAGCCAGACTCAATCTCGCTTCCCTTTCATGTATTTGCTCACAGTAACTGAAAGAGTAAGTAATAAAGGGCTCAAGTCAGAAACTCAGACTATCCTTTCTTTGTTAAGGAATTCCAGAATGGGATGAGCCAGAAGACCCCAGAGAATTCACAAAACAAATGTCTAGAGTTAGGTATAGATGAGCTCCAGCTTTCTGCCCTTCCTGTGGCTGGCAGGCCTGCCCTGAATGGCTTCTCACCAGCCTCTTCTTTTTCCTCACAGCCAAGTGTATCACCAGTTGACTAGCAGCAATGTTTCCCCCTTCCTTCTTTTTCTCTACCTCCCTACGAGAAGAATGTTTTGTCTCCTAGAGAACAGACAGCTTTGCCACCATCTGGTCCCATTCCAGAGTCATCAGATTGCAGCATGAAATAACCAAGCTCCCCAGGATTCCATTTACTGTGCATATCATCTCACCACCTTCAGAGCTCCCAACGGAGAACCTCAGCTCCCAAAACACTGAGGTATCTGGAGACCATGACTGACTTGTTTTAGCAGTGTGTGGACCTTCTCTGTCAGACTCACACCACCTGTGGCAACTTCTGTGTTCTTCATGAACTGAAGGACTGGCTAAGCAGACAGACAGACAGCATCCACATGTTGTTTAGTTGCTAGTGACAGCTTAGAATATCTTTTGTACAACCCTTAGGAAACTCCAAACCTGGTCACATCTGCCAAGCCAGCAGCTGTGGTCCTTCCTAGTCCAAGCTAGCAGCAGTGATGGATGCAGAGCATCAACTTATCTTTTCTGGTTACCTTCAGCTAGGCATTGGCACAAGGCAGTGTTACCAGTAAATGTGCATTTTTGTGCCATTTGTGAAAATTAACTCCCCTAATTAACTCAGCCGTACAAATGCACTCAGGATGAAGACATTAGAATGATTACCTAGGAAATTACTGCCTTGGTAGAGTCCCCCATGCCCCCTTGTGCCGCTTAAATGTGCCAAGAACAAAATTGCCCTGATAACATTGTCAGATCTCTGAGAGCAGGTAGCTGATGAATGAAATCACAGTGCTGCATGCTGGTGATGTTAACCCTAATTTCAGCTCCTAGATTCTGCTCAGCATGGGGTGGCCAAGAAATTATTTTCTCCATGCAGATGGGAGCACTAGTGAGGACCAGAATCGCTTCTGGGTGCATAAGCAAGCACCATCTTGAGTACCAGGCTATACAGCAATTATGGCTTAATAGGTTTTTGCATCAATTAGGATGACTAGGGGGTACGATAGAGGGAGATGTGGGAGGCCCACATCTAGATATGAGGCTTTGAAATTCCACTCGTTTATACAACCTACAAATATAGCTTTATTATTTTTCTTATGAATCTGGTTATCTCTGCATAGAGCTCTAGAAATATGAGCCATTTCCTGTTTGGGGACTTTTCTTCTATCTCTCTGAAGTGCCCTATGAACCAGCATTGATCAGTCCTTATTACTGGTTTCCAAGATTTCTGGAAATTTTCCATTATTTTACTCTATCATACCATATGAGTATGTTGCTCTTGGAACAAAATATTTTCCTTCTATCTCTTCCCCAAATGTTCTGCTTTCTTTGTCAGGCTAGGCATGCATTGAAGAGCTAAAGATAAAGGGTCCAGTCCCAGTTCAGGCTGTTGTAGATGGAGATAATGGTGTGTACTTACTGAAAACACTGGGGGGAGTTGAAATACTCAGTTTAAATTGATAGTTTCCAACTCTACTGCACATTCAATTCACTTTAAAAAAAATTTTTTTGTCAATGCCTGGGATTCACTTCAAACTATTTAAATAAGTGTTTCTGGGATGTGCAGTCAAAATGTCTCTACAGTTTCCAGATGATTTTAATGTCAGTCAGGTTTCAGAATAACTAATTGATTTTGGTCACTGGTAACTCATCACTTTCCTAGAGGTTGGAAATGACATCACCATCTTCACAGAGCTTGTACACAGGTGGATTTTGATCAGCAACAAACAAGATTAAGAAATAAATAGCATTCAAAAATTGTAAGTTGATGGTAAATGCCAAGAAGAGAAGCAAAGCAAAGAGTGGGGAAATCACCTGTGATCCCTCAGCAGTGAAGTTTTGCAGAATGCCTGAGAAGGCCTGGGAGGCTATGACTTTGGCTAAGGATTTGCATAAGATTGAAGAAAAGGAGGAGTCTCCAAGCAGAGGAACTGGCACAAAAGGACCTGCTAGGTCCAGGAGAAGAGGATCAAAGGAGAGTGTAGAGTAGTGCTGGGAGGATGAAACAGTCAGCTTGAGATGCACTGTCTCTAGGAGTAATGTACCCTCATGCCAGAAAATGCAGGTGGTGTCTCCTTAACATCAGCCAAGGAATAATTGATAGCAGAGCTTGGTCAGCCTAGAGGAAACTGAGCATAGGAGTCCAGCTGCAGAGCCAATCCTGAGAGAACAGTGAGCAGGAATAGGTTGAGACCACTCATTTCCCCGAAGAGCAGCCCTTCAGTCAGTTCTGGCCACCCCAGGGTACTAGTAACTCACCTGTTGACAGAGTCCAATCCATCTGCTTGCTTCAGTAAGGACAAACACACACTATTGAGGATCTAGGCATCTCTTGAGAGCTACAAGGAGGAATTCTATAGGATTTAGGATAAGCTAAAGTTCCAATTTTTTGGTGGTCTTGTCTGGTATTGTGGGTTGCTTGGTCAGTGGTACAGTCTTTAGAACATGAGGATGTGTTCACTGTCACTGTTAGGACTGTTTTTCTTTAGTCATATAGAACCATAAATCAGAATGAGCCAGTGTATAAAAGGAGTTTGAGTGTAAGTTGGGCTTATGTGGTTTCCTCTATATTATTGGTTAGTATGGTTGTTGTGATCTATGAATAGTGATGTGTTTATGCTAATTATGGCTTTTGTCTCAGTTCTAATGGGTGAATACATTTAATGAGAGAAATAGATAATGGGTGTGATGGAGGTGGAGAAGAAGAAGCAGACACTTGGGCATTCTGTGCACTAAGGGCTAAAGCGGCCCCTGCACGTATTTTTCTCTGAATTTTATTCCCCTTCCAATAATCTTTATCCCACAAACTATTTTCCATCAGAAACAGATCAATAACATCTAGGGAATGTTTTTAAGAGGTTAAGTGGGGCTCCTTCTCATTTTTATGACCTTTATAGAAGTCAGATATTGAACAAAGCCTTCTTTCCGTCTCCCCCATCCTTAGGAAGAGATGAATGCCACTTAGACTGGCTCTATTTTGTTAAGGTTTATTTTTATTTTTTTATATAAACATATACGTGTAAAACTCCATGTGTTTGCCATGTGTGTGCAGGTTCTCTTGGAGGCCAGAAGAGGACATTGGGTTCCCTGGAGCTAGAGTTACAAGTGGTTGTGAACTCCCCAACATGGGTTCTGGGACCTGAACTTGAGTCCTCTAGTCTAACATGTACTTTTAACTACTGAGCCATCTCTCTAGCCCCAGGTTTCCCATGGATATTAAGAACCATCATCCAACCATCTGGAAGATACCCACATACAGCCTGAAATTTCTGGTCTGTGTCCATCTTCATTCCCAGGAGATGCACTCTTCAGAATGACTCATTGCCTCTGATCACTGGCAGCTTTTCATTCTCCTCTTAAATGTTTTACTCATTGGATCAGAGAGCGTGACCCATGAAATTGACCCTGCACATGCTTTTGCTTTTTCCAAAGTTGGTGTCAGATGTGTTGGGTTCCAGCTTCTTCTTGTCCCCCCAGGCTGTCCATTTGAAACAAACCCTGAGACTTCTGCTGGCATTGATATAGGTTACTCTCAGATCTTTCTTTAGCCTCAGAAACACCCCGGGGATATAAAGGATAATGTGGAAACCTGTTTGGGTCTGCATAGAAGGGAAAAAGATACTTGGCTCAAGTCTCAGACTGGGACCAGAATTGTGGTATTGGATATATGCCAACTCTTCCATTCCTGCTTCAGGCCTTTTCTGACTCCAGACCCCGGTTTGCTTTTCTGTATACATCACCAGAAACCACCCCACACTGAGAAACTAGATAATAATGACCCTTTTTGAAAATCCTAGTGGGTTTTTAGGAAGTGGGGATCTGGTGCAGGAGAGAGAAAGTGAAGCATGGCTCTTTGTTTCATCAGTCTTCCTGGAAGGATTTTTTGTTCAGGACCTCATCTGACTTTCTCCCATGTAACATGTTCTCATCATGAAAAGAAGTCTCCAATGGAGACATCTCTCATTCAGTTTCTCCCTTGTTTGTTCATATTTTTTTCTGTAGGATGAAATTTTCCTTTCAAAATCTATTATGTTGGTGGTTGTGTAGCATAATGCAACAACAACAACAACAACAATAACAACAACAAAACACTCAAGTGATGATACCTCCCAGTCTTGATTTTGAGTGTGCTCAGTGTGGCCAAATGACCATAGAGATATCCATCTGCCTCATGCTGGGTTAGCGGGGAAAGGATGTGTTAGCATTAGGTGGGAGATTTGTTATTTAGCTTGGAACTGCAAACTTTTTTTCCTTTACACAGCTGATTCCCTGAGCCAGGCCACATCTGATACGAATGCAGAGAACAGAGACTTGTGGACCAGTCTCTGCAGCTAGATTAGTACTTCCTGTGCCTATTAGGGATGTATCTTACTTAGGGTTTCTATTGCTGTTATAAAACACCATGATCAAAAGCAACTTGGGGAGAAAAGGTTTTATTTCATCTTACAACTTGTAGTCCATCATTCAGTGAAGTCAGGCAGTAATTCAAGATAGGAATATGGGGCATGGAAACTGTTGCAGAGTTCATGGAGGAGAAATGCTTACTGACTTGTTCCTCATGGCTTGCTCAGTCTGCTTTCTTATACTATCCAGGATCCTATGGGTAGAATCACCCACAATGGGATGGGTCCTCCCATAGCAATAACAACAACAACAAAAAAAGCCCCACAGGCTTGTCTACAGGCAGATCTTATGGAGGCATTTTCTCAGTTGAGGTTCCCTCTTCTCAGGTGACTGTACCCTGTGTCAAGTTGACATAAAAACTAGACAGAACAGGATGCTTCTAGATTGTCATCCAAGAAGGAGATACTGTTTAATATATTTCACAGTGCACCTGAGGCTGCCTTGGCGCTCAGGGAAATACTTTCGTGAGATTCCCATTTGCAAATTTCATTTCATACATTATCCTTCCAAAATTACTTGATGATTCAAGTCATTCTTAATGAAGAAAAGAACTGGAGATAGTCTGGGTGCTTCTTCTGGACCTTATACACCCACCCCACATCCTCAGTTCTTGAAAAGAAGCTGTCATGTAGGACAAAGAACCCCTGGATGGGAGCCCAAGGTCTAAATTCTTCTGCTTACTGTGCTGTTGATCTCTGAGTTACTTGGACAAGGTCCTTCATCTCCAGGTCTCAGTGTTATTCTCTTTGTATAAGTGAGCTTCTGTGATGTCTAGATACCATTTCCAATCCCAGCAACAGCCCTGAGAGGTTGTGGCTCTTTGGGCCTTTGAAATACCAAATTAAGTAGTCACTTCATGGCTGCTATTCTAATAATAGCTGGGCAGGTGAATTTGTAGTTAGAATTTTTTATCATGAAAGTAATTAAGATGTTGCTTTTATTCTTTTGACCTCTTGGCTCTCTATTCCTGTTAAGAAACTACACTGCTTATTGGTGACTAGGCATTGGGCAGTTCTCTCCCTGACCCATTATAGAGGTGGGGTGGGAAGAGCACTGGAGTGAAAAGTCAGGCAATCAGGGTCCTGTTCTGCTCTGGCATTAACTAGCTCTGTAGCCTCGGGCTTGTATTGGCCCCTTTCAGGGTCTCCATTTCCTCCCCTATTAATTGGGGTTGACTGAACTAGACGATCTTTGCATTCTTCAGTCCTTGCATCCTATGAATTCCAAGCAATGACATCTCCCTGGAGAGCTAGAGCTGGTGGAAACCTTGTGTCACACCACTCCAAATGGCACACAATTAATTATGGAATTCCAGCAATCAGCTGCCTCCCCTGCTCCCTGCCCCCTGCCTGCCTGCACTAATGGCATTTCTACAGCCGTCTGCTTAGAACATGTCAGTCTCAGACTAACTGGCATCTTTCCATCTGTGTCAAGGGGAGTGGAAAGGGCTCTCTGCTTAGAAGGCTCCTAATTCTCTTCTGTAAGATTTGTCTTCAGCTCTTAACTTTCCTTCCCAGCTACAAAGCTGGTCTTAGTAGAACTTTCTTCTGTCTTCCAGTTCCAGGGTATTTTGAGCTGTCCAATAAAAGACTGAATTTCTATAGTATGTAAAAATTGTGGAGTTATTAGACCAGCTTGTCATCACCTGAGAAAGAGTCAAGTTTAAAAAGAAAAACAGAGGAAGGTGCTCTTTCTGGTTGGTTACAGCATTGTGTGGTCTTGAGGGCACGGACCCAGCTGAGATGGGTGTATTGAGGGTGGTATGGCCACAGGCCTGAGTACAGACTGACACAGCACAGACTTTGATAGATCATAGACTCTGCTGAGATGGGTGTGTTCAGGATGGTGTAGCCGTGGACCTGAGTACAGACTGAGCATGGACTCTGATGGAGAGATGCATGTATTAAGGGTGGTATAACTGAGGATCTGAGTACAGATTGACAGAGCATGGGCTCTTCTAGGATGGGTGCGTTGAGGGTGGTATAGTCATAGGCCTGAGTACAGACTGAGCATGGACTCTGATGGAGAGGTGCATGTATTAAGAGTGGTATGGCTGAGGATCTGAGTACAGACTGACAGAGCACAGACCCGGATGGATCATAGACTCTGCTAAGATGGGTGTGTTCAGGGTGGTATAGCCAAAGACCTGAGTATAGACTCTGGAGACAGCTATAGTGCTAGAATCTGTTTTTACTGCTAGGTCAACCATATAGCAAAGACAAACCAACTTTACCTTTGCTTTCTTCACTGCAAAGTGGGGCTAATAAATGACAGACTAACCTCAGAAGCTTAAATGAAAATAGGTATGTAAATTAGTTTAATCAATCTAGTATTCAATGCAGGAGATTTTAGTATTAAAAGTATGCTTGACATTGACATTTAGACTATCCAATATTTTCTGTCTCCTCTTCAATTGGTCAAATAGTGTTTTGTTTTTGTTTTTCTTTCTGGTGTTTGGTAGCCATCCATCCCAAATCCCCCAACTCCTGTGAAGCCTTGGCCTTCTGATCTCCTTTGTCAAAACTTCCTGGAGACCCCACTGTTTCTGAATGATGGCATGTTGGCTAGTTTTATGCCAATTTATACAAGCTGTAGTCATCTGAAGGGTGCCTCAATTGAGGAGATGCCTCTATAAGATCAGGCTGTAAGCAAGCCTTTAGGACACTTTCTTAATTAGTAATTTATGGGGGAAGGCTAAGTTCATTGTTGGTGATACCACCCATGGGCAGGTGGTTCTGGTTTCTATAAGAAGGCAGGCTGAGTAAGCTATGAGGGACAACCCAATAAGAAGCACTCCTCCATGGCCTCTGCATCTCCTCCTTCCTCCGGGTTCTTACCCTGTTTGAGTTCTTGTCCTAACTTCCTTCAATGATGAACAGTGATGTGGAAGTGTAATCTGCATAAACCCTTTCCTCCCCAAGCTGTTTTGGGTCATGGTGTTTATAACAGCAATAGCCATACTAACGAAGACAGATGGCTTAGGGAAGTGCTATTCCGCCTGTCAGTATTCCCTTACCACCTTGGGATGCTGCCAACTCCTGACCTAATAACAAGATCATTCAGTCCTTTTGCTAGAGAGAAGATACTACCCTCAGGATGGCACTACTCACCTGATGCACTCTCAGTAAGCATGGAGCTTGAGATCTGCCCTCATAAAAAGCATTCCATTGTACTCAAATGGAGGGTCAGGCTTCCTCTGTGTAACTCCTTGAACTGAGGACTGTGCTGTGTTAACTCTTCACTTATCAAGTCCATTTCTTCTCTTTATATTCCCTTCCTTCAATACCAGCCTTGAAGCAGTGTAGCACACAGGAGACTTTTCTGTGGCAGGTGGCGGGTGTCTGTGTGTAATTTGTCTAATGTTTCTTATCGATTGATGGGTTCAAGGCAAGCCCAAGTCATTATGGCATCTTTACGGAAATTCAAAATTAAATGGAACTATGACAAGGAGCCCATCAGCTAACAGGCAATGGGTCCTCCCCTCTCCTCTTTCCCTACCTTTTCCCCTTCCCCCACTGCTCTTCTTTATCTTCTCTTCTCCTCTTCCTCTCTTTTTCTCTCCATCTCCACTTTCTTTTTTCTTTCTCTTTCCCCTCTGTTCATCTCTCTGTCCTCTCCTTATTCTCTCCCACCATTTTATTTCTGTTCCTAATTTCTCTCTCCTTTCCCTCCCTCTCCCCCCTCTATTCTCCCTCTCTCCCTCTGTCTCTCTGTCTTTCTCTCTCTCTCTCTCTCTCTCTCTCTCTCTCTCTCTCTCTCTCTCTCTCTGTGTGTGTGTGTGTGTGTGTGTGTGTGCCTGTGTTCTCTCTCTCTCTCTCTCTCTCTCTCTCTCTCTCTCTCTCTCTCTCTCTCTCTCTCTCCCTCTCCTCTTCCACCCACATTGTTCTTAAAGAAATCTCCCTTGGGCCCTTCCTGTGATTGCTCTTGGAAGACTAGGCTGGA
Organism: Peromyscus leucopus; assembly: GCF_004664715.2. Classification (NCBI taxonomy): domain Eukaryota; kingdom Metazoa; phylum Chordata; class Mammalia; order Rodentia; family Cricetidae; genus Peromyscus; species Peromyscus leucopus. The sequence goes on along the minus strand of NC_051076.1, from coordinate 4,445,086 downwards.
TAAGAGGCTAGAAAATGTTCAGATTATAGAATTCAGTGTAACAAGACTCCTGGATACTGGTAATGCATCCCTATAAGTATATAAACAATACAGTGAAACAAAACTGAATATAAAAGTTCTCTCTCTCTATATATATATATGTGTGTGTGTGTGTGTGTGTGTGTGTGTGTGTGTGTGTATGCATATTAGCAACAGTTCATCAAATACTGCATACTTGGCTTCCTTTAATGTCAAGATGAGCACCATGATAGGGAACATCTGAAAAAGCCACTGACAGGCCTATAGACTGGATACCAGTGACGGAAAGCCATCTCCAACTACTGTGTAACCTAGGATATGGAGGAGAAATGCAAAATGGAATGAAAGTGAAGTCAAGCCATGTGTGGAATTTAGAGTTGTGTCTCTGTTCCAAGAACAACACAGGAGGAGTGGATGAGGGAGTGAGCCTGAGACAGCAAACTGTAGCTGGAAGATGACCCAGTGCCTTCTGATGAACCCGAAGTGCATCCTGGTAGTGGCCAGAAGTGATCTGCCATGCGTATCAAATAAACAGCTACAGATACTTTTAGATGTCAGTCTGTCATGAGCTGTGGGTAGCCTAGAATAGGCTAGAGCCTAGGGAAAGGCCTGGGGATAGAACTCCAAAGCTCAGGATTATTACTTTAGAACAAATTCTCTCCGGTTACCCAGAACTCTTTGATAAAAGATCAGCAGCTGGGCCCATGCTGACTGAGACAAGGAATGAAGACTGCTTCAGAGGAAGATGAGTTCTAGAAGCAAATTAGCTGATGAACTTTATTGATTATGTGGCTCCTAACTTCTTTTTTTTTTTTTTTTTTTCGAGACAGGTTTCTCTGTGTAGCTTTGCGCTTTCTGAACTCACTTGTAGACAGGCTGCCTCGAACTCACAGAGATCCGCCTGCCTCTGCTTCCCGAGTGCTGGGATTAAAGGCGTGGCTCCTAACTTCTTAAGTTCATGCTAACATGTCTCCATTCTCCTGATGGCAAGCTCACGTCATCCTCACCACCTTACAGCATGTTTCTTTCCTATGCACAGTAGTCAGAGAGAAAAAGAATTGGCTGCTTTCAACACATCAGGGATGTGTTGGTCTGTACAGAAAGTAAGATTTTTGTCCCAAGGTGTCCCTGGAATTGGGGGTCCACCCCCTCTCAACTGTAAAAGTTGGATTCTCTGGCCAGTATGGGTAGTTAATCTTCTATGTTCTATATTCAGCCACTGGTCATTTTCAGGGGCAAAGACTGAGCTCCAGCCTGCCCAGAAGTCTCTGGGTACCTTAAACCAATTACAGCTCTTCATTCCTGTTACAGATTTCAAAATGTATCTGGGATAATGTCAAACAGCATGGAGAATGGGCTTCACTCCTCAAATAAAGCAGCAATGACCTTCTTACCCTCAATTTTCCCTGGATGTCAGCACACCCCTCCACTGAGGGAAGGAGTATATAAATTTAATCTGGTTGTTCATAGCAGAGTTGAATGGAGGGATGGGTCAGTTGTCACTCTGGGCATGACAAGCTCATAGCCTTGTCAGTATTGGGCAGTGGAGCACAAGCTGCTGTTAGAATCATCCACATCGCCAGAGGAAGGCAGGGAGGAGTGGAGGAGTCCCCGCAGGCTTCTGTAGAATGTAGAATTGCATACACTGGAGGGGCAGCAAATTCCTAAATAGTCAGCATGTCTGAGCCTGTTGCTAGATCCTTATTCAACCATCTCTTCAGGAGATGAGGAGAGGTTTGGCAGCCGTGACTTTCCATCTCCCTCTCCTCAGATCTCATGACACATGTTTGCCTAAAGGAAGCAAGATGTGATCCATGAACCAGCAACAGCCCCAGCTAACCCCGGGACATGTTATAAGTGCAGAGTCTCAGGCTGCCCCAGACTCAGCAGCCTGAGTCTGCATGTTAGCCAGGTTAACTTGCTGCATATTGACCAGGCTGTCTAGAATAACTAGCTTAGAAATTTGTGACTCCATCGGAATAATTTTCCTGAACATATTTCTGAACATGAACTTTTTCAGTCAGTTCAGCTGGATGTAGTTTCCCACAAGGAGAAGTTCAGTTTCCTCGACCTGGCAGTTGTAGAATACCATAGAAACCAAACACACATTGAATGGGAAGGAAATAAAATTCATTTTCTCTTAGGTTCGATCCCTGATTTTTTTCAGGCTCAAGGCCAGTTTTATTCTCATGGCTCAGTTTCTGTGTGTGTGTGTGTGTGTGTGTGTGTGTGTGTGTGTGTGTGTTGTCTACATAAACCCAAGCACTCTACAATATACTAGACAACAATTAGATAAGGCATGTGCTTCACCTCTTTGCAGCACCCCTCCCTTTCATTTCTCTAAAAATTATTATCTATGCTATAGATATGTGTGCTGTGTTTTTCTAGCGCAAACTACGAATAAGGTGAAAAGTCAAACTGATAAAGTATATGAGTTTTCTATATTCATCACCACTTGCTCCTCCCTATTCATCAGCCTCCCTTCCTTCTCCACCCCACTCACAATTGGAGTGCTTATTCCAAGAAGGACCTAGACGTGGCATGAAGTGAGGACAGGTACGTTGTGCCATATCATTTCTTCATTTACAAGAAGCTAATGGGGCTAGGTGCCCGTGGGGGCTTGGGAGAAAGACTGCAGTGGAGGTTCATTAGCTCTGGAGAAACAGAGCTGGGGAGTTTTTCTGGAGTCAACTTTTGGGCTCCTTTCTTTTTCCAGTGTCTCTTTACTCCTCTGCCTTCTTGGTGACCAAGGTCCTGAGCATTGAATATTCTACCAGCTACTGAAACCCAAGAGTCATCATTTTCATTCAGTCAAACATAAACTGAGTCCCAATGAGAAATGAGGCTGAAATTTCTAAACACAAAATAAGTTAGGACTGAAGCCTCTGCCTCTGTGTGGGATGGTGAAATAACTGTGGGCTTTGGAACCAAAGTTGCTGAATTGTGGACTTGATACTTCTTTGTTAAAGATACACAAGTAAGTTTCTTAACCCCTCCAAGCCTCATTGCTTCTGGGTGCTAAGTTTCTTCAAAATGAGATTCTAAGAACCTTTACTGTGATGGCCATAGCGCATACTTCCCATACCAAGATCCTATTAGGCACTTAATAAATACTGATTCCACCAAATTGATTTTGAATAGTTTAAAAAATCAATATGAAATAGAAAAATATGAATTCTTGCTGTGCAACAAGTAGCTGAAAGTCCTGAGACAAACGTCAAAGGTTTACAGGTTTATACATACACACACACACACACACACACACACACACACACACACACACACACACACAAATATGGAAAAGAATTTTTGAACTTTTAAGGGTAGCATATAAAGGCTCTAACATGGTTTTTCTTTTGGATTTCAAACTTAGAAGAATATTGTGCTGCTGTTCTATAGTAAATGATGTATTTACAATTCTCTAAAATTTACATGGGCATATAATGCCTGTGTGTAGCCTATATACACATACAGTAATCTGTATTAACCTGCAGTCACTTTATGCATAAAGATAAAAGTTCACAATATATGCAGTACATTAAACAAATAGTGTCTTCGAATAAAGAGGACATCAGACTTGCTTAACCCAGGGCTCCACAAGCTTATTTTAGCCCCTCACTTTTTAATAAAATACCTATTAATGTCTAATCATAATTCAACTCAAAGTCGTACCAAAATTCTTGGCTTTCTGCAGAGCCTCTGTTTTTACCGTTTGCAAATCACCTGTAAGTATCATGCCACATAGTAATTTTAACCATGAATTTCTTTTTAATTTTATGTTTTTAGTTAGCATACAAATGAGTTTCACTGTGCATTTCATGCGGCTGTGTCATCACACTTTGTTCTTACTCAGCCCCTCCACCACACCCTCTCTGGCTGGTTGCCTTCTTCCCAGAAAGTAGTTTTGTTTCTGCTTGCATGCCACATTATCCCATTACTCCTTTCTGAAGCCTTTTTTCTTTCTAGAATTAGTTAGTACTCTATATGACCATTAATAACTTAACAAAGTTTAGAATGTATATATATATATATTAATCTTGTAAATTTTGATATAAAATTTATACTTTAAGAAAAGTTTAAAGAATCAGAATAGAATCAAAGAGTTGAGATTAGTAATAGAATAGTCCCTTAATTAATTTGTTTTTTCTCCTGTACCATAGCAGAAGATGGCTCTTTTCTTCTGGCATGATACAGGGAGTTTGCATTTTCCTTTTAACAACATGCTTGAGTTTAAGAAGGAGAAAGCCATTCTCCAATTCCAAAGTCAGCTTTAAATTTTAATTGAACAGGGACTACAAGAAGACCAATAGTGTTAAATGTCTTTAGAGAAGAGCAGAAACAAACATTTAGGAAGACTTATAAAATTTTATAGATGATATACCAATAGGCCATTTTATTCTGTTTCCTGGGATAGATGATTTGTCCTTTTTCTTCAGTTGTCTCATTTGTCCAGTGTTCTTCAGATTCCTTAGCCTTCATTCTCTTAAAAGACAAAAACAAAAACCTTTCCCCAAGACTAATTTTGGGGATGTTCCTTTTTGGCAAGTTATTATCTGATTTTAAAAAAGGTATATAAGATGTGAGGACCAGAAACTAGAAGCATTTGGCTGGTTAAGCATTCAAGTTTTTAGGTTTTGAGCAGCACAGTTCAGCTGAGAGCCATTCGGATATGAGGACACAGAGGCTTCCAGTCTGAGGAAACAAGATCAGCTGAAAAGTTGGCCAGGTAAGGTTAGCTGTGGCTTGTTCTGTCTCTTTGATCTTCCAGTGTTCACCCCAATAACTGGCCTCAGGTTTGATTTTTATTAGTAAGACCTTCTAAGATTCCTGCTACACCTTTCTCTCTTCCTGATCTCTTCCTTAGGATCTTCTCCTCCCCACAGTCTCCTCTCTGCTTTCACCACACACACATGCACGCACGCACGCACGCACACGTACATGCACTCACACATACACTTAAATCTGGAGCCTGCACATAAGTGAAAACGTATTTCTGGGTCTGGTTTATTTAACCAACATAATGATTGACTTGGATCTGTTTACTTGACTTATCACCACTTTATTTTCCTGTATGGATGAGCACAATTCCATTGTGTTTACCACATTTCTTCATTCATCTTTGGTGGGCATGTGGGCAGGTTTCATTTTCTGGCTATAAACATGGATTTGCAAATATCTCAGTGCTGTGTTGACTTAGAGTCCTTGAGGTTTGTACCCAGGAGTGGTACAGTTGCAACAGCTATTCTGTTTCTGTTCTTTGAGGAACCCCTGTACTGATTTACAGTGGCTTGAACAACAGTGAATAAAGGTTTTTCCCCCACATCCTCACCAGGATTTGTTGTCATTTGTATCTTAATAATACCCATTCTGACTGGGGCAAGATGAACTCTCAAGATGCTGAGCACTTTTTAAAGCATTTATATATCTGTGCTTACTAATTGACAGTTTGGTTTCTGATATTTTGTTGTTCTAGTTCTTTATATATTCCAGATATTAGTTTCCCATCTGATGTATAGATAGTGAAAATTTTTCTCCAAACTCTCTCTTCACTCTGTTGGACTGTCTGTCTCCTTGTGCAGAGGCCTTTTAGTTTCATGAAATTCCAGTTGTTAATTATTCCTTGCACTTTTGGGGTCCTTTAAAAAAAAAAAAGTCCTTGCCTGTGCCTATATCTTTCTGTGCTTTGGCTACATTTTCCTGAAGCTGTTTCAGAATTTTAGCTTCATATTAAGGTCATTGAGACATCTTGAGTCAATTTTTGTGCAGTATGAGATATGGACCTGGTTTGATTCTTCTATAGATGGACATCTAGTTTTCCCAGCACCATTTTCTGAAGGGGATGCTTCTTATATGCATTTTTGATACTGTCAAAACTTGGTGGTTGTAGCTGTATTGGTTTCTTCCTAGGCTCTTTCTCTTTGCTCTATACCATTGGTCTTCATGTAGTCATTTTTAGTCTTTCAAATATCTTATAAAATGACTACAGAACACAGGTGGAGTTGCTAGGGTCCTGTTCACACTCTTGCCACTATTCTGACATGTTGTCTTCCTCCCTCAGCCTCTACCAACAGCTTCCAATGTTGACACATTTGGTACATTGTGTGTTCACAATGGCATTCCACAGCATTCCTCAAGGACATGAGAATTAAAAGTAAACATTTTGGATTTAGGCTCCTTGATCCATTTTTCACTTCAAGGCACTGAGGTTGTCTGTTATAAGAGATGCTGCAGAAAATGAGCAGGGAGCCCATTCCAATCTCTTCAGTAAGAGCCCAACTTTTCTGAAATGTGAAATGTGAAATATTTACCAGTGAGACACATAGTGATTTTTGAAATCCTGACAGTTCTTATTTTAGAGGTGACCTGGCTTCAAGGCACTAAGCCTCTCCCATTGATAACCCCAAATTCATTCTGGCATCTCTGCCAAGATGAACATTTCAGAAGGAATGAAATTGTTTACTAATGACTTCTGTGCCCAGGTTTGATATCACCTGAGGGTGCAAAACTTAAAGGTGGATCTCTGCATCCAGATTCCTCAGTCCTTGGATGGGGTTTCTGGCACAACTATTAGGGTGTTTGGCCATCCCATCACCAGAGTAGGTCAGTCCCAGCTATCTCTCAGCCATTGCCAGCAGTCTTTTGTGGGGGTATCTTTGTGGATTTCTGTGGGCCTCTTTAGCACTTTGTTTCTTCCTTTTCTCGTGTGGTCTTCATTTACCATGGTCTCCTATTCCTTGTTCTCCCTCTCTGTTCTTGATCCAGCTGGGATCTCCCACTCTCTTTCCCTTGACCCTCGCCCTTCATTGCTCCCACTCATGTCCAGGTTGTTTATGTAGATCTCAGCCATTTCTCCATCAATGGGCAATCCTCGTGTCTTTCTTGGGTCCTGTTTTCCAGGTAGCCTCACTGGTGATGTGAGTAGCAGTCCAGTCATCCTTGTTCCACATCTAGTATCCTCCTATGAGTGAGTACATACCATATTTGTCTTTCTGAGTCTGGGTTACCTCACTCAGGATGATTTTTTCTAGATCCATCCATTTGCCTGCAAACCTCATGATGTCATTGTTTTTCTCTGCTGAGTAGTATTCCATTGTGTATATGTGCCACAATTTATTTATCCATTCTTCAGTTGAAGAGCATCTAGGTTGTTTCCAGGTTTTGGCTATTACAAACAATGCTGATATGAATATAGCTGAGCAAATGCTCTTGTGGTATCCAGCTGGAGCGCCAGGAGTCTAATTAGTGAGAAAGAGGAGGGTTTATATGAGCAAGAATTGTTGAAACCAAGGTTGGATAAAGCACAGGGACAAATAGCCAAACGAATGGAAACACATGAACTATGAACCAAAGGCTGAGGGGCCCCCAACTGGATCAGGCCCTCTGAATAGGTAAGACAGTTGATTGGCTTGATCTGTTTGGGAGGCATCTAGGCAGTGGTACCAGGTCCTGGGCTCATTGCATGAGTTAGCTGTTTGAAACCTGGGACTTATGCAGGGACGCTTGGCTCAATCTGGGAGGAGGGGACTGGACCTGCCTGGACTGAGTCTATCAGGGCTATCTCAGTCCTCAAGGGAGGCCTTGCTCTGGAGGAGGTGGGAATGGGGGGTGGGCAGGGGGGAAGGAGAGGGAGGCAGGAAGGGGGAGAACAAGGGAATCTGTGACTGTTATGTAGAACTGAATAGTATTGTAAAATAAAGTAATAATAATAATAATAAAAAAAAAACTTAAAGGTGTCTTTGGTAACAGAGCCAGCCCACTTCTGAGAACAGTGATGGGAATGGCTGATCCACATCTCCAGTGGTCTCTTCTTAGTGATTCCCTGTTCCTTGTTTTGACACAGTTGACTCTGGGGATGGCACTTGGTGAGCAATTACAGAAAGTCATTGGAAGAAGAGACTATTTTTCAATTCAAATAATATAGGCCTGGCTGGAGGTGAAGGCTGTTTATTGGCCTCTACTGTTTAGCAACTAATGAAATTAATTTTTAAAGAAGAGTTAGAAATGAAGTACTGAATTCACTCTGCATTTTCCTGGCTCACTGGGATATGAATGAGGCAGCCATCGGTCTGCAGAATTCCCCCCAAGAGATTATTCTCACATAATCAAGAGTAGATGGTGCAGAGATTATGGTCTCTCAACAGGAAGCCTGACAAATGCTTGGTGCTGTTTATTTTGTTATAACCAGGAAACATGCCTCCTAAAGTCCACAACATGCCCCCTGATTTCTACATAGCAAATTATAGTCACTGAACCTAAATGCAGTATGAAATTGAAACTGAAGGAGCGTGTTCATTGCAAGTTAGTTATTGATCTTTAAGTGAAGAGACAAATCCATGACCACTAGGGCTCAAGAAGTCTTGCAAAATAGCCTGCAACCATTTCAGCTACTCTGGTCACCCAAAAAATTACAGAGGGCTGATTAATAGTGGCTTCAGATCACAGAGATGGTTTCATCTATCACAGTGGTGATTTTACTTCTCTTTATAATATTACTGAGGATAAAGATGGTGGTATTACCCATGATGAATGGAGATAAAAAAGGCTGGATGAAGCTACTAGTAGCACAGGTAATATAGAAATGAGATGCTAAATGGGCAGGATAGTTCCACAGTTATTAGATTTCAGCCCCTTTCATGAGAAAGTAAGACTAAGAACTATTCAGAGCTGGGCACTGATAAGACTACTTTCTGGTAATAGGTTTTCTTTAAGGGCAACGAGATTACACAACAACAACAATAAGAAAGTCTAAGGAAGAAGATAGAGAGCCTGCTATTTGACTCTAAAATGAATTGCTGGGTAAGTTGGTTACCCCCGAATAAGGATTTGTTCTTGTCAGATGCAATTACCCTAGTTTATAATTCCTTAAGTCACAAATTATTTGAAATGGATTCTGTGCCTGTATGAGGGCAAAACTTTCTTTTAGTTTTAGGCCCAAACTAGAATCCAAACCAATGAAAAGGCAAAGCTGCTGATGTGAGCAGGTCTGTGTCTCCTTCTGCCAATACTTACTTGCTTGATTCAGATTCAACATTCATTATTCAATACAGTCTTATTAAGAACTGACTATGTGCCAGATTGTCTTTCTGCCTGAATATTCAGAAGTTAGCAAAAATACAGGATGACATCTTTAGAAACAGAAAGACCTATGGTTTGTAATGGAAGGGTAGATAAGATGCCTGGCAACACTCACAGAAGCTAGTCCCAAGCTCCAAAAGAAAAGTGGGTCACAGGGAGTTATGAGAGAACTAGATCTCTTAGGCTATGTGGTCAAGAAACTTCTGGGTCTAGTAGGATGGTATAATTTTCAGTTAATCAGTGTCAAACAGACAGAGAAAAATACTACTTCTATGGCAAAACCCATTGTGTAAGGACACCATGGAAATAATAGAGCCATGACTAAGTATGGCTAAATGTCCAGAGACAGATGAAAGAAAGAAAGAAAGAAAGAAAGAAAGAAAGAAAGAAAGAAAGAAAGAGAGAGAGAGAGAGAGAGAGAGAGAGAGGGAGGGAGGGAGGGAGGGAGGGAGGGAGGGAGGAGGAAGAAAAAGAAAAGAAAGAGGGAAAGTACAGACAGAGAGACAGAGTCAGAGAGACAGGGAGAGACAGAGAAGAACAAGTACATGACCTAATGACTTGATGCTTCTCCCCTAGGGCATTTGCAAATCCAGACATGAGAAGTAGCAAATAGAGTCCCAGCAATGAACCCATTGCTTGAGACATTGGGCCCATCAAGTTTTAAATCATTATTTGAAACTGCGGTAGACAGATTGGAGATTTGAGGGTTCTCAGCTACTTTGTCGGGTTCCTCCTCAAATTTTAAAGTTATTCAAATCTCTTGTGCAAAATCTTCATCAGCTCCTGAAAATCAGAAGACACTGTGCCACGAAGTCAAGAATTAGGGGTTATCATCTTGTAGAATATGAGCCCTGGTAGTTCATACATTCCTCTTTAGAGACAGCAGCCCTTCAAACACTTGTACTTTTTTAAACACTCTCACTCTTTCTGTTTCCCCACCATCACGATATTGTACGATCCTCTCAGGGTAGTAGAGGTCCAGAATGCCATCAGACAAATCTGGACCAGGGGTTCCTATCTATGTACATGGGTATGATTTCGAAGTGTTAATGTGTATAAGGGGAGGTATGTGTATATAAATATATGTGAGTAGGTGTGTATGTATATATGTGTGTGTATATTTATGCCTGTATGAATATATGTGTGCATAGTGGATGTTTATGAATGTATATGTACATATATGTGTGTACATTTTCGTAGGCAAGTATATATGTGTATATTCACGTATATATGTGTATGCATGTATGTGTAAGTATGCATACATGTATAAATGTGTGTATATGTTTTTGCACAGGCACACATAACAGTTAAACAGCTCCAATACAACCCTTTACTGTACTGAGCAAAGACAGCAGACATAAATTAAAGCTTTATACTGTCCATAGTATAAAAGCTTTATACTGTCAGTGATAAATGGCATACTTACCCCATGCACATGTTCTTTTCATGTGTGTTTTTCATGATTCACTGTCTTCTAGGGGTTCCAACCCACTATACTAAACCACTGAAGGGCTCTCTGACAGGCCCAAGCATGGCTAACATGGCGCTGGCAGGTCTTGCCCACCCCCTTCCCTCTTCCTTGCTAAACCTTTTAGGAATATAGTCTACATTTTTAAAGCTAGCCCCCAAAGTCTACTCCCTTATTGGCCACTTCCTTATGCCTGACCAAAACTCCGAGGCCAGGCTATCAAAACATCAAGGTCCAGCAATCAAAATTCATTATTTGGCTACAGTGACTAACAGGAAGAAATCAGGACTCACCAACTCATCCTGGCACAGACTTCCCCCTTCCTCCTTAAAAACCACTCTTGCAGACGCCTGCTGCTGCCTTTGTCTGATCCAGAGGTAGCTCCCTGCTGCTTTCTGTAGCTAGAGTTTTCCTGGTCCTGCCTGGCCCACAGACAGGACAAATCTCTCTCACCCACGAGTCCCACAGCTATTCAGACCCAACCGAGTAAACACACAGAGACTTACATTGCTTACAAACTGTATGGCCATGGCAGGCTTCTTGTTATCTAGTTCTTCTATCTTAAATTAACCCATTTCTATTAATCTGTAAGTTGCCACATGGCTTGTGGCTTTCCAGTATCTTAACATCTTCTCATGGCAGCGCCTGGCAGGGTCTCCCTCCTCAGCCTTCCACTTCCCAGAATTCTCCTCTCTCCTTGTCCCACCTATACTTCCTGCCTGGCTACTGGCCAATCAGTGTTTTATTTATTAACCAATAGGAACAAAACATTTAACATACAGAATATCCCACAGCACTTGTCCCTCTGGGGTAATAACTTTCTTTAGGCTAAGAATTTGGTGTTTGGGTGTGTTCTGTGCTTACTCTTCAACCTCTCCAAGTTTGCTGTTGATTAGAGTGTACCCGAAGTCAGGATCATGGAGGAAGTCAGATCTTAGAACTTTGTTCTTAGAAGACTGATCTCTGAGTAATAGACCAATTTTGTGCATACTGAATAAGCCATAGTATTCAGGTATTCACTCAACAAACACAATGGCTAAGCATGATGTTGGGGACTGTCAGATCAGGCTGTGTGTATGCAGCTGATTCCTAGAGCCCTGCTGCCTTTCTTGCCACACGGTGTGAATCACATGTTTAACTGCTCATCACCTGACCTCTTGTACATGTCAGCACAGAGGTGGAAACAGGAGTCGACCTTGCAGTGCCGACCTCCCTTTCCTCACTTTCTCCTGCACTTGCTTCCGGGACTGTTAATAGCTTGTATTACAGAGTCCCCCAGGGCTGTGCCCAAATTTAGACTCTTCAGAAGAAGAAACAAGATTTACATGTGTCAGTATCTGGGTGACCTTGGTGTGTCCGTCCTGGAGGTCTATGAGCAATGTAGACAGATAGGGGGAGCTTTTTGGGAGTGGTAGGATGAGAATGGTTTTCTTGAAAAGATTTCATTTGATTTGTTCCTATTTCTTACTTTAATTTCCTTCTGTTCGGTCCAGTTATTTCCTGGCTTCCTAGGGTTCCATCTCAGCCAGCCCTCCAGCAATGGTCCTGTGTGGCATGGTGCCAACATCTTCCAGTAGGATGCTTCCAATGGGTGGCATGGTTTTGCAAATGAGAAAGCCCCCTCCCATTGCCCTATACATAATAATCTCTTGCTCACTCTGTGAGTCTAGTGCCACCCTGCTGGGTGAAAAACAGAACTGAGGGCCTGTAACTTAAAGCCACAAGTGATGAAATGAGTGACAATCTGGACCAAAGGCAAATGAAGGAGATAGGCATTTGGATTTTCTTGCAACAAGACTTCTCCTTCTGTTTTTCCACAGGTTCAGTTTTTGTTGTTGCTTGTTTGTTTGTGAATATGTTTAATAATTGTAGCCAACACTCACGTAAAGAAAACTGACCATTGGGAGGTTCTGAGATTATTTTTCAGCTCAGTTGCTATCTATGCTAGCCTAGTTCTCTTTGACTATTTGGAGCAGCTGTGGAACACACTCTAAGCATAGGGCGACAGGTTTGCTGCCAAGCAGCTCCAGAGGCCTCTGAAAACCACAATCACTGAAGATGTTTCCCAGAAGGCATTAGGAGTACAAATCTCTTTAATTAAAATGGGAAAAGCCATCATGAATGAAGTGAGAGGAAGTTGACTGAGAGGGGAGGGGCCAGGAAATGAAGAGAAGAAATAAATATTTCACAAGTGTTTTCAAACACTGGCTGTCCAACACCCAGTGGAAAACGCCACTTGATGGATGATATTTTGGGTTGGAAAGTGAGGCTAATTCAATGTAATGAGAGGTGAATGGGACTTCAGGCCCTTATCCAGCCACAGGAGACCCCTTACAAAAGAGCCTGCTCTTGCAGTCATTAATTTTTTATGAAGTTTAATAGGCCTGAGCCTAGAGACCTTCTGTGGTGTTGATTAGCTTCATATTTCTCTCATTAATGTAGAATCTGATTAGCTCTTATAAAAAGCATTTCATCTCGGGTCCAGGCATGGCAGCTACATTGTTCCATGTTAGGAATTGTGGTTTGATTCACTTGAGGGAAGAAACATCCTCTGCATTGAATGCAGTGGCCTCTCTGCCACGAGAGGATAAGTCAGAGGAGACTTGCTGTTGTTGGAGTTTTGCTGACTGTGGGAAGGGACTCTCTGCAGTGGGACTGTGGCAACTTGACTGGAGGAGAGCAGAGCCAATGCATGGCAAAGATGATGGAGCAGGCATCAGCCAGAATACCAGTTAAGTCTAGATCAGAGAAGCCAAAACACTGCATGATGCGAACCAAGGGTATTTTTGTAGAGATGAGCTCTTATGTCACTGTTTGAGCTGGCAGAGCTGCTTGCTGCCTGGCTTTTGATGTCAGCTATGAAGTTGTTTCAGGCCAGCCAGACCAGCAGACAGGAAAGAAAGCTGCCTGTGGATGAGAGAAGAGGGAAGCTGGGACACTCAGAGCAAGTATGAACCTGTGAGAACAGCTCCTGTTTCTTACTACTGCTAACCTCAGTGTCACAGTCAGCCACAGAGGAGTGGCTGTCTCCCTTTGCCATGGAGGTATATCTTTATGCTTCAGACTAAAGCTGATGAAGGAGATTTGTGGCTTCTCAGGGAGCTAAAGACCTGGAGCTAGGTGGACTAGTGGATCAGAGCAACATGGAGAGATCACCACAGTAAGGGATTACAACAGTGAAGGAGCCACCAAGGTGATGGGTCAACGCTGTGAAAAGGCACCATGGCTCTGGTGACCTGAATAGACTGCAGATAATGAAAATGGCTGCTCCCTTCTGTCTGCCTTCCGAATCTCACGATTCTTGAGGATCACGCTTGCAGGGAAGTAGATTCTGAGAAGTTGCCCAGAATAGCTTATTTGGCACAACACACAGCCAATCCAGGGTAAAACATTGATTAGAATGGGATAATACTTGTGGTCCCCCATGGTGTACAGGGAGAGAACTCATGAAGGGGTTTAATGAGGATGTAGTCCTTGGGAAAATTTAGGCTCAAAATTTTCTTCTGTCAGTCCCCACAACTATCCAGGGCCAGAGAACTTTAACCCAAAACAACAAAAACAGCAGCACCAAGAGTGGGAAAACCATCAATATTTTCTCTTCTAAGTGTAGCTAGAGTTTTCCTGCCTTGCCCACAGTCAGGACAAATCTTTGTCTCCCTCCAGTCCCACAGCCGCTCAGACCCAACCAAGTAAACACAGAGACTTATATTGCTTACAAACTGTATGGCCATGGCAGGCTTCTTGTTAACTGTTCTTATAGCTTAAATTAATCCATTTCCATAAATCTGTACCTTGCCACATGGCTCGTGGCTTACCAGCATCTTCACATGCTGCTTGTCCTGGCGACAGCTGGCAGTGACTCCTTCTGCCTTCCTGTTCTTTCTTTTCTCCTCTCTGTTAGTCCCGCCTATACTTCCTGCCTAGCCACTGGCCAATCAGTGTTTTATTTATTGACCAATCAGAGCAACACATTTGCCACACAGAACATCCCACAGCATCCAAGTCTACCTTATTTATTCCCTACACATCTTCTTCCATCCAGAGGACAGCTTCATGGAGGAACTGGAGGTATTTGATCATCTCTGCCTCTCATTAGCTTGTCCACTGTCCTTGCTCCCATGCTCTGCAAGTACCTGCCCTCTGTCAGTCTATGCCTACCCACTTCTAAGCCATCATCGTCCCCAGGCTCTCTCCCTTTTGCATATATAAGGTCCCAGCAGGTTTCCCTCTGCTTCATTAGTTTTTCTCTAGCTAGTTGATCTTTGTCATGGCTTACAAACAGGCTATTACTATCTCTCCCAGCAGAATGAAACTTCCTTTGCTGTGGACTCTACCTGTGATGGATACTAAGGACATTCATTCAACTTTACAGTCTTCTAACTGTGGAATTGATTGACAGCATACTCCTGGTGAAATTCAACATTCTTTTGTTCTTTGATTTTTCTAAAAATTGACAGCTTGATCTAGCTGGTGTCTGATTCCTCACTGAGACTAGATGAGGTGGAGTTTTTTTTTTTTCCACCAGGCAGCATATGTTATCTATTTGTATCCTTTTTGGTAACACTGAAAACTACTGATGTTCAAAGTCAGATATATGGATTCTTTAGGGAAAGATGGAAGGAAACCCATAGATTAGAAGTGATTTTAAAAGCACAATATTTTTAAGCAGGCAAAGCTGAACTACAGTGGTTGGAAATATATACCTGACTGATAAAATAATAAACATGAAAGTGATTAATTAAAATATCATGACAGTGAATGTGAAATGGGATGAGACAGCGAGGCTGTGGTATGGATAATATGGCATTTATTTGCCTTACAAGAACTTGTTAAGCCATGTGTTTTTGTCCAGCTTCTGTATTTTCCTTTTATTTTAAAACAGTCTCTATTAACATGATGCCTGTTCTCTGTCGAACTAAATCCAACCAGGGCTTAAATCCCCCAACCTGCCCAGTCCATGGACATGTCTGTCAATCAACTTCTTGCAATTGTTAAACCTGTACTTCTGTCTCAGTCACCTATCACCCACCCCAGCTCTTGGCACAATGGCTCAGTCCTTTTCAAATAAGCTGCTTTCCCCACTAATGACTGTCACCTCATAATTTTGTTAATGTCTGTCTGGGATCACCTTTTCCTCCATGTCTCACCAACTTGGAAATCATATGACCTCATTCCTTGGCATCTTTACCTTGATGCTATTCCTTTGGTGATCTTACACAGTCCAATGACTTTAAATGATACCTGTATACTGACAGTTCCTCTAAGTATCTTCAGGTAGGACATTATACTAGAATACCCAAATGTCAGCCTGCTCAACAGCCTTACCTGGGTGGCTAATAGAATCTCATTTAAAAGATCACCAAACAAAATTCTTATTCTTCTAGGAACCTATCAAAGCTGTTTCTTCCCTTTCCTGCTCACAACATATTCATGCTTCCAGTTACTCAGGAAAACCCCTTCTCTTAGCATCACGAAGAACTTCCCTTTGCTCTTCATTCCTCATCTGATCTAGAAGCAAGTCTTGCTGGTGCTGACTGCAAGAAGTAAGTGTTGACTAGGCACCTGCTTCTAATATGCTACAGTCACCTCTCACTCACATCAGATTTCTCTTTTCTCACTTCACTTTCCACCTATAGCACAGAAGGAGCCATGGATCTTCCTTTCCATGTCACTTCCCCATCCCTCATCTCCTCACCTCTGCTTTGTATGGAATGTCACTTGCTTACATCTCTCGAACAGACCCAGCGCATTCCCAGTTGGGGACAATTAGTCCTCTCTGCCCCTCTGCCGGAAGGACTCTTCCTCAGATGTCCACATGCCCCATTTTCAAACTTTAAGTTTTGAGTGCTGGGTCCTCTCAATGAGACCCTCCACAGCGGCCTTTATGTAGATCCTCTGGTTCTGCTGAGGCCTCACACCCACTTCTGTGACTTTCTTAATATTTATCAGTCACCTTCCAACATATGGAATCATTTTATTATGTACCATGCTGAGGGACTGACATCTGTCTTACCACATAGATAGGCCCCACAGTGGCAGATCTACTGTGTCTTTTATTCTCTGGTCATCCCCAGGTGATGTTTACCATCTAACTTACATCTGAAATGCATGGTAGATGAGGAAGCAACCTACTCATGCGGTGGTATTATGTTCCCCAAAATATTGTGCACCCTAATAAACTTATCTGGGGTCAGAGACAGAACAGCCACTAGATACAAAGGCTAGAAAATGGTGGCACTCATACCTTTAATCCTAGCACTCTAGAGGTAGAAATCCCTCTGGATCTCTGTGAGTTCAAGGCCACATTGGAAAAGGCCAGGCATGGTGATACATGCCTTTAATCCCAGAAAGCGAGCCTTTAATCCTAGGGAGTGGTGGTAGAAAGCAGAAAGGTATATAAGGCGTGAGGACCAGAAACTAGAAGTTTTTAGCTGGTTAAGCTTCAGGCTTTCGAGCAGCAGTTCAGCTGAGATTCATTGGGATGAGGACACAGAAGCTTCCAGTCTGAGAAAATAAGACCAGCTGAGAAGTTGGCCAGGTGAGGTTAGCTGTGGCTTGTTCTGTCTCTCTGATCTTCCAGAGTTCACCCCAATAATTGGCCTCAGGTTTGATTTTATTAATAAGAACTGTTTAAGATTCTTCTACGTACTCATCTCTAATTTCATTCTTCTTTTCTTCTTCCAGACTGTCAGGAAACAAAATCTGTTTATCTCAGATTTCTAGAAACCGAAGGGAAAAAATAGATTCTACCACTTCTACGGATGTACCCGACATGTTGTTTCTCTAATGGCTTGGTCTGTGATCTCTCAGCTTGCTCTTTCTGTAAGACAAGCACACATTTAATGAGCACTGCACCCATGTGCGTTCCCACGGAAGTGTGTCTAAGAAGGTAAATTGGACATTATGATTGGAGACTTCCACCCCCCCCCCCCCCCCCCCCCCCCCCCCCCCGCCACCCAGGACTCATACTAACATACTATTAGTGAATGATGTTATTTAATTGCTAGTTATGCTTTTCATTGTTTTACTCTTGGCAGGTGTGTAGTCCTGGCTGGTCTGAACTCCTTACGTAACCCAGGGTGGCCTCAGACTTGTGGATGGTCCTCTTGTCTAGTCATATGCCACCATACCTGGCTCTTTATTATCTGATTATCTTTATTTCATGTAACTTGTCTTTTAATTTAAACATTATACTCTATTTTATTACTTGTTATCTTTTTACGAAGTCTACCATAGTTTTTCTGTGTAATGGATTGTGATCAGAATAAAAATATCTTTGTTGGCTTATGATAGGGGGATGCTGAATTCTGTGGAGAATGGGGAAGATGAAGCTATATGCCAGAAAAACAAAAGGCATGTTTGGAAAGAAATGGTTCTGTTGCCTTGCTCCCCAGCCCAGGAACAATCACACCTCTATTTCATGTCCTTCAGTGATGTTTTTATCCTCCTTCAAGATATTTCTGTCTAAAAATAATCTTTAACCTACCTCTCTTTGTTCACTTTCAATGGATGGAATAAGTTTAACAGGAAGCCTACCATGTCCTGCCTCCTCTGCTCTAATGACCACACAGTCCCTATATAATACAACCCATGGCTCACAGGGGTGCCTACTACAGGGAGTTAGCCTGTGAGTCTCATTTTGGATTTAGTTTAAATTAAATTTATTTTCTGATTCATGTTTTTGTTATCAATTTATTAAACCAGATAGTTAAAAATTTGACTGAAACAGTGGTAAAACATCTCAAAACAGAAACATGGAGTATTTGCTGCTTTAAGGGAGGAAAGAAAGGATTTTCCTCTTCGTTTCTCATCCTTGAGCTCTGAGGAACAGAAGGGCTGCAGCTTGGGCTCCAGCTCCTGATGCATAGCTCTTTAATCTGTTCCTGATTCTGCATTTACTCTGTGTCTCTGGAAGGGATACACAGTTTGCTATAATGAATGACCCCAGCAATTTCAGCTAATGGCCAGAATTGAAACCTTTGATAATCCCAGGTGAATAATGTTGTCTCAACAGACTGAAGGAGTCTTTTACCTGCCTGACACAATGATAGATGTAATTAGTTAACAGGGACAGTCAGAGGTTTTAGTGAAGGCATTAGCCGAGATGGCTAGGGTCATTCTTAATTATGCAAATTCTGTCTTCTTCAGACAGAATACAAAATAAATAAATAAAAAGAGTAAACACAGCTGGACAAAAAGATTTCAGGGAAAGCAGAAGCTGGAAAACTCATCAGAGGAGTGATTATGCATCCCTCAGGCTGGGGAGGAGAGGAAGCCTCCACTGTGGGAAGCCTCCACTTTTAGCCACACCAGACAGCTAAGAATTGTTTAGCATCACTAGCTCACGCTAAGAATGCATCTGTGCTTAAGGACATGATCAACGCTACAGAGAAATGAAACAAAGACATGTCACCTTGAGCAGACATGACTGAAAAGAGCATGATTGTGGGTAGATTTAAGAAGTTCCTAAGTATCAGGCTTGTTCCCTAGAAGGACAAACACATGATGTCATCTTTGAGACAGAGGACCTGGAGAGCAGTCAGCTCAGCCAAGGAAAGAAGGTGAGAAGTACAGAGAGAAAGAGAGTCCCCCTAAATCTAAATATCTGGTCATCTCTGAATCTAATGTCCTCTGACTTTTCTGTCATTCCAATTTGAGATCTTATGTGTTTCATTTCTGCTTCCTAGCAAATAGCCCCAGCCAGTGTCAGATCTAAGGGAAGGTGCGTAATTCGACATGTCATTAAAAAACAAAAGGCTCTTTGCATCAGATGTGTTTATGTTTCTTGTAAGGCTTTGACACATCAATGGTTATCACCTGTGGTTGAGTAAAATCTTGGCATGAAATCAATTTGACGTGCAACACTGAGCAGCTTTCTTTAATGTCTTTGTATGAGACAGGGCTTGCATCCTTGTGGAGTGGCAAAGGAGTACCTGGGCCTATCACTCCATCCTGACAAGGATCCAGCTGGTCCCCAAACATAGTCAAGAGAAGCAAATGTATGGGCAGCAACTCATGCTGGTTGGCCGGAAAAGCTCTGGAATACAGTTAAGCCTAAGGTGCCTCTAATGATGGGCTGGCAAGTAGGATGGCTAATGCTAGGCTTCCACATTGTATCTGCTTTTTTTTTTTTTAATGCATTTTTGTTTTCCTTCTACAGCAGGAAGATATGTTTTACATCTTAGAGAACTGACAACCAAAACAACAATTTATTTATTTATATTTGTGTATGTATATGTGCTCACATGTGTGTGTGTGTGTGTGTGTGTGTGTGTGTGTGTGCAGGCACTTGTACACATGTGTGCGGATACATATGGAGGGCAAAGTTAGATGAAAGCTATTTCTCTTGATTACTCTACACTTCAGTTTTTGAGACAGACTCTCTCATTGACCTAGAGCTTGCCAATTCTGTTAGGCTGTCTGGCCAGCAACCTCCAGGGATCCTCCCCAGCACTGAGATGGTAAACATATACTCCCATGCTCAGGTTTTTATGGGTGCTAGGGACAAACTTTACAAATGGAAACATCTCCCATCCTAAAAATATAATTTTAAGAGACATAAACAAATGCATATTGGGTCTCTGTGAGGCAGGATGTGGAAGAATTAGTGACCTTGAGGGTCTGTTTCCCTGGGTTTCAGGCTTGTCTCCATTTTGCTTTTCTAGCTGTTTGGACTCATAGAAGTTACTATATCCTTTGAGAGATTATAAGAGGATTAACTGTGGCAGAATTTCACACCCTTAGATCCCAAAGTAGATTTTCAGTGGTTAAAAAAACAATGTAAAGCTACATTAGAGACTGGACAAGTCCTTTATATGTCTTGTTGGCTCTTCAATCTGTTTTACATGATGCTACTCTCTCCAGTCTCCGCTCCTCATGATGCTTTTCTCTTCCTGTCTCACCTCCACATGACAATGAGACTTCTGCCAACCTAAGTGTAACTACAGCTTTCCCTGTGCCTTTGGGTCTTCATTTCTGAAAGCTTCAGTCATGAGGAATTCATTAAAAAGACCTGTATACTTTCCTCTTATTAACCTGTTTTCTGGTGCAGGAGTCTCTACAATCAACCTAATGATGGATTAGGAAAGAAATCAGATGTTACTACTATCCAATTTTGAGACATTTTCATCATTCTATAAAATATCCATTATCAGTGACTTCCCACCCTTCATCCCCTGTGTCCCTGACAAAGACCAGTCTGCATCTCAGGGTTTTGATTTTTTTTTTTTTTAGACATTCCATGCATGTGTTTTGTGATTGTTTTTTTTTTTTTCCTTTAGCACCATGTCTTCAAGGTTCATCTATGCTATAGCATGGAACTGTGTTTCATTCTTTTGGAAAACTTAATACTATTCCATTATATTAACATACAACCTTTTTATATCTATCAATTGATGGGCATTCAGGTGTTCTCCCTTCTTTTTTGTGTAGGGGGGGTGACATTTGTAAAGGACAGATGCTAATTCTATAAACATATGCTAGAATTCACTAAGTAACTCAGGCTCACATATTCTCTAAATTGTGGATAATTGGAGAGTACCCTAGGATTTACACTGTTACCTGGGAGACTAATGGAGATGCATACCCTCAATGTCTACCTCTGTTTATTTGAGTGAGAAGCTCAGGGTTGGGAGAAGCTATGGCTTAAGGTTTCTAGGTGACTGTAAAGTTACTAGAGCTTCAGCAGCACAGCTTGAGTCAGTGTAGAATGTTCTACTAAATGGTAGGGACTAGGGGACTTCTCCTTTAGACCAAGCCCGTTTGCTGTGTCTGTTTAGCCTCAAAGTGTCTGAAAACAATCAGACTAACATACGTGGATGTGGACTTGTTGTCAACACTCCATATTTCTCTGGTAAGGTTTGATGTGGGATAGCTGGAGATCTCTATCAGCTTTGTTCTACTGTATATCTGGCTCCTGTAATAGTACCTGGCGCATCACACATACTCAGTATTTATTGAATTAGTAAATGACCATTCCTTGTACATCAGATACCACAGTGCATTTGGTGCATTGTACAGTTAATATTTGTCATAGAAACCTCCTTTAAATGAGTTTAAGCAAAAAGATGGCATGTATCATAAAAAGTATAGATGTTTTACAAGGAAATTCATTATATAAATGCAGTGAGTAGATATGTGGACTCCCTCTGTGTCTCTCAGTTCTTCCTTTTCCCTGAATTTATGAATCTCCCATCTCTAATTCTCACAACTGACCAACTTCCGTCTCTTCAGAGCACAACGATGTTCTCTACTATATATATACCTGGTATTAAAACTCACCATGGAAAAATTAAGACAGACCAGATGAGTATAATCTCAGTTTTGATTCATTACCAAAGGGGAGAGTTCTATTTGCTCAATTAAATTGCTACTCTCACCCAAATTACCTCTGCTTTGATCAAAGTCGTGCAACCTTCATGTTACAGTATGGCTGCTTCTGCTCATCCTAACCATGTGGACAAGGATGGAAGATGCTGAATGAAAACTAGAGAGGTACAGAATACAGAAAGTGCCATCTACTTTATGCCTCTTCATCAGTTGGCAGCTTAATTAAATATTTTTTGGAAACTATTTGGTACAATGGTCTATGTATCCCATGTACCGATTGCTATGAGCATTAGCTGATACAAAAACTATGTGTTCCATGGAGACAGTGTGCAGTTTAAAGCTTGAAACCTGAACACAAGAAACTTAACCTGTAGCCTGGGCTGCACATGGCAGTTATTGTGTGAGGAGTAGATGGTAGCTATTAGTATGGCCTATATTATCAACATTGAAGACAATGACCATCTTCAGTCAGTCCTACTGCCCACTGGGATTTCCTATGTGAAGACCTTATCCTTCATGTCACTATCCATTCTGTCTCTTTAAGAGTCACCTTGGCATGCTTTTATTTCTACCTTGGGGTCATAACGACTGTGCAGCCTGTGCAGTGAGTGTTGTGTGAGAATGTGGTGATTCTCAATTTAACTGGAGATAAAAGGTCTGCATACCTCTACCCATTCTGAAGAACCTTATGGTTTGCATGGCACACATAAAACTTACTACCTGCTCTGCTGTCTTTCCCTCTACTGCTTTGTGGCTCCCCTGAGTTTCCACACATTTTGATTTTGACATAGCAGTTGGGAAAGCATGTTTCCATATACCATGTAATCTCTGGCTGTATGTTTTCTCAAGTCTTTTTTTTTTTTTCTTAGAGTGTAACCAACTGCAAAACCTCAGCTACCTTGTGGAGCCTACAAGAGGCATTGCGAGGGGAGGCTTGACTGTGCATTGGTCCCTCCAGGTTGCTGCTATCTATGTCAGAGCAATATGGGAAAAGACAGATTAATGGGGATTAAAACAGGAAAGGGCAGATTAACAAGTATTAAGTTATTGGAAACCTTTTGCTACTTAATTTTATTTTTCAAACTCAGAAATATCTCTCACAGGAAATAACATTATGTGCAGTGCTATGGATATACATGCTATTTAATAACCAGGGTGGTTTACCTCAATACCTAGGTTCATTAGGTGGTATGGACTTGACAGATTTTAGAATAATCTACAAACAGCAGAACTGATTGAGAGGGTAGTGTGTGAGGTAAGGGAACTGGCAAACTGTGAGGAACAGGTTTGGGTTTGGCACTTCCTGTGGAGTTCACTCTGGTGTCCACAGCAGCTGTGTCTGGTCAGCTCAGTAAATTACAGAACAGTGCCAGAGACTCCAAGGTCATGGGCTTAAGGCCCTGGTGGACTCCTTGACTTTGTTCCTGTGCTGTGGCTGGAGATTTTGTGTTCCTTGCCATCTGTCTCAGACGTGTATGGGCTGTGCAAGAGACTGCAGAGTCCATGGGAGAGATTGGACTTGATAGCATATCTGAACTGAAGTATTCCTCAAAAAAACACCTCTGGAGAACAAGGATATCCAGGTTATCATTCATCATCATAGGTGGCTACCTATGGGCCAATTCAGCGCACGTGTACACACACACACACACACACACACACACACACACACACACACACCAGGACATTGTTTCTCTACCTCAGTACAACACTGGCTGCAGGAAGAACTGGTTGAAACAGTAAACATATCAGTACAGTTCAGTTCCACTATGGAGGGGTCCCCCAAGCCAAGTGGCTTTGGAAATGGCCATTACACCCCTTGCCTTCTTTGCATGCAGAGACCAACATCAGTTTCATTAAAGTGAGGCACCCAGAGTGTGGCCGGTTCCTCCTGTGGATACACACTCTGGGTCATCAATCAATTCTCATTTGATTCCACAAAGCCCCTTTACTGAAAAACATCCAGGCCTCTCCAATGGATGTGGCTCCTGGGACACTTCTGATTAATACCAATCAGGTTAATGGCTTAGCCATAGTTAATGGTGCTTGCTCTGTAGCTGCAACAACAAAAATTAATAGCAAATCCTCCATTCATTTTTGCAAATCAGAGGAAAGGGACACAGAGGGCCTGACAAGCTCTAATCTTTATGATTTAATGGAATCGTGTTAGAGGACACAGCCCTCGGAGACTGGGAAACTGAAAAGATTCACTGTCATATCCCTGGCTTTAAAGATCTGAGCTCTTTCTAATACTCTGTCAACAGCTTTCTGTCACGCGGCTTTACAGGACAGGACAGCCTTGGCGACAAACCATCTAGAGGAAGGATCTGGGCACAAGTGGGTCATTAGTGCTGCGAACACATGTGAGCTTCATCTCCATGGAGGGGGCACAGCCTCGGCAGGCATCTTATCATAATGAGCTAGTCAGTGTCTTCCAGGCACCAGATGACTCACTTTGTCTCTGCAGGTGACCTTTATCAACTCAATGTCACAGACATACCAAATGCTGAAACAGTCAGTCTTGGAAAGTCCTTGGGACAAGGAACTGGGGCTTTTTGTAGCTGAATCACATATCACAGGTCACCAAATGTCAGGCATCAACACAGCTTAAAAGTGTGCTCCAAGAGTTCCAGAGACACTCAGCATTGAGGGTCCCCATGCATCCAGCAGCTTGATTGCAGGAAGGTGAGGATTAGGGCAGCTGCTGCTGGTGAGAGCAGGAGGAAGAAGAAACCCTGTGTGACTAGGGACTCAGACCCAAGCTAGAGTTAAGACATAGATGAGGATGAGAGGAGGCGCACACAGGACTCCATTAGGCTCTCATTGAGCTGTGGTCTTAATTTACATTTTAGGGAGTCGGTATTAGTCTGGCAGCCAGCAAACCTTCATTGTGTGGGTATTTCATTTACTTTGAAACATCCCGTTCTTAAGGAGGCTTTAAAAACTCAGAAAGAGAAAGACACGTATAAGGCTGAAGAAGCAAACAAAGTCTTCAAGTCTCAAGAAGCTCTGGAAACAAGATCATATAAACAGTGACAATGGTGGGAGAGAGGCTACTCTCCCCAGCCAAGCTGCCTGCAAATCATGCTGGGGGCTCCAGGGACATACATAGCTCTTGCAAGCTGGCACCCCTGCTAGAGTTGGTTTTCTGGTGACACATCTGCCTCTAAGTCATCTATGTTCCCATATTCTCATATTCTCCTCTAATCCCAGTAAACTCACTGGTTCACTAAACTACACTTGTGTGCAGTAATTTCTTTGGTCTGTTATTAGTTCCCTAACTGGGGTGCATGCACAGTTGTTCATGTCTCCCCAGGAAGAGCCACAGAGCACTCAGCAAGAGTCAAATCCTTGAGAACATTGTAGCTTGATCTGGGGGCTGGGGAGAGATTCCAGTTCTTATTTGGAGAAAAAGAGACAAAATTCAGTCCAGGAGGCAAGAGAGAAACAAACTTTGAGTAAGAACAGAATGGCTGGCAAAGAATTTGGGATTCTTATAGGCAAGGAGAACACCGAGGCCTGCTTCTATAAAGTAGCTGGATAAACTTGTTGGGAGGACAGAAATAGCCGTCCCAGCACAGACATCGGGTACCCTGGCTCAGCAGAAGACTCAGTATCAACTAGACCTGTGTCTGAGGCAAGGTTTCTGCCTTAGCAGGGGTCTGAGGGGCAGAATCCAAGGGTAAATGATCTCAACCAGGGGCTGAAGAAGGCAGAAGTGTGGCGTAAACACGTGTCTTCTTTACAGAGCTGATGGACAACTTGGTTGGATCAAGAAACATGAGGAATTCTGACCTCTGCTTTTTGGCCTTTAATGTGTCTGTGAGGAAGTTCCAGAGAGACTCAGCCGAGCACCAGCATCCACCATTTTTTGCTTCCTTGTCCTCTGAGATGTGAGGAAGCTCCCACCACCATGGACCCATTTCCCACTATGCATGCCTTCCTCCCGTGATGGACTGTATCCCCTCCACCTGTGATCTGAAATAAATCCTTCTTTTGGGTGGCTGCTTGTCAGGGAAAAGCAACCAACACAATAGACAGCAGCTATTTAAACTAATACCTTGGGTAAAGGTAAAGGTTTTCCTCTCCTATGAACCACATGTCAAAAGCTAAACAGCCACAAGTAGTTCACAGAGAGAAACACACCTGAAAGTACAGAATAACAACTTTTCACCTCTATAGACCACGCCACCAGACATCATTGACCCATCTTTGAGCACTCAGCACCAAGAGGGTTTGTTGACTATTTAGTCCAGGCTTACTTTGCTAGAAGGAAGATCCTTAACTCTAGTATGTTTTACACAAGGTCATGCAGCTATGCTGTGCCTAGTCTTTCCTTGAGCACATTAGCTCTTCCTGCCACTGCAGGAAGCCTTGCTAGGGGTAGGTGGACTGTAGACTTTCCTTCTTGTTAACTGATGAGTTGAGGTGGGACAGTGGCAGAGCAAGTTCTCTGATGGGGATAGTTTTCTAGGTTTCTGGCTTTCAAATGTCCCCATAACATGAACATCAAGGTTCCTCACAGCAGGTATTTCTGGTATGATACTGATGTGTGCAGGCAGTGCAGTGTTTTGGGGTCTTCAAATGCATTCCACAGGATTGCCACAAATGTCAACCATTCCCTTCTTACTGGTGGGCAAAACAAGATGCAGAGTTCAATGCTACACAAAGTCACAAGAAACGTCAGAAGCTGTGATGCTAATTACTATCTTCAAGAACAACTGGAAATGAAGAAAACGAGCTAACCCTCCAGACCTGCAGGTGTTTGCCATTGTTGAGGGTTTGGGTGAACTATTCTCCAGGCTCCTGTGTTTGAACACTTGGTTCCCAGCAGGTGGTGGTGTTTGGGGAGGTTGATGAACATTTAAGAATGTTGATGAACATTTAAGAATTAAGGATGGCTGGCCAGAGTATGTCACTAGAGAGTGGGATGGGGGTGTGAGGGGGTGTGGAGAGGGTGGGTGTTTATGGGGGATGAGCTTATAGGTTATTGCTGGCTCTGCTTCCAGCCCAGTCCCTTTCTTTGATCCCTGATATGAGATAATGCAACAAGTCACACTGCAAGCTTCTTTGACGTTGAGCTGAAATAGAGCCTACTTCCTCTAAATTGCTTCTTGTCTGGTATTCAGTTGCAACGAGAAAATTAACCAGTAGAGTTATCTTGTTCCTTTTTGTTCTTTCCTGTTTTATATTCCTGGTTTGGGTTTCTCTAGCTTTCAAATCATGGAAGTGTTAATCTGGCATTGCTAATGTCGAGAAGAGGAATGGCCTTCAGGGTGCATGGGAGCCAGCCTAACCCCAAATAATGAGGAGTAAGGATACAGTCCTCCATGAACCATTAGATGAGCGAAACCACACAGTTGGTACTTTAATCACTCAGACATAGACAGGCAAACTTATGGCTTAAGGCTTTCCTTCATTACTTACCACATTCTAAGGCTATTTTATCAGTTTTAAACTACCCAGGTTAAAAAGGAACAAAGATGCAACATCAGTAAAGTATTTCAAAAAAACATTTCTCACAATGCATCCAGTAAAGCGGTTTCCTTTCCATATCTGAACTATCTAACATTCCTCTGATGTTTTTTCCTCATCCCCATTCATTAGCCAAACCAATGAACAGGAGTCCACAGGAACTCCAGTGTGAACCAGAACTATTAAAACTATTAATAATAATTAGTATTTTGAATAAAAGATTCATCCATCCAGCAAATATTTAATGAATTCCCATGATTTACTTAATACCTTCTGCATGGTTGCTTTCCTGACTGATTCAGAGAAATAAAGCCAGAGAGACTCAAGTGTTCACTTCCTCCTTCCTCAGTATAGACTATCCAGGAATGCCTTCACCACACTACCTCAGGGCACCTTGCTACTTTGGGAATGTAGCTCAGTGATGCAGTTCCAGACGGTTGATAAAGATTTATCTATAAAGCTGCAGATAGAAGGAAATGGGGAGCAAAGCTCTGTCTTCCTCAGAGTTCCCCTAAGAGGGAAACCCAAACAAAGCATGAAGGAATGAACATCATCTTCCATCAAGAAATTTGTGTTACAAGATGCAGGACTGAGGAGAAGCCCTTACATAACAGTTTCTAGGATGACATGGGATCCATTAATCACCTAATCCTTATGTGCCTTATTAGCTCTCTTAGAGCCCCCTTTATGCCTCTGATTCCCAGATCCTGGAGGCCTCCAAACCAGGGCAAAGTGCATTGGTCCAGTTATGTTAATGTGTGGCTTATTGTGAAACAAATCTCTGCAGTGTGTTTCTGCTAATTACAAGCATTAATTATAAGGGAGCCCAGGGAGGTTATGTCCATTCCAAAGTCCACCAGATCTCACCTTAAAATCTAGGAGGGGTGACGAATAGCTAAGAATGAAGCAACTGTGAATACCAGAAGCAAAGGCAGGTGCCCTGTTAGTTTGTTTAAATGGACATGGGTGAGAGCTTGACATAGCTAGGAGCCCCTGAGGATTTTTTCTTGAAGGTCAGGATTGGTCTCAGATACAGCACACTGTGTCTACAGATTGGGGCTTAAATGACTTTAGATGTGGGGATAACAGAGTTCAAGATCTGCACTAAAAAAGGATTAGACTCAGAAATAAATGTTGTGGTTTGAATGAGGATGGCCTTCATAGGCTCACATTTGAATGTTTGGTCCCCAGTTGGTGGAACTGTTTGGGAAGGATTAGGAGATATGACCTTGTCAGAGGAGGTGTTTCACCATGGGCTGGCTTTGAGGTTTCAAAAGGCTCACACCATCTACATATTCTTTCTCATTCTCACTCCTTACTTTCTCTTCTCTTCCCCCTTCCTTGTGGTTGTAGATCAAGATATGAAAATGCATCGCTTCCTTCACTCCTCCATGATGGATTCTAACCCTCTGAATCTTTCTTTTACAAGTTGCCTTGGGCATGGTGTTTTATCACAGATAAAGAGAAGTAATTAAGATAATAAATAAACTGTAAAAATATCTTTAAAAATGTCTATTCCCACTGCACTCAGTGTGCTCTGTTCTGTACCTGGTAACAGTAGTGCACACCAACTGTGCATTTACAATATGTGTGATATTATTTTACCCCATCTTATGGCAAGCCAGGTCCTAGATGACCTGCAGAAAAGAATTTAAGGAGTCAGTGGAGCAAAATTAATGAGTTTACGATATAGATGTAAGAAATAATATATGCCTTAGGTTTAAGTGCATGTGGACAAAGAGAGCTTTTCTGTACAGTGAAGGATTGGAGTATGTAACTGAGATGGTATAGACTTCTCAAGACAGAGACCACCCCTAACATGTTCTGACAATGGCTACTCTGTGACCATGTGGCTTTTAGAGTTAAATTGTCTAAAAGATGTAATTACAACCACATTCAAAGAGTAAGCAAATTGTAAAATTAAATGAAGTGTTAGAATGAAGTAAAATATAAGGTGGTTTACTTATTTCTTGTATCTGCAAGAATTTCCCTTTGTAAATGAAAGTATGAAGTGGCCTCATTAGATGCACTGTTCAGGTGTAGAGAAGAGAAAGGGTGATGAGGTCACATGTGCTCTGGTCATAAGCAAGCTCAGTTCATTTGTTCTTCACTGCCTTGTTTGAGATGTTCCTTAGAAAAAGAAATAGTGTCTCTGTCAGCAACCTTAATTTTGTCAATTATGATTAAGGCTTTCTTCCCAGCCAGTTGGAAATATAAACTAGGTCCTGGTATAAGAGGCCTCTTTCCTTCTCATGGTCCCTTAATTTTCCCCAACTTGTATCCTGCCTCATTATTATCAGCATTTATCAGATGGGGATGTAGAAGCATAGAAAAGCAAATTGTTTACTCACAAGCATAGCTAGAAAATGTCTAAGTGTCAACGGTGCCTTTGTAGTCAGTTTTCGAATTCAGAATAACCAAAGCCCAGAGTGAGTGCTTTGTGCTTGGCCTCAACTGAATACCAAATGGTAAATGGAGGGTCTGAGCAGATGGCTGAGAGTGAAACACTTGCTGTGTAAGTGTTTGGAACTGAACTTAGATCCCAAGAATCATGTCAATGCTGGGTGGGCATGATAGTCGCCTATAATTCTAGCACCTAGAAGGCAAAGAGAAGGGATCCATGGAGCAAGTGGGCTAGCAAGAATAGACAAATCAAGTTCTAGGGTTTCATTGAGAAACTGCCTAAATGAATGAAGTGGCTATTAATCAAGGAAGACAGTGTTAACCTTAGGCATGTACACACACACACACACACACACACACACACACACACACACACACACAGCTGTTCCTTGAAGATATTCAACAAAAGAAGCTTAAGGTGTTACCAGACAGTGGCCTTTGTATTAAGGACACAGCTGTGCCTTGATATCTGTGAGTACTCTCCAGAGCCCACATAACACTTAGGTTCTCAGATAAAGTGGCACAGCATTTGCATATAACTTATCCCTCTCCCTTTTTATAAGCTTTCAATCACCTCAGATTGCTGATAAGATCTAACACAGTATAGATGCTATACAAAAAGTTGTCACACTGTATTGTTGAGGGAGTAAAGAGAAAAGAACTTGTGTTTAGTACAGATGCTACTTTAAAAAAATCACTTTCAATCCAACTTTTTGGGAATCTATAGATACCAAACCCACAGATATTTAAGGCCATTCTTATTTTTTTGTTACCAAGTAAGCAAGGGCATTCAGTAATGATTAAAAGGCCAATTCATGGAAAGCGCATGATAGTTTTAAAGAAATATGCATTAATAACAGAATCTCAAAATAAGTAAATTATATAATGCTACACAAACTTACAATATAGTTGGAAATTGATAGTAAGCAGTTAGTAGGTGTGTGGAAAATATAAACAGTATTGCCCCCATCATGACTTAAGTGAGATTACCAAAATTAGAATGAAAGAAAGACATCACTACAAATTCTACAGATATTAAGAAAATATAATGATCAACTTTAAGTAAGTAAGTTCAATATAATAAGTTGTGGTTAATATATTGTATACACTAATAAAGTTTGCCTGATGATCAGAGGACAGAGCCAGTCACTAGATTAAACATAGAGGCCAGGCAGTGGTGGCACATACCCTTAATCCTAGCACTCCGGAGGCAGAGATCCATCTGGATCTCTGTGAGTTCAAAGCCACCCTGGACTACATGAGATTGACTCAGTCTAGGAGAGAAACAGAGCCAGGCAGTGGTGGCACATACCTTTAATCCCAGCATTTGAGATCTCATGTCTTTACTTGGGAAGTAAACATGCCTTTAATTCCAGGAAGTAATATAACAGGGTATGAAAGGTAATATAAGGCATGAGGAGACAGAAACTAAAGGCTCTTTTTGGCTGAGGCCTTTCAAGTAGGACTCAGAGGCTTTCAGGATCGGCTGAGGAGTTGGCGAGGTGAGACTGCTGTGGTTTTCTCTGATTCTCTGATCTTTCAGCTTTTACCCCAATATCTGGCTCAGGGTTTTCTGTAGCTAGAGTTTTCCCGCCTGGCTCACAGTCAGTACAAATCTCTCTAAACTGCCAGTCCCACAGCTATTCAGACCCAACCAAATAAACACAGAGACTTATATTGCTTACAGACTGTATGGCCGTGGCAGGCTTCTTGCTAACTATTCTTATAGCTTAAGTTAATCCATTTCCATAAATCTATACCTTGCCACGTGGCTCGTGGCTTACTGGTGTCTTCACATGCTTCTTGTCATGGCGGCAGCTGGCAGTGTCTCCTTCTGTCTTCCTGTTCTTTCTTTTCTCCTCTCTGTTGGTCCCGCCTATACTTCCTGTACATATACATGTATATGTGCATATATGAGTGTATGTGTATTCATTAATGTCATAGTTTAATTTTAAGAAAACTATCATTCTAAGTGTATCCACCTGTAATTCTATCAAACATGTAGAGTAGAAATACTATCAATATTAAAATGTAACTTTTAGAAAGTAAAGGAGTTCTTCCCAATTTATTTCTCCACAGTACTCGGTAACAAAATCAGACAAAGACACACAGTGAGAAACTGTGTATGAACACAGGTTGAAATAATTATGGGAGCAAGATTTCACTACACCGTCCAGAGTGACCTTTATCATCCCACCTCAACCTCTCAAGTACATGGATAATAGGCATCTTCTACCATGCCCAGATAGATACCAGCATTCTTAAACTTTAGCCACTGAATCTAATAATATAAAAGGAGGACAATGACTAATGACTGACTAATTTAATCCCAAAGGATTTGGTTCGATATAATGCTAGATGGATGTAATATTGGTTGGATGTAATGTTAGAATCCAGACCATACTACTGCTCAGGTCACAGTACCTTCAGCGGCCTCTCTCCTCTACCAGATGTTGTCAGAAACCCCACTGGGGTCACTGTCTGTGAACCTCTAGCTAACATATGTCCAGGTACTAGGATTTCTCAACTGTGGAAGTGAGTTCGCATCAGAGGGGTTATTGATGCCCACACATCCTGCTCCCCACACCCTTCCCATCTTATCACTTGGGAATCAGAGAGTCTGTCTGAAGGTTCCTGCTATAAAACCACTCACTTAATCAGAGGTATAAGAAGACACCCCTTTGAGGGCTCAGATTCCTTTCTTCAAGCCCCCTGCCGCACTGTTATGTGTCTTCCCATCATGTTAATAATTCTTCTAATAAATTTATTTTTCCTGACAATCCATCTCAGTGTCCCTTCTGGACTGATGACTTGAGACCTTTCAGTTGGAATTTTTAAAATTCAAAAAACAATAATTGTTTTGTCTTAATAACAAAATAAAAGAGAAAATAACATGACTATTTAAATAGATGAATACAAAGCATGTTAGCTTCAATATGAAATTATAAAGTTTTCACCAAGTTAAGAATAGTGAATAAAGCTCATTACCAAGATCTTCCATTAACTTCACATTTAAGCTAAAGTGCTGCATTCTTTTCCCTAAGATTGATTTTTCTCATCCTTCCTCTCTTTTTGCTTCAAGATTTCTCATTTTAAATTATTATTGTTACATACACATATATGCATAAACATAAATGCAACCTTCTGAGTCCATTCAGTGTTGCTTGCATGTGAAGGATTTCAGGGCTGACTACTTGGTATTGGATAACAATTAGGAGGCTCATTCCTGGAGGAAGACTCATTCTGCTACTTGATCTCAGCATCCCTTAGTTGCCTACAGTTCTTTGTTTATGAGTGAAGACCCTGTGAAATTTCCCTCTTCCATGTTAGCATGTCTATTCGTGTTGTGATTCTTCAGGTCTTATTTAGGCAGCCATATTATTGAGGCTGCCTAATCGTGTGTGAAGCTTCTCTGTCATTTCTAGGAGACACAATCTCATATCAGTTTTCCTGGTCTTCTGGCTCTTAGAGTCTTTCTATCCTCTCTTTCTGGATGTTCCCTGAGCCTTAGGTGTAAAGTTATATCATAGGTGGATCCACTGGGGCTGGGCACCACATGAAAGCTGTTCTCATTGTCCATTGTGGTTTTCTGTAATGGTCTTTGCATGTTGCAAAGAGATGCTTCTTTGGTGAGGGTTGTGAACTACACTTGTCTATGGGTATAACTCTTAGTGTTTAAAATGAAGTTAGGAATTATGTTAGTTTTCTAAAGTGGTCATGCCTTTGTCTTAGTCCTTAAAGCAGAGGAATGAGAAGAAAATGCTAACTGATCACATGCTGGAAATGAAACAGATACAACTTATTTTATGGGATTTTATATATCCCTGATATTATTCATGTGAAAATCTAGAAAAATTATATTGTAACAGTTTCAGAAGCAGGTAGGAAATTTCTTGAGCTGGAATCAGGAGAGGAGGAGTTAGGGTGAGCAAAATATTTTATACATTGTATATTCAGTGTTACACTCTTAAGGTGGAGGCTCTGACCAGTGCAAGTTATATCTCAATTGGGGGGAAAATGCCCTTAAATATTATCAGTGAACAGAAAGTAAAAATTGTAAAAGGCTCATTAATGAACGTGATAAATAAATCTTTCAAAATACAGCAAAATATATAAAAAGGAGGTTAACAATTAGCAAGGATGTAATAAACAAGCTGTTACACGACCAAAATTCTCTGATAAAAAAGAAAATTTCAAGGTAACTTTGTGATAAAAGAAGTTTTTTGGAAGTTGATGAAGTAAAATGTTAAGACTGGTTTGACAAAGCAGAGCCTTTGCATGTGTTCATCAGTATACACTGGCAAACAGTGAGGTCATCAGTACACACTGGACAGCACAGTGAGGTCATCAGTACACACCGGAAAGTGCAATGAGGTCATCAGTGTACACTGGGAAATGCAGTATGGGCTTATTCAGTCTGTTCAGAAGTACCCAAAACCAAGCCAGCCTGGAGACAGATGCCTGGTCATCGGTGAATCTAGCAGAAACAACAGATGATGCAGGATTGCTGATTCCACATGGTGAAATAAATCAAATGATTCCTGAGCTACACCATTCATAAAATCTCAAGTCCATATACACCTAAAACTTAAACACAAATGTAAAAATTGCTCCTGGAGTTCATAAGAGAGGGGTGAGGGGTTATAGGAACAAGGCGGGTGGTGTCAGGATCATGATGGGAAAAAACACAGAGACAGCTGACCCAAACTAGTGGGAGCTCATGGACTCTGGACTGACAGCTGTGGAGCCTGCATGGGACCACACTAGGCCCTCTGAATGTGGATGACATTTGAGTGTCTTGATGCGTTGTGAGTCTCCTGGCAATGAGCCCAGGACTTATCCTAGGTACACGAACTGGCTTTTTAGAGCCCATTCCCTGTGATGTGATGCCTTACTCAGCCATGATTCAGGGGGAGGGGCTTGGTCCTGCTCCAACTTGGTATGCCAGCCTCTGTTGACTACCCAAGGGAGGCCTTACCCTCTATGAGGAGGGAATGGGGGGGGGGTGAGAAAAGGGAGGGGAAATGGCAGAAGGGGAAGGAGGGGGAACAGGTATGTAAAATGAAAAAAAAAAAACAAAAAAATTTTAGAAGAAAATACGAAAAAATCATCATAAATTTGCAGTAGAGGAAGGGTGTAACACAAAACAAACTGTAAAGGGAATAAATAGTCAAATTAGACTTCATTAAAGTTAAAACTTCATTCTATACAACTAAAAATACTATAAAGAAAATAAAATTATTTGTGTATATAAAATTATTGACTAGAATACACATTTTCAAGAATAAAAAATAATTCAATAGGAAATAGAAGTCATATTTGAACTTGTAAAAACATTAAAGGAAGTTTAGTGTTGTTTGCATTAAAGAAATCTAATGAGAAGCAGAAAGTGCAAATTAAAACCACGGCTCAGGGAGATGAGAATTATCAGTCTGTGCTGGTGAGTATGAATTAGCAGTTTGGAAGTCAGTTTGGTATTCTCCATATAACCAAGGACAGCAATCCCTGGTAGCCAGGGCCACCTCCACAGAGTGTCTTGCACATATACTACCTAGATGTGTGCATTAATGCTTACTGTAGAATTGTTTTTGACAACAAAATTGAAAAGAATGTAAATATCACCAATAAAATGAAATAACTGCACTGTAGTTTTATGATACAATGGAATTCCTGGCAGATAATAAAATAAATGTGTCTCTAGTGACCTGAATTAACCCAAAAATGGTCCACAAAGGAAAGCAAATTGCTTACAAATACGCACAGGTTACCTACAAGTTGCATATTCAAATAAAGTCTGTAGACAGAAAATATAAAAACAACAACATATGTTGATTATAGAAACATGAGTATGAAGCAAAAATTCCCCAAATAGGTTTATAACACAGCCTCAGTTTCAGAAGAAGAAGGGAAGGAAACCGAGTATATGTGTGTGTGTGTGTGTGTGTGTGTGTGTGTGTGTGTGTGTGTGTGTGTGTTGTCATTAGATAGAAATATCAGTTCGGAATTCTTTGAAAATAATGGATAAGGAACAAATGTGTTAATATTTAAATGTTACACCTGATAAATTTTGATGCCACATTTATTGGGTTTCTTGTGTTATTTCCAATACCCTTTGTTCAGTTCAAATGTTTTCTAAATTAAAAATACAAAATTTGAAACTGAAAAGTTCCTTTGGCTGTCCATAGGCCTGGCCTGGGTGAAGGTTAGCTTCCAGCAAGTGGAGGGTTGAACTAGGTATGGTTGGAAATGGCTGCTCTGGGCTCCTTGAATCTGCCTATAGGTTCTCCATCCTGGTTTCTTCCACTGCCTTATATTCTGTGAATGAGCATATGGGCAAAATGTGGTCCCAGGGTGACTCCAGCTGCTTTCTTAGTGGGGCTGTTGGATGAAGAACTCTGGTCATTGTGTTACCAGAGTTGTTAGTGTCAGTGCATAGGTCCTGGAAGCCTTAGCAATCCAGGTTCAACCACCCATCCTCACCCTTGGTAGGCTAATTAGACAAGCAGTGAAAAGCAGAGAAATATTTATTCAATATGCTTTGTTAGGAAGAGTAACCAAGACGTACAGTGACATGCCCCAAAGTCGATCTTTAGGGTCCTGATACAAGTAAAAAGAGGACAAGGTGTGGTTCCACTCGTCATCATTGTCTGGGCTCCATTCTTCTGCATGGTGGTCTAAAAAGTTGTCAAAACTGTGAACTATCATTCTGGGAGACAGGTCCTCCCCTGGCTGGCACCAGATTTCAGCCTCTACCTTCTCCAAGCTAAGACTCCTGGGAAATTTCAGTTCCTTAGCGATCCATTGTCTTCATAGTCTGATAACCACAGGAAGGGCACACTGTCTTTATGTCTTAGAAATCTTCATTTCTGATAGGATGGTTACATTTTCGTTTACTTTATAGAACATTAAGTAATTAGCTAGATATCCCTGTGTCTAGGAAAACCAGGTTCCTAAGAACAGGCTCTCCTGTTCTCCTGATTGTGGAGGCATATTTCTCTCCATTTATAAAGAAAAGCAAGTCCAAGCTGACTTCCCAGGCAGATCTCCTGGGGTGGAATTCCAATCCTGTCCTTTATTAAGGACCTTGGGAAAAATTGCCTAACTTCTCTCGATTTCCTCATTTAGAAAATGATGCTGAAACGCTTACCTCAAGGGGTGTCAGTGAAGGTTAGATGAGACAGTGCCCAGGCTAAGGCTCTTCAGAGGTGAGGAGGAGCCTTTCCTAAACACTCAGGAACCTGAGTTGGAAGCCTTCGCTAGCTCCAGGTGGGTCGTATGGTTGCTGGTGTAGCTGGTAGGCTCCTTTCTCCCACCCCAGTTTTCTTTGTCTCAGATCAACCCAATTGCCACTTCTTCTACACAGAGCATCCTAAAGGAGCCACTGCTGTAATAACAACAACAAACAAGTTAGGAGGAATTACCCTCCCATTTCTCTTGTAAATGTCGACAGGTTCCATCGTTATATTACAATCCCAATTAAAGAGAAATTCCCCACTAAGCCATAAACCTAAAATGAAAAAAACCCTATAGGGATGAATCAGCCTCTTCCGTGAGCAAACCTGCTATTTATCCTTTTGTTGTCACTGTGAAAGTGTGCTCAAATCCCCACTGAGCCGGCCCTGCATGCCGAAGAAGACATAAAGCTCTGGCATCCGTCGCTGGTCTGTCAAGACTTTCCTTGTAACGAGTCTCCCATGGATTTGATTATTATTGGGTATTAATTATTAATGGTTTCTCCTGCAGGAGGCCTGCGGGGGCTTCTTTTCTCCTCAACCTCTCTTTTGAACTGGAATTAAAAAATAACCAAAAATCCCCCTAGAGGATTGGGGAGGAAGAGAGAGGAAATCAAGTGAGTCCCTGGCTGGTCTTCATCAAGCCTCCGCTTGATATTCTGGGGCTGTTCTCCTCATTAAGTGTGGGGAGAGCAGAGCTGCTCCTGTTACAGCGTCCTCTAGCTGCCTGCAACCTGCTCTCAATCACACAGGAGAAACAAAGCGCCCTTCTGCCTACCTCTTCTCCCCCTACCCTTATGATCCTCTCTAACCCTGTCTCTTTTGGCAATTAATTTCCTCCGATGGTTATGTTGATTTTGATGGCTTCCTAATGATCAGAAATATTTGGCAGATTAACATCATTTAACTTTCCTCTCCCTGGGGGAGCAAGACACAGGGAGGAGGCTAAATGGTGCGAAACAGCTGGAAAAGGCAAGAGCGAAATCAGAATTCTGTGCCAGGCATGTCAGTGGGACAGTGAAAGATGGAAGAGGCTAGTGGAAAGTGAAGCTTACTTAACAAATACTTACAAGGCTGAGAGATCAGAGGCAGAGCCCTGCACCCACTAGTCATGGCTCTCTCTTTTATTCACTGTCAACCACCCATATGTGCCTTCCTAGTGGCGTTTTAAAGATGACTACACCTGTCAGGGTGTCTGGGAGGTGAAGACAGAGCAGATGTTGAGATTTGTGCCAAGGAAGGAAAAAAAAAGGCAAGAGAAAGTTACTGTGCCTGGGTATTCTGGCGCGCTCCCCCCTCCCCTGTCACTCTCCCCTGCTCCATAAGGCGACAGTCCCGGCATGGTGCTGCAGATGGAAAGATGGGATTTAATTCTACTGGCATTCAATCAAAACAGAATAATGTGTTTAATATCCCTGCGGTGTAAGTGAAAGGGAGAGATTCATGAGCTCTTGGGAAGCATGGGGTTCCAAGCAGTGCTTCACTGTTTCCCTGTATATAAACACAGACATTATGGTGGAAGCTAGGGATACTTCCAAACTGCTATCTCCATTCTACACTCACATTGCTGCTTGAAGTTCAAGCCTTCCTAATAATGATATGACACTCAACGAGAGACCAACTGAATTAATACAA
This sequence comes from Peromyscus leucopus, assembly GCF_004664715.2. Lineage (NCBI taxonomy): Eukaryota > Metazoa > Chordata > Mammalia > Rodentia > Cricetidae > Peromyscus > Peromyscus leucopus. Next base: position 4,406,452 of record NC_051076.1, on the reverse strand, counting down.
AGACAGGCATCCAGTGCTGAACCTCAGAGGAAGGTGTCTTGCTACCTGTCATTTGGAAGAGAGATGCTTCTGGCTTGCAGGTAGACCAAGGACATAAAAGCCTAGAAATGCCATCTAAAGTTCTATCTAAAATCTCATGGATAGTAATCATGGAGCTGTAAATGTGTTTATAAAATTGCAAAAATCTGTGAAACAAGGGAAATAGGTCTGGTAGTAAATCTCACAAAGCATTGAGCAAGACTGATGTAGGAATATAGAACTGTGAGTCATTGTTGTCATTTGTAATTTTCTAGTGCATATATATATATGTATATATATATATATAGAGAGAGAGATCTAAATAATATTTATATCTATCATCTATCTATCTCTGTCGTTATTTAACTATCCACACATATCTATACTGATGGATATCTATTCACTGTGAGTGTGCTTATGTGTGAGGTTCTTTACTCTCCTGCATCAGAAATCACCTTGGGAGCTTATTAAAAAATGTAGATGCCAACAAAAGAGGGTGATAAAGACAAAACATTATACACTTTAACTCAATCTCATGCAGATATATATTTAAATATATGCACATATATTCATACATATACAAACACACATGACATGGAGGAAAGCGACTTACCTGGATGGTGGGGTCCACAGGCATGGAGAGGAGAGCAGTGAAGGGAGGAGGGAGAATATGAAGAGACTATAATGCTTTATTTACATACATGCTGTGTATGTATGTAAATTTCAGGTGAAACCTGTTATTTTGCATGCCAACCAAAAACATGCTTTAAATAAGGAAAATGGCATCTGAAAAATGGACCCATTTTAGAGCCACAGAAATAAGTAAATAAATGAAATAAAGTACATGAGAGGTAAACACCTGTCCTCTGCCAACTAAGCTGGAGCTTCTTAGGTTGGTCTGCTTGGTGTTGCATTCTCCACAGAGCTGTCCCACAAGCCCATATTACATTTATTTTGGCCTCTGGAGCTTACTCAAAGAGAATACTCCACTTCCTATATGATTTTTCAGAAAACATTTTGTGGTTGTGCATATATTTTATTATTTTCCATTTAAAAACATAAAAAAAAATAACAAATCTCAGTGTCTGCCAGAACCTCAATTTGTTCTCCTTTTCTATAAATGTATACACATTCCTCACTCACCACAGCCAGGAAGACTCCGTACACAGTTACATCACTGTTATGCAAATTTAGTTAATTCAGTAAAAAAAAATCAAAAGTTAATCAAATTTGTGGTTGATTGAATGAACCATTTGGGAGGATAAAAAAAAGATCTTCAGTCGGCATCATTATCAGTCAAGAGAGTTGAATCAGCTCATGTTGAGAATATGAGTACCACTGCGGAAGGCAATTTCCTTATTGTAACTCTCTTGTGACAGAGCTCAGTCAGAGAATATGCTTTTCTTCTTACAATTTCTGCAAGTCCGGCTAATAATAGCCATTGTATTAAATGGAAAACAACAACAAATGTTCCTGGGTTACAGAACAGCCTCAGACATCATTGATGGTACCCACATACTTATGATCATGCACTTAGGTCTCTAGAAGCTGCTGATACATTTGCATAAATCTGTGGGTCCATGGGACTACACTCTTCAAAGACATCCTTGATACGACTGGATCTGTCTCCCTGGCCTTCCTAGCTAGCTGCACAGCACTGCAAGAATATGCCAAGATACTTTATTCTTGTTTAAGCAAGAGCTACTGGTATACAAGAGCCTATCACTTCTGCTTGTTCTCTGTGCCACTCAGTGACTGATGCTACACAGTCGGCTGGCTCTTGTGCCAGGACTGGCAGCTCTCCACTCTGGACCAGGATCAGTTCCTGGAACTGGGACACAGGTCTCCACAGTTCTTTAAGAAGGGACTACCATTGTCTGCTTTGTAGAGAACAAGTTCTTTAAATTTCCTTCTGCCCATTTCCCCAAAGCCAAGCCTTTCTGGATGGATTATGCTTATTCATAGTAATAGCTCCTCATACTGAGCATCTCTGTTCTGGGAGTGCATGTCCTCGACTACAGCTATGGTTTTGGTTGCAGTGCATACTTGGATTGCCAATGCCTTGGCAATTCACATGTCATTCTGTGATAGGCTAGTAGCAGTCTGGACTTGGAGACTAGTGCCTGTTCATGTGTTCTATTTCTCATTCATCTTAGAGGTCAACAGGAAAACTTTCAAACACAAATTAACAAGCAAAAAATATATAAATTTACTTAATATAAGTCCTACAGGATACAAGAGACTTCAAAAGGAAATGAAAAACAGACAAGTTTCTCTTGAATATTTTCATGGCTTTGCTGGGAAGTGTTCAGTGGTGGAAAAAAATAATTGGACAAAGATGACATAATAAACTCATCAAGACCCACTCAGATTAATCTCTGGATATCTAATGTGCAGAGAAAGGCTACCTCTCTCCTCCAGGGAGATAAGGGCATCTTTCTCAGTAGAAGTGCTTATGACATACTACTGGAGAAGATCAGAAATGCTTCTAGCTTACATGTATGACTTGGGGAAGAAGAATGAAAAGTCAACAAGAACTTCCTGCTTTTGTGAGATTCTCAGATTCTCTCAGCTTAAGAGGCTTAGTACATCAAGGGTCAGGTTTGGGGGTTTCAAACATGAGCCCCATTAACATCAACTCAAGACCCTCTGTGACTGAAAATACTCTTATCTATTTGACATCCAACTGAAGTAAGTTTCTGTTAAGTCTAGATTGCAAGTATGCCCTTCCACAGTTTCTTCCATGATTTTGTAGTACCCTGACCCTGTGACACACTAGTAAAGAACAGGTCCACGAAAACCTGAGTATTGTTGAATATGCAATGTGTGCGGTCATTTGCCTTTTGTGAACATTCACAATATGCTGGGAATTCACTTGGCTTGTATTCTTGCCTTTAAATTGTTTAATATCCCTCAAGTGGATGAATCTGACTCCACTTCAGATGACTAGAAACTGAGGTTAACAGTCACACAACTGTTACCAGAATTCAAATATAAATATGTATGAATTTGAAAATCAGTGGTCTTTCCTAAAATCCCTTGTTACCTTTTTCCTAGTGTTGTTTTCCCTTCTGATGAAGTCCAGCAGAGAGCAATCATTGTCCTTTGCTCCATGAAGCCATATCCTACCCTCCATTCCACCAAGTCCATAAGCCACAAGTTGTCATATTTCATTGTTGTCTTGATTTGTACAGTTGAACCTTCTGTAGGATCCCTTCCAGTAGGAAAAGGGGGGAATATCCTGTATCTGTAGACTGCATTCACAGTCCTGGATTGGATGACTCCTGGTCCTAGAATTTTGCTTAGAACACATTTCACCCTCCTTACCAGTAATTTGATTTCTTCCAGAAACACCTTTAGTTCTCAGATCCAACCCTCTAGACATCAACCTCTTTTCTTTATGGAACCTCAGTGCATCATTGCCCTTGTTTCTTTTAAGAACCTTCTAGATATCTCACTTAACTGCAACTTTGAATGAAGACACAGGAGTGCCTTCCACTGTCTTCCCTGAAGCATAGTCCCTAGAAACATATGTTTGGATTATACCTAATAGAGTCTAACCTTCATGTACACTGTGGCTTTGCCTTTGTGTGTTGTATGTACAGAGGTAGGCCATGCGTCCTCATCTCTGACAGTTATTGTCCTGAAGAAATATCTAGAATGCATAAAGCTAACATGGGTAGAATGACTTATGCTTTAGTGAGTGGTATTTAGACTCAAAACTATGTTATTAAAAAAATCAATTAGCTATAAAAAATGTCTAAGCTCCAAGTTCTCTTCTATTTGCAGCATGGCAGCAGTGGCCAGTTAGCATCTGGGTGTCCTCGAGACATTCGGAGCCTTTCATTCATCATACATGGCATTTGCATATTGAAAATATCATACTTTATGCACATGCCTTCCAGGCTACTTTGGAGACTATGATTGCTGTCTAATCCTCACATAAATCAATGCACCAGGGAGTGTGCTTCTGAGCACAAGGAGAATCGTGGATGCTCTGCTTCACTCTCTCCGCATCCCCAGTAGATGCAGTGCCTTCATTTCCTCTTCTTTCTTGTTGCTATTAAAATTCTATTAGCCATTTGTGAGTATTATTTTATGCCATCTGCATTTTCTCTAAGTTATGACAGAGACAGCTGTAACCATTTGTATGCATTTTCAGTGCAGGAATTCTTTTTGTGGAAGAACAAAACCTTTCCTTTGCATGTTCATGTATCCAAATAGAAGGATGGATTGTTTATAAATCTTTTTCCCTTCCAAACATTGGCTTATTTGCTAAGGAGAAAGGCAAAAACATTTGATCTCAAATAACAAAGTATGAGCCTGCTTTTTTCGTAGGCACCTCTTAATCAAAGTTGACCTCACAACTGCTGCAAGGCTGTGTTCAGTTTTGGATCTGAAGGCATTCAGGGTGTTTTCTCCATTCAGCTGCTGTGTCTCAGTTAGGAGCACAGCACGTGTAGCTAGTCTCTTTCCTATTTCATGACACAGGAATAGATCCTGTTCTTTGTTAGGGAAGGTGTAGGCTGATTAGAAGGCCAAACACTTTATCACCCAGGGAAGTCTTTCCTGGTCATTGCTCATCTCACCCAGGGGAGTGAGTCTTCTCTTGGCCATTGCTCTAGAATGGAAGAGCCATGACCCAGAAGCAGAACATACCCCATATTTTCTCTTCTCTTCACTTATTTTTTTTCTGTCTTTTTAAGACATGTTTCATGTATCCCAGGCTGGCCTCAACTTGAAATTTAGACAAGCATGACCTTGAATTTCTGATATACTTGACTCTAAAAAGTGCTGGGATAACAAACTTGTACTACCACTTCTAGTTTATGTAATGTTGGAGATAGAACCCAGCACCTCATGAATGCAAGGTAGTCACCCCCTTTTGAGGTACCACCCTACACAGCATACAAAGTTAAATACTGCTAAACTTCAGCTAAGAATTTAAGGTGACATAGACATGGAAGTTTCTAGAAAGTCTTCCAAGGAAGTTACCTGAGACTCATTCCTCTTTCATTTATCTAACAAAACCCTGGGGAGTTTTTATTAACATGGTAGCCATGTTCTTTACTCTGATGTTAATGGTGGCTGCTGAGGTGGCTTTCTTATGGAGCTTTTCCTGGTATCATCAGGAAATGAATGAGCTTTCTTCTGATGAGGTATGTGAGGAAAACAGGGTTTTGTTGGTGTTGTTTGTTTGTTTGTTTGTTTTTAACAACCAAAGTTTGGCCTTCCCCCCAAAGTAGTTCTGGCTAAATTCCCCAGAATAATGTAAAGGTAACACTCTATCTGAGCCTATGTTTTCCAAAGACAGACAATATAGTTTCATTTAAGAAAATGTACTTCTTCTAGTTGCATAGTTTGGTTCCTTATGGAATCATAAACTCCTTCTGTGTTTCTCCAGAGGAGCGTAGCACCTCTTCCCTTGGCTGCTGTTCTACATAGTATCTGCCTTAGCTAAGACCAACTCTGTGTGAGGAACCTGTGATACAGAGGTGACCTCTGACCTACAGACTTCTTTGATTTAATGGGATGGATATTAGTCTCACCACCTCTTTGTTGATAATAGCTGTAAAGTAAGGAAGTGGAAGTTAGGGGAAGAGACAGATGATACAAAAGACATTAAAAAAATAATGACAATAATTTTGCAATGCCTCAAAGCAGATATAAAGAAAATTGAATGAAATCACATGAGAACCTTGAGCCCTGGACTCCTGTGGTGGAAAAACAAGAAGCTATCTATTATTCTGGGATGTTTCAGCAGGTTGCAGAGCTTTTTGATGTGTTTTAATAATGTTGACACTGAGTTATCTTTTGAGGGGGCAGAGAGTGAAGCATGCCTGAAATGCACAGAGGCTTCTCTAGCTTCCCAAGCTAAGCCAGAAGACATACTCTTCAAAATGATCCCCACAGGAATAGCCCATAAGTCTCTGGCTCATCACCAATGAGGATACTTGAAGCAAGAAACCAACAACCACCAGGGGCCCAGCCTGTAACTTAAGCAAAGAAACAGCAAACTTACAGGAAGGACCAGCACCCTGAGCAAAGGGCCTGTTGCTGGTATGAAAGGGTGATTGGAATGACCCCTACTGTCTTTCTGAGTGCTCACTGAGTCTCCACTCTGCTTTCAAATATGGATAAGAAAATATTCTAGGAGCCTGACAACAATATGAGCAAATGAATTAAAGTCAGGCAGTGCATGTTCTAGGTAGCCAGGTGTTGGCTATGCTAACAGAACTCAGCTCCTTAGTCTAAGATCACAAGTTGATGGTCTCATATGCTGATATTAACTATGCCTGATGGTAAGACTTGTCTGAACGCAACTCTGTGTGTAAGCCATCAGTTCCAGAGAAGGACAGTGACTCTCTAGGAGGCAGATGTCTGACCTAGGTCAGACTATACTATGCTAGACTTCCTTGAAGCTAGTGGTTTCAACATGACAGAGCCTGGTCATTGAGGTATAAACTTCAGTCTTCCAAGATCTGAGCTGGTTACCAGAGTTAACAGATAAAATACAGAAAACGTTGCCTCCTTAGACCTTTAAGAAAGCCACAGATAGTGTTCTCAAATATTTCATGGGAAATGTTGAGGCTGAAAAGTTACTTGTTATTTGTCCAGCATTTAAATCTAACTGGAATTCTTAGCATTTATTTGCCTCTTGTTTAATTCATGCGTGTAGTGTGTAGTTTTGCTTAACACATAGCTTCCAGAATCCCCTCACTTTTCTTCTCATCTTAACATCAAAGTACAGTTGGTCTTTGGCATTAGCAGGTTCCATGTCTTCATAGTTAACGAAACACAGATTGAACATACTCAAAAATAAAATGTCTACACTGAACATGTACAGATATTTTTCTTGTCATTTCCCTAAACAGCAGAGCATCACAACTGTCTACACAGAATTTACATTGCCTTAATGTTATAAGTCATCTAGAGACAGTTAAAAGCATTCAGTATGATATGCATAGGTTTTATGTGAATGTTATGTCTGTGTATGTATGACTTATGTATGTGTGATACAGGCACTGGGTGTGCCAATGTGAGGGTGACTCCACATGCAAGCATAGGTTCAAGTAATGTGTATGGTATCTTTCTCTATGGTTCTCCACCACATTCCCTTAAGGCAGGGTCTCTCATTGAACCAAAAAAACTCTGTATTTGACCTAGCCTAGCTGACCAGCAAGCTCTTTAGGTCTGTCTTTGATCTCGAGTGCTAAGATTCTAGGCACACACAGCCATGCCTGTCTTTCTACATGGGGACTGGGTGTTAGATATCAGGTCTTCGTGCTTACCCACTGAGTCATCATATTTAAAACATCCTGAGTTTTGTGGAGTTCCCCTCCAGGATGAAATGTTTCAACTCTGAGAATATTGCTATACAACACCTGGGCAGACCTGACACTCATAGGCTAACTCATGATCTAATCCAATGGACTTTCTGATGTTTTCTTTACCTTAAAAATGGCATTGAGTTCTCAGTTTCCAAACCTTATCTTCTTGACCCCTATGACTAATCAGATCTTCATCCTTCTGGTAGTTCCCTGGCTTTCTTGGGCATTGGCCTAGAACCTTAAATTAGATAGATGGTGTGAGATGCCTTCTAAAAGCTTCTCATGAGGTTTGCCTGAGGTGAGCTCAGTGTGCCAAGAATATGGTTGTTTGGTTCTTTGATTTTTTCCAAAAAGTTGGCTCTGGCTAAGACTAGAGAATCTGTTGGGCCCTGAGCTTCAACTTCTGACTGTGGTTTGTGTCCCTTTATCTCTGGTGCAGACTTCCAGCCTGATAGGAGCTTGGGGTTTTGCTAAGAGAAACACTGTAGTGTTTTCTCCAAACTTTGTCATCTTTTATAGGAACCTACTTTCTTGGTTCAACTACAACAGCCCATGCTGCTTGATGTGGACTCTCCTAACTTTGACCCTCTGGTCTTTTTAGAGTCCCAGATCACTTCTGTGTGCCTCTTATACCTACAAAGTCCTCTCATGGAAAGCATATTCTCTGCTTCTAGTCTTGCCTGGAGCTTATACTAGTCTTGGATGGAGAAGCTTAGGGAATTCTTTGTTGTTCTCCCACAGCCTAAGAGCAAATATTTTTCTTTGGCTACACTGTATGTAACTAGCTCTTCTGAAACAATCTCCAAAGTCAAGGTGGTGCAAGCATGGCATTCTGCATACAGAATAAGAAAGTTATTTATTCGACTTTGATTGCTAGGTCATCATTTGTTGAAATATCAATGACCTTCATGCCTTGAAATAGAAAGAATAACTGTTTTCTCACAGAAACATTATTTAATTTGTCCTTTCACAGAGAAGAGGAGCATTCAGATTGAGAGGAATCACATTAAACCATTTGTTCACACTGGGTGTTTTCAGTTTCTATTCCAGGTTGTCTCTTCTCATCATTTTCTGTGCTCTCCATATATTAAACTTTTTGATCTTCTCATCCATAATCAGGCCCACGACATTCAAGCATGGACAATGGAACCTGGGACAAGCTATCAACTCCTCTGTTCTTGAACTGCTCTGTGTATGAGACCATTTGTCAAAACAGAGTCAATCTATGACTCTTTGCATTCAGTATGTTTTCCCTAAATATTTAAGCCAACATTTTGGGAACTCAACATAGGCATATTCTCTGAAATATGTTTCTTTCATTGGGAACTATAATCCATTTTTGAGAAGAACCTTAAATTCTAAATCTGCCCCTTATATTATAAATCCACAAATAAATTTTTATTCTAAAGAAAAATCTTAATGCTTCTTAGATTGTCACCATTAAAGGGTAAAGCTTACTAATTTTTAATTTCCTTAGCATTTTCTTTCTAAATGAGGAACAGATTGTGGAAGGAAAAAATTGATAATCATAACTTGCTAGCTGCTTTGTTAGCACAATCTATTCCTGAGATTTTATAAGATCTGGCTTACAAAGCACTGGTTGATAAATGATTCAATATTTAACCATGATTTACCTGTACCATGTGGAAGAAAATTATGCTGATGGTGCTAAAATCATTGGAACAGAGATTTTTACATCCCACAGAACATGTCAACACAGTGTTGAGTGTGAATTGCTCATTTGGGACATCAAGTGTTCCTCTTTTTAGGATGTAGGATTATATCTCAATATAAATGGCTGGTAGAAGTAAACAAAATGAGCCCCGTGTCTGCCTGGTGATAAAGATCAGGAGTGAGGGATGGAAGGGCTCCTTTGCCATCTCTAGACGTTGAACAAGTAGATTTCAAACCCAGTGGGTGGCATGAGCCTAGAAAATAGAGAATCATTCAGACCATGTGGAAATCAACAGAACTCCATGAAAGGAAACCTTTTTCCTTTAAAGGAATGACTCAAGGAGGGAATGTGACACCTAGCTCCTCTCTGAGGTCTAGCTACCTGTATATGTATCAGAAAACTTTACCCAGCTAAATTAATAAAACTGAATGTTACAGTTTAGGAGGTTTCCATCTGAAACTGCTTCTATAGACATTAGAAAGGCAATACCAGCACAGAGTTGATGAAAATTAGCAGAGAATCGACAGATGATTGTGAAATTTACCTTATTGAATACATAAGCCAAAGAAAGCCAGCAAGCAACAACTGGAGATGGTGAGTCTTATTTGAGCTTAGAGTAGGTAGGAAATAGCTAGACCTCTGCCAAGTCAGCATTCTCCTATGCAGGACAATAAGCTCTACATACATAGAAGCACCATTATATCTTATACTACCACTCCTGATCCAAAGGAGGTTTTCAATAAATAGATGTCTTTGTGTGCACATGTGTGCATGTATGCATGCATATATGTGTGTGTATGTGTGCTTATACATGTCACTAGGAAATGCACTGGATTTATTTACTTCTCTGTGTGTGCACATATATATTCATTATATATGTTTATATACATGGCCTGACTCTTTAGGGAAAAAGACAGTTTGGAAGCAATATGGATCTATGTAAAAGGTATCATGAGGCAAAGATGGTGAAATGAGAGTAGTTATTCGTCTTGTTGGAGAGGAGGCCAGGGAAAATATTCAAAGTCCATATTCTATTGTCCTAATATTAATCCTCAGAAGCTAGGTAGTCTTCCTGTCCACTCTAAAGACTGCAGGCCAAGCGACTGCCTTGTGTGTTATTAACCTGATGCATCTATGGCCAACAGCAAAATCTGGCTTTGCTTTATCTCTTTTCTATAAATTCCCATCAAGGTAACCAGATTTGTAGTCTCATCCAATAAATACACCATACTCTGGTCCTTCTCAAGGCCCAGGGCATTTTACTTGGTGTCTGGGCCAAGAGTTAAAATGAGATTTCAAGCCCCTTAAACTGATTCCAGGCCTTGCAGTTGGGCTGACAAATGACATTATTCTTGTAGAATCCAGCAAGTGCCAAGGTCCTTATCCTCAAAATCTGATGGCTTTGGATTTATAGGAAGGATTGCACTTCCTAGAGGCAATATAAGCAGCACCACCCAAAATGAGTAGTTATCATCATGTCGGTCATATTTAGTGTGATTTTCCTTCAACTTTGTAGGGTGGCAGATAGCTTGAAAATTCTAGTGTTCTTTGCATAATACTATGAAATATGAATGTGTTTAATTCCACCATTTAACTGGGAACATTTTTACTAGCAGAGTAACTATATTATAGGTATGCAACATAAAATCACAACACATGTGCATCCAAAAGCAAGCTCCGGGAGAAGCGTGGGCTGACATTTCTGAGTTTTGCCATTAATATTCATTTGCTGCTTGTTCATTTGTTTTGTTGTCTGCCTTGAAGACAAGCAGCAGAAGCCACCAAAGGTTTTAGAAAAATTTATGGGGAGAAAATCTAAATTTGAGAACATGCTATCCATTAAGTTATTGCTTCCTTTAAATTGGCAAGGGTTTCATTATTCAGTTTTAGAAAGGAAAATTCTTGAATTAGGGTATAAACTGTCTAATGTTTGGGAAAGGAAATTTGGAATACAGAAAGGCTTCTGTAGGATATGGTTTAAAAGCATGCAGCTGAGGGTCAGCCTGTCCCGGAACTGCATCTTGGCTCTTTCTTCCCTTCTCTGTCATTTTAGGTGTGCTATTTTTCTTTCCTTTTCTGTACTTTCTTCCTCCACAGAATGCTTAGAATACTGTCTTGGTATTTGTGTAGGTCTTAAATGAGGTTGGATTCCTTTAAGAATGCTATTGTTTAGGGCACACAATAAAAGTTTGAGGTAAGTTAAACAAACTAACTTCCTGAAAGATACTGGAGCTTTATAAAACCCATAAAACCCCGAGGAATCAGGTGTAGAAATGATATGGACCCGAGCAGAGGCATACACGGTAGTAGAATTTAGTAGCTCCATCTCTAGTTTGATCAGGCTGCATCAAAGGGAATAGATCTCCTCTACAACTAGCCTTGCTGACTCTCTGTGTCTGAAACACCAAAGAGAAAACATCTAGTTGGCCTGAAGTGGCCATAAGGCACATCCTTGGTTAAGGGTCAGAAGCATCTCTGACTACAGTTTTCTCAGGGCTGTATACAGTGAAGAAGGGTCATCATGACAGTGATGAATCAGATAGATCTGGAAGGGGAACAAAAGCCAGATATTCTAAAGGAACTGTGTCTTCTACAGAGGAAGAGCATATCTTACCCTCAGTAACTGCCAGGCATGGGCCTCTCCTGACCTTGTTTAAGGCAATGAGATGGTTCACACTAGCTGAGGCTGACTTGAAATAGTGGGCATTGCCTTGTAGTGTTCTGATACTAGACCAAAAGCTTTTAAGAATATCAGAAGGCCAGATCTCAGTGGTTTCCACCTGTGTGGACTGGGAACATGTTATGGATTCACAAGGAAGCTCTAGATCCAACCCTTTCAAGAGGAACCCAAGGAATTCTAATGATACTGTTCTTCAAAGTTGGGGCTCACAGAGACAGCTGAGACAATCAGCCCAGTTGACTATGACTAGGGCTAGACAACAGCATTTCCTGAATATACTTGAAGATCTATCTCTGGAGTCTTCTAAAAAGAAAATTAGTTCTATGATCACATTTTTTGTTAGCCAAATAACACATCTCTTGATAGATATTTCAAAATTATCATGGATTAAAAATAAAAAGTGTGTTCCTTCTTTTATCTCTGCTGACTACAGATGAAATCTACAAATATCTAAGAGAATGTGTGGAATCTGAGCTAACAGTGTGGTAATTTCACTGCTTCTCCTGTAGTGTCTGGGTCTGTTCAACTGCAGCTGGACTCGGATTCTAACCCTGCCTCATTTCTTGTGCAGCCTATTTGTTTGTTTAACCACAGTCCCACTTTATTCTTGGACTATAAATATTCACACCTTCAAAGAGAACACTCTTACTGGCTTTTAGAAAACTCCAGCCATAAGTATTCTTGGACTGACTGTAAAGCAGGTGAAGTCCTCTCCTTCCAGTTAGAATTTGGGTGACAGAGTATAGGACGGTCTGAGGTTGCACTGTTACTTTTTTGATTCTCCTTTATGACCCAACTCCCCGCATCATCTCAGAGTCCTTTATTACATCATCAGGTCCCCAGTGGGTTTAGGAATGATTTGATAGAGGACTTGGAAGCTCTCTTTACCCCAGGATGTATGTTCTGCTTTAAATTAGAAAAAGGCTTTGGCTTGTCATGGCTGACCCATCTATTCAGAGTCTGCTCCATTAGCACTTTCCATAGTCCAGGTTAAGTGCTCCTATGAGGTTCAAACCATTTCTCCTAGCAACTACCTGGGGGTTCAGGGTGATACCCTGGCAGCAGATAGAGACAGAAGGGAGAGGCAGAGGGCTGGCGCCAGAGTCCGCGGTGGCCATGCAGCTCTCAAAGGGGTGAGACTGAGGAGCTTCTCCCTCCTTCCCACACTGCTGTTAAAACCTTCCTGTTCTTGCCACCCTCTTCCACTCTGCCAAATGCAGGAAGTGTGGAAGGGCCACCCCATTGTAGACTAGGTAAGAGGAGCTGGGAGGAATCAGGTCTTTTCCATATTTCCTTTCCATGCCCTTGGCTGAAGTCCAGAGTCCCACAATTAGTAATTCATTCTCTCAATTTAAGGCTTTGGATTTTCTAAGATTCTCAGCAGAAATAGCAGATTGAGTTTTATGAACCATTTGCATCTCAGAGGAAATTTATTTCATGCTTACTAGATAACAGAATTGGAGTCAGGAAGGTGAAAACAGATTATCTCATGTCCTGAATTTGTAGAAAGATGTGACTAGAAGACCTGAAGTTGACAATATCACAGAGACAGCGTGCCTGGTTCTGTGGCATTTAGCTGAGAGCTGACTACCTCTATCCCCTACACCCACATGTAGTCTGATCTTTGTCTGTTTTCTAATTCTTGACAGAGAATATTCACTAATTAGTCAACATGTGCCCCACACAGAGGGATCTTCCTTTGGGGAACAGTAACAGGGTTTAGGGTTGTGTTGGTGAGGGAAATTGTGAAGACTTATGTAAGAGAAACAATGATACTGCCAGCTCAGATACCATGAGAAAAGTAAAGGATTTAAAAAACCAAGGAGAGCTGGCTTTTACTTCCAGCCATGATATGGTTACTAGTCCTGGGTTTGCCCTCCAAACACACACAGAGAACTTAATGAAATACATGAAGCAGCCCTCTTCACACATTAGACAAAGTGCAGTACAGAGGTACAGTTCCTGAAGGAAGGGAACCAAGGAGAAGAGCCTCACAGTCGTCCTGGGTTTGTGCATGAAGGCAATTTTAGCAGAAAAACAGAGATGAAAACAGAAATAAAAATAGAGCTTACTCAGAGTGGGATATAAACAACTGGAGTCCATGACAGATAAAGCAAAACATTTGATGGGCAGAGCACTGGGGAGGGGGAAATAGAGTGAGAACTCCCAAATACAGTGTGTTAGCTCCTTTGAGTAGCAACTCCTCTGAGCCACTTCACTGAACTAGGAAGGCCACCATATTCTCTGAGACTTGGGAAAATGCACAGGGACCAACAAGCTTGCCAGCCCCAGAGCCAAGATGTAGACAGGCTCAAGTTCCAATCATCCATAGCAGAGCAGTCTCCGTTTAATGGTAGATACAAGAGAGGTAGGGGAGGGGATTATTCACATACTAAAAGCTGCTGGAGCTGCCTTACAAGGATCCAGACGGTGCATGTATCTCCAGCCTGTCAAAATAAATCCAGTGCTCTCTGAAAGAAGGCAAACACACACATGCAGAATAAGGTTTAGGAATGACATAAAAATCAGCAAAGAGCTGTTATAGATAGAAAATTGTCACAAACACGCTGAGGGACTTAAAGAATAGAGCACACAAAGAGAAATATTAAACATATAAATTAATGACAGAACTTTTAGGACTGGACAGTGTAGTGTCTAGAATAAAACAATTCATTGAATGAGAGTAATTAAAGGTCACAGGTACAGGAGAAGGAATTGGAAACAGGACAAGGAAAATATTCAGACAAGCATGAAATCAGAAAGAACAGTCTACTGTGTGTGAAGAGTATTATCAGAAAGAGAAGGGGGATGGGTAAGAATGGATTTGAACAAATAATCTACAAATTTGATGGATACTAAGGGGCTCTAGTCAAACCCAACAAAACCCAAATAGGATAAACACAAAGAGCCCACATTTAGAATAACTGTGCCAAATGACTGAAAAATAGGAATAAAGCCTCTTTAAAATATATTTTTATGTATTTGTCGTGTGTGTGTGTGTGTGTGTGTGTGTGTGTGTGTGTGTGTGTGTGTGTGTTGGTCAGCCATAGCATGCATTTGGAGGCCAGAGAGAACCTCCAGGATTTGGTTTCCTACTTTGCTATGTGTGTTCCTGGATCAAATCCAGGTTTCAGGCTTGGTGGCAAATGCCTTTATCCATTGAGCCACCTTGCACATCCTCAATAACAAAATCTAAGAAGCACTGACATAGAAAAAAAAAGACCATGGGTAGAGGAAATCAAAACAAATAAGAAACAATATACTCAGAATTTGCTACTACTGCCCCCCCATGTGTAAGCTGTGGACTGGGGTGCAGCTAAGTGGTAACACATTTGCCTTGTATGTATGAGGCCCTGGTTCTACCCTAAGAAATGAAACATTAATAATAAGAATAATTAAAAACAAGCATCTTTAAAGTGCTATAAGGACAACAACAAAATCACAAATTTACCTTTAAAGCCATAAGCCGAAATCAGTGACTATATCTGTTAGTCTACTTTCTACTGCTATTATAGAACATCACAGGCTGAGTAATTTGTAAGGATCAGATGTATTAGCAACTGGTTTCAGAGGCTAAAAAGTCCAAAATCAAGGGACTATGAGAGACTATGAGACATTCTTGACATACTACAGTGAAGGGCAATTAGAGGTCCAGAGAAAGAGACCAGGAACCAAACTCATCCTTGCATAAGGAACACATTCCAACAATAATGGCATGAACCCATTCATGAAGGTGTTCCCTCATATACCTAAATGTAGTCATTTGAATGGGAATGGCCCCCATGAGCTCATATGTTTGAATACGTAGTCCCAGCTGATGCAACTGTTTAGGGAAGATTAGAAAATGTGGCCATGTTGGAGAAAGTGTTTCATGAGGAGCAGGCTTTGGGATTTCAAAAGATTCCCATCATTCTGAGTGTTCTCTCTATGCCTCCTGTTTGTGGATCAAGATATGAGCTCTCAGCTGTTCCTGCACCATGCCTTCATTCAGTCATTATGGAATCTAACCCTCTGAAACTATAAACTCAATTAAACACTTTGTTTTATAAGTTTGTTTTATAAGTTGCCTTAGTCATGGTGTTTTTTCACAGCAATAGAAAAGTAAGTAATACACCAAACACCTCCAATCACCACAATCAGCATTGCTACATTGACTTCAGGGAGCATATTCAAACCATTGCAATATCATTTAGGAATGTTAGTGAATGCTTAGTATACAAAACTGGGTGAAACAAAATGGAAATGGTATGTATTTGAGTAAATACTTATATCGATTTAAAACTTCCCTTGTATTGTATCATCAAATCTAAAGATTTGGGGTGAGGATGCACAAATAAGAGAAAAATGGTATTTGTCCTTCTGGGTCTACATTAATTCACTCATTATAATATTTTCCAATTTCATCCATTTTGTTGCAAATTTTATGATTTCATTTTTCTTTACAGCTGAAAACTAGCTTTGGGAAGACCATGAAGGGAGGGTAAGAGGGAGCTCTAGAAACAAGGTATGACATCAATGCTATGAAGTAGGGGGTGGGAAAATGTGAAGGGGAGATTTTAACTGTGAAGTGGACAGGGTGGGTAATACAGAGGGAGAGGGGAGAAAGAGAGACAAATAACACAAGATGCCTGGAAAAGCCACAAAGTAACATTGATTTATAAGCTTACTTTAACACACACACACACACACACACACACACACACACACACACACACACAATCCCCAATGGTATAATTGTGGCACTTTTATCTGGAGGCAGCCAACAGCTGTCTAATTAGACTTATGGCCTTCTCAATAGGAGGGAATTAATGCCTGGCACTGTAAACCTATCCAACTATCAATGAAACTATAGAGGAGAATCCTCTACTGCTATTTTCCTAAACCAATGCATTTTTTTTAACTATATTCTAAATATCCTTATACTCACAAATAGGTGTAGCTCTCACCCCTCATCAAAGAAGTTTCTTTTTGCAGCAGGTAGAAGCTCTCACAGAGATCTAGAATAAGTAAGCATGGGGTACCCAGCCCCAGTGGACACATCTGCAACCCAACCCTTACACCTGAGGCTCAGGGAGCATCACAGAAGAGGAGTGGGGAGAGCAGAAGAACCAAAGGACCAGGGCACCTGTTGAGAGTTAATGTCTTCTGGACATCACAGGGAAGCTGCCCCGTGATATTTTGCTGATATGGCTGCCTATACAAGACCTGCATAATGACAATTGACATGCCTTCGAGGATGAGAGACTTCCACAGGCCACATCTCTCAATAAAGATCTACAGAGAATCATGGCTCAGGAGAGGAAGAATCAGTTTTCTCCTGGTATGAGCTTCAGATGAAGAGATTATCCAATTCCAAGTGATAAGCCCAAAATACACGTACATCCAAACAACATTAAATGGACTCAGTAGGTTATACAGAGAAATATGGATATAGATGCATATATTTGTATATATAATAATGAAGAAGAGGTCATGAGTTTGAGAGGGAATGAGGGACACAGGAGAAAGGGGTGGAAATGACAGTACTCATGCATGAAATTCTAAAAGAAAATTAATTAAAAAATTAAATAAAATTCCAGGAAAAGAATTAGTTCTAAGTATGATAGAGAAAAAATTAATAATTTTTTTAATTAAAAATTCATCCAACTGACTATTAATAATTACATATTTATGAATGCTCTATTTGGTTTGGGGGAATTATTTCAATACTTTTCATTTTATTTTGCCTTATATATTAAATATCAAAAAGTACACATATTAGTGGAGGAGTACCATGCAATGTTGTTCTAAAATCTTTAAATCAATTTAAACATATTTATTTCATTCTCAAACATTTTTTATTACCTTATGATGAAAATATTTTAAATATTTTCTTCCAGACTTTTAGACTATTCCAAATATCATTATCATGTATTGAATTTTATACTTGAATGAAGCAATTCTTTAACGTGGAAAAAAACTTTCTTCCAAGGTGATTGTCTATTTAGAGCAAAAATATTAACAATGCATGCTAGGTTTTAGATGTGTGCACAAATAAAACCTAAGACAACAATAGTACAAAGCAGAGGGCTTGGAAATGGAGGTATTCTGCAATAATTCTTAAATTATTAAAAAATCAATATGTATTCACATGTAGATTGTGTAAGTAAGGTGTACACTGTGCACCCTGAAACAACCATTGATACTTCAATAGTAATCATCCAATAAAGATATTAGCATGAAATGCTAAGGCATATTCAAATTTCCAAAGAACAGATAGAGGAAAAAAGAAAGAAATACAAAATAAATAGAAAAACAAATGTTAACATGAGGGGCTTGATTCAATAGGTAAATTAAATACTACAAGGGAAAGACAAATTGACAGTTTGGTTTGACAACCAAATCTAATTAAATATACCTAGAAAACTTCTCTTTAGGAGGGGGGATGTGGGGGGATATATATTCAATATACAATGTACATGTGTGAAAGCTTGAAAAATAAAAAGCAAGAGTAAACTTCCTTTTAAGTACAAAAGTATGTATCTATTATCTGTCTATTTGCTTATTATATATCTGCAAAATAGAATCATAGCAAAGCACAGTGTATACACTATTTAAAGACAAAGTAGATGAGGGCAAGAAATATAGTTGGTCAGAAAATGAGATATTTCACGATGATAAAAGAGTCAATTAATGAAGAAAAAAGTCATCTCAAACATAAGTGGAAAACTCAGCACTTGGATAATTGCAATTGGATGTGTCTATCTCATCACTCAGCAACTGACAGAGTACACAGACAGTCAGTGAAGGGAGAGCAGGCTTATGATGGTAAGCACAACTTGGGCTTATCGTGTAGTATGCTCAAAAAACAAAAGCATGTGTACTTTTTTAAAGTATAGATAAATATGTATCAGGTTAGATCATGGTAACAGCTTTGATGAGTTAACCTGTGTCAGCTGGACACACTCTCCATCATCCGGTCATAGCAGTTAAACTGAAAGCAAATAAAAACATTTCTCTTCTCATACCAGTTTTTAGAAAATGAGCCCTAACCTTCAAAGGAACATTATGTTGAGGAAGAAATCATGGAAAAATATTTTGAAGTTAGTAAAATCATAATATAATTACATTTTGTGTAAAAATGTGTGTGTGTGTGTGTGTGTGTGTGTGTGTGTGTCTGTGTCTGTGTGTGTTGTGTCTGTGTATATGCACTATGTGCATGCAGCAACCTGCATAGGTCAGAGAAAGGGAATTGAATCCCCTGGATCTGGAGATAAAAGGTAGAATAGCTGGCCTCTAGTGGAGACATATTGCCCTGACTATTATTGATTGTGTTCTCATGCTGGTGTCTAGGCATCTGGGTTTGGGATGATTATAGGTCTAAGTGCTGATTTCTGGTTTTGTCTTTGTTGGGTGGGTGTTTTGCTAATTGGTTTCTATTTCCTCTTTGGGTTTTCAGAAAGTGTGATAGCTGTGTGTTGCCTTTTTTTTTTTTTACTGACCTGCTCAGCTGGCATGTTCACAGGGAATGCCTGCTGGTATTGAAGTCTGGGATACAGTTGTGGGGAGGGAAGTTAGAAGGGGATGGTCTATGAGATCCACAGGAGATGTGGGTAGGGAGGGGAGGGAAGCTCTAGCTAGTGATCTATTGCAGCCCTGTGAACAAGACTGAGACACTGGGTTTAAGGGAACAGAGAAAGAGAGAGGATAATGTCTGTGGGCAGCCTGTCTGGTTTTCTGACTGGCATGGCCTGTTCAAAATAAATAAATCTTTAAAAAATAAAATAATATGAATATCTCAGTTGACTAAGAAAAAAAGACAATTTATGAAACTTTAAGTAAAAAAAATGTCTCAACAAACTTAGATGGTAACTTTTGTAACAGATAAAAGGACCTGTGAAAAACCTGCACCGAGCACCAAACAGTGCTGTAAAACTGCAGAGTTACTTCCTAAGATAAGGAACAAGGCAAAAATGTTGCCACTATTTTTTTATTTGACATTGTAGTAAAAGTTCTAAACAAAGCAAGAAAACAAGAAAAAGGAATTGAAGATTGCGGGTGGACAGAAGAGTTGTCTTAATATACAGTTGTTATTTATGGACAGAAAGCTCTCAGAATTTACCAACATTGCTAACATTACTCAGTATTTGCTAAGGCCTCAGGATTTAAGATAATTATACATAAACAAATGCTATTTCTATGTACTAGGAATAAATAACAACCCAAAAATTTGAAAATTCATACAATTTACAATAGCATCAAAATAAGAGAAATTTTAATATGTATTTAACACAATTTAAAATATTTTCATTCTGAAAAACTTAAAACATTGTTTAAGAAAGGATCCAATAAATGAAAATGTACCTAAGAAATGGAGACACTTATGAACAAGAAAATTAAATATTTTTAATTTAATTTATTAAATTTTATTTTTATTAAATTAAAAAAAAAAAAAAAAAATTAAATTTATCTTGGTTTTATTCAAATTTTCTACCAAGCTTTTGAAAGAAATCATTTATAGTCTAATTATAGTGTTTATTAACAGCTTAGAATATTTGGATTATATTTGAGAGAGAATAAATTTTTATGACTTAGCAATACCTGAGACACAGTGTAAGTTACTTATACATAAGGTAAGATACTGTGAAATAAATGTATAGAATCAACTAATAAGGTCGAGTAGAAACTTAGAAATAAATCCAAAGACACATGGTCAGTTGATTTTGACCAAGTTTCTAAGACATATCAAAAGAGAAAGGATAAAGGCTTCAACAGATGATGCTGAAACAACTCACCATCATAGAGAAAAATAAAAACCAATTTTCAACCCTTGCCACACATTATATCCTGATGGACCATAGCTCTAAAAATAAATACGAAAACCCCAAAGGTTCTGGGAAAAGTCATAGGAAAAAAAAAAAAAACATTTGAAACTTTGGGATAGCCACATGTATTTTTAATAAGGGCATACAGATTTTGAAGTATAATGAAAAAGAAAAGAAATCTGGACTTGAACAAACTCCAAGAAAAGGTAGATCAAAGAAGGAGACTTACATTTGTAAAGAAGCTGCCACTAGACTGACTCCATTTCTTCATAAAACATGGGAGAGGTAAAATGGAGACAGAGGAAGTAAACCTTATTTAGCCAAGGTACAGCTAAAGCTTAAAATATCAAACTATAGGATGAGATAGGTTCAAAGGGGAAAATGACCAGGAACATTGTTTTTTAGGCAAGAAGCCATGGCAGTTACAGGTGAAAGGCAGGATGTCTGTTTCTGTTTTCATTCAGCACCAAACCGGGCAGACACAAAATCAGCTTTATCAAGAGTTAAGAACTGCCAGGCAATGGTGGTGCACACCTCTAATCCCCACACTCTGGAGGCAGAGGCAGGCAGATATCTGTGAATTCGAGGCCAGCCTGGACTACACAGATCAAGTTCCAGGGCAGCCAGGGCGACACAGAGGAACAGAGAAAAACCCTGTCTGGAAAAACAAACAAAAAAAAGTTTTTCATCGCTTCTAATCCTTCTCTGTCATCTCTCTCCCACTCTTTACCTCCCTCCTTCCTGTTTTCCTCTTAAGAAAAGATTTATGTTAATTTTTATTTATTTATGTATATATGTCTGTGGGTATATGTACCTAAGTGCACAGATGCCTATGGAGGCCAGAAGAGGGTATCAGGTCCCCTTGAGAAGGAGGTGTAGGTGGTTATGAGACACTGGGGGTGTGTCTTGGTCCTCTGCAGAAGCAGCCAGTGTTCTTAACTGCTGCTTCAACTCTGCAGTCCTCCTTCTTCCTGATCCTCTCTCTCTCTCTCTCTCTTTTTTTTTTTTTTCAAGACAGAGTTTCTCTGTGTAGCTTTGCACCTTTCCTGGAACTCACTCTGTAGATCAGGCTGGCCTTGAACTCACAGAGATCTGCCTGCCTCTGTCTCCCGAGCACTGGGATTAAAGGCGTGCGCTACCACCGCCCAGCCTTCCTGATCCTCTTGCTCTCTCCAGAGTCATAATTCTTCTGAGGGTGGGAATTGTATCTTTCCCTTTTGCTCTCTCTTCAGGAGGGCATAGTGTCGTGGTAGAATCACACAAGACACTCAACAAATTAACAGTGAATGATGAATAAAGACATTGACATATCAGAGGAGAGTAGGGCAAACTACACATTAATGTTTAATTATACCAATACGTAGGCTCCAAACCAGAGATTTTAGCTTCGTTCTTTGCAGACAGGGATCAAGTGTTGGCTCTACTATACATGGCGAAGTTTATCATTGACTTCTTGCAGGCTGTCCTCACCTGTGTTAGAAAGGGAATGTTGAGGTGTGGTCAGCCTGAATCCTGTTAAGACAGAGTGTGTGGCATTAGAGTAAATGAGACAGAAATGAACAGTGCTTCTGTCCCTAAAGTCTCTGGTGTTGGCATGGGTGGGCTGTGATAGGGATGGAAAACGTAAGATGACTTTTCTCCCTTGCCTGTATCATATTTGCAGTAATGCTGTCACTGAACTCCTTAGCATTAAAAACCATTTAGCAGGGAACACTAATGAACAGTAAAGCTGGCTTGTGTCTTTGCCACCTGCACGGCATGCATACCAAACAGGTGTCTTCTGGTTAATCCTGGAATCTCTGTCTGGTGCACAATGGAGAGAAACTAGGGGGAGGGGGGCCTTGTGGACTCTTAACAGCAGTGCTGGTGAGTGGATTTTCCTGGAACTCTTCCAACCTAGCTTTGTGCCCCTGCCCTTGTGTGTGGTTCTTCTAGGCCTAGAAGCCCAGAGCTTTTCTTCAACAGCAACAGCTGCTGAGGATTCCCTGCAGATGAGAATGAAAGTCAAACTTGCTTGCACATTCAAAGGGGATTATTAACAAAGTATGTGGATTTTTCCCCTGGATCTTTGCAGCAAAAAAGCGTATGTTTTTTAAATAATAATGACTTTCCTCTCTTCCATCATGTCTTTCTGATCAGAGCTCCAAGACATTGTATTTTGTCACTTGTCCACTTATGAAAAGGAAAGACGAAAGAACATGAATATTTCCTAGAGAGATTGACCATTATATTTTGCCTGGGATTAGTTCTAAGTCTTCTGGCATCCCAGAATTCCCCTCAGTTAAAGGCCTACAATGGGCCACACTGCTTCTCCCAGGGCCAAAACTGCCCCTACCAAATGCCTAGGTAGAAGAACCATTTGTTGTTTTTAAACATATATGACACAAGTAGTATATGCTTGTTAAATAAAAGTTAGAAAGCACATATACAGAACATTTATGTGTTTACATGTGCCCACAGCAAATTCAAACCAGCAAATAAAAACAGCATTCATTCATTCATTGTGCAAATATATCATTTGCATTGTCTAGGAATGTAATCACATTACACATGTCTGAATTTGTGGAATTGCATGTTTATGTACATACACACATCTGTACACACAGAAATGTAGGTATGTACTTAGTGCTTGTTTCTGTTTTTGCACTAGTGTGGGTGTCTTCATGAATATTCTGCCTATGGCTCTCATTATTCTAAAATATGTCAGTCTGCCTATCACTAACATTACGTTCAAGGTTTTCTTCCTCCAACAGCGTAGCTACACAAGATTTTCAGCTTTAAATGTAGAGCTGAATGTACTTCCATGTGATTAAGACTTGCATAAATGTTCCCTTGGTGATTTCAATGTTCACAAGGCTTACCCTTCCAAAATTACCAATATAGTTCAACCTGGAGACAAAGATATGGGTTTGGGTGATTTGTTTGGCAATCCCAGTTAGTAAAGTAAGATGAAGAAAGAGAAGCTAAAAGTTACCGGCTTGGGACCTAGGGTTCAGTACCAGAGACCTTCAGAGAAACTAGAATATGATTCTGCTGTATCCGAGAGGGCAGGCAGTTGGGGTTTTTATTTCTTCCCATAAAAATTTGAGAGTTACCACTGACAAATTAATCCACTGCCCTCTGAAGACCAAGGAAACACCTGTGACCAGAGACTATCCGTAAGTATCGACCCAGGGAACCATTAGCCCTTATGAGAACTGTCTCAAATGATCTACAGAGCAGACCAAGGATGCCCTGGAGGGCACAAGCCATGTTTTCCTCGGTGTCCACTCGGTTCCTCAGCTCTCATAGTACCTGCTTTTCTGGTACCTGGATTGTCACCGTACTATCACTGTCCAGCTTTATCTTTTCTTTTTCACTGTCCTCTGACACCTTATCACAGTTCTTTGCCACCCTGAAAACTATAATACATGAAAACATAGCCACAGCCATCTTTTCATGTCACAGTCTTCAAGCCATCACATATCACTGGCTTTCATAATAATCATTCACTTGCTTATTTCAAAGGTCATTCCTTAGCTAAACCCAAATTTTCTTCCACTCTATATTTGTGTGTGCTGTCTTGTAGACAATTACTTCCTATCACAGTCTCTCAACCTCTAACATCCATGTTCATCCTGACATTCAGTTGGTTATCTTTACTTCCTGTTTCTTTTCTTAAAAACAAGAAGAAAGAGAAAGAAAAAAAGAAAGAAGAAAGAGAGAAAGACCAAAACAACAAATAAACTTAGCCACTCAGAAGAAAACATACAAAGCTCTTCCAACAGCAGCCATCCTTACCTCTCAACTGCCAATAGCTCCCCAGTAAGGGGTGGAGCCTGAGAACATTTACCCCACTTATGAGAGTTTGACTGTCTTTTTTTTTTAAATTAAAATACTGAGTTTATTTCACATGAGTTTATTTCACATGTATATTTGTCTCCCTACCATTTCCACATCTGACCACCACTATTACTATGTCCTATCATAACATTCTATACATACTTAAAACCAAGTAAAGGGTGGAGTTCCATCCTTGAAAACTAAACAGGCATTTTAGACAACACATTCTTGGCAATGGAACCTGGACATTTATCAAACACAGTAGGGAAAATTCTCACTTTGCATTATAAAAAGGACAGCCATATATATATATCAACTGTTACAGAAATTAAGTAAAATGGAATTATTTCAAACTGTTTAAACCATTTTCTTAAAGAGACTTCCTCCACTGCCAGAGATCTTGAATAGCCTCCTGGTCAGTCATCCGGAAGCAATTTTTCACATAATTAATGAACTTGGCTTCCACTTTGGGAAGAGAACCACCGTTTCCTATACTTGTTGCATTTTTGCCTTAATGTCTCTTACAGAACTAGGTCTTTTTTGTGTTTTAAGAGTTTTTTTTTTCCTGTTTTGTGAAAGACTCTTGACCCTTTGATCTTGGTGTTGATGGTTTTAAGTCTTTTCCATTTTGGTTTGATTTTTGTGCATTTTTGGCTGGGGTATCTCATACAGATTTCTTCACTGGAACTTTTTCTTCAGCTTCCTCATCATCAAAATCATCATCATCATCATCTTTGTCATCATCCTCATCATCCTCATCAAATTTTACTTTTTTCTGTGGAACCTTGTTACCACCTCCAAGAGCAGATCATTTTCCAGACATACTTAAGAGTTTTATATCTTTCTCATCTTCATCTTCTGACTCTGCATCTTCCTCTACAGCTACTAGGTGCTGTCCACTAATGTGCACAGGCCCTGACCCACACTTCAACCTTAAGATCACAGGTGGTGTAATTTCAAAGCTCCCAAGAGAAACTGTTGGTTGTACAGACATTTTCAAAGTTGCCATTGTTACTTTAACTGGACTGCCTTCATAGTTCATTGCTTCTGTCTCTACAATGTGTAATTCGTCTTTTGCCCCTGCCCCTAAACTGTTTTTAGTGATAACTGGTGCCCATTCTCATCATTATCCACCTTAAAGTGATAATCCTTGCCAGCTTTTAGTTCACAACCGAAAAGGTAGTTCTGAGGCCCAAGAGGGCTCATGTCCATGTCCATCGAGTCTTCCATGAGGTGGAGGCATGCACTTCAGTGTGAGAGAAGTTGGACGGAGGAAACTGCCTACTGCTCCTCAGAACAGACATGCAGGATGGAATCCTGCCAGGGCAATTTTGACTCTCTTAATCTTGTTCAGGTAACCCCAGATGCTGTGAGTTAATGAGTGCAATGACCATGCCATAGTTAGAAAACAGCATTTTGTAGCACTATTTCCCATCCTCCAACTTTCTTTTTTCTCTCCTCTTGTGATGTTTCCTGAGAATTGGTGGTGATGGTAGTGATGGTGGTGGTGGTGTGATATAGGCACCTCATTTAGTGCTGAACACTCAGTCTCTTATTCTCCGTACTTGGAGCAGTTATTCATCTCTCCACTGATTGTTACCCACTGCAAAAAAGAAGCTTCTCTAACCATGGTTGACATCAGCTGAAGTCCATAGGTATGAACATAAACATTTAGAAAGCATTTTGACAACTCGAACACTTAGCAGAATATCGATAGCAAGGTCTACCCTAATGTCTATGACCAGACATGACATTCCTTCTTGTGGATCAGGACTCCAATCAGAAAGTGATTAGTTACTTCTTAACAGTCATGCCTTGATTGTATCCACAGGCACATTTTTGCCTGCCAGATCAGTTACAGCACATAGTGCCCAGCACAGGGTGAGACCATTGATATCATTATTGCAACTTCTTTTATTGTTTTATTAAAAAATAAAACTTGGGAGTTAAGTATTAAGGAATAAACCATGGAGCAATGGAGAAACAATCACTTGTTCTATTCTCCACTCTCCTGAATTGAAAAGGCCGCACATCTCCTTAGGCTACTCCTTATTCCTCCAGTGTGTCTCTCTAGCTTCTTCTGAGTTCTCCAGAAGGCTCTGTGGTCCACTCCAGACAGCTTAGTGTGGACTCCACCCTCCAAACCAAGATCTGAATCCATTGGCAGTCTTGGAGTGGCAACACAAACAATCTCCCTCAACTTTTCCCCTTTTTGTCTAAATAAAAAGGAAGGATTTTAACTCTAACATACTAAAGCTATATACAGTCAGAACAATTCTGCTATTGTCTAAAAAAAGGAAAGCTTGCCAGGCAGTGGTGGCAGCGCACGCCTTTAATCCCAGCACTCAGGAGGCAGAGGCAGGTGGATCTCTGTGAGTTCAAGGCCAGCCTGGTCTCCAAAGCGAGTTCCAGGAAAGGCACAAAGCTACACAGAAAAACCCTGTCTCGAAAAAAACCAAAAAAAAAAAAAAAAAAAAGGAAAGCTATTAACTTTAGCAAAGTGAAACTATATACAATAAGAACAATTTTTGAGTAAGAATCACATTCACAATATCCAATCCATTTGTATTTGGTAAATTCAGAGAAAATACTCCATTATCTATCCTCTCTTGGTGAGTCCAAAGTTTTGTACCTGATTTACTTTCTATCATAACAAAGGAAAACTGTTAACTATAACTCTCTAGTCTTCAACCCCATCAAAGACCAGAGAAGGAAAGAATATTACCTGAGTAAACAGTGAGTACAGAGCAAGCAACTTCCAAAAATATAGAAATGGCAGAAACAGCTGGCTGCCTGGACACTCACCTGAGATTCCTCTGCAGTGTTGGCCTACAGGCCTTGAATATCTGACAGACTTTTCTGTGAAGCAGGAATTTTGAAGGACTGTCCTACCTTGTCTTGGAAAAAATTTCCAGCTGCCTTCTTTTGTGTCCTGTTATCCAATTAGGACAACATACTGTCAGCAGTTGAGGCAAGGGCAGTTTCTTTGCTAGATTTGCCACATTAAAAGGAAAAGGAGGTTTTTCAATGCCCATCATCCTTTTCTGAAGTAAACTGATAGTGCCAGGAGCAGACATGTCTCACTGTCATGAAAAGCCTTATGTTATTAAAACATTTTAAATGCCATATTCTGTAGGTCTCTGAAGTGGTTGAAGACCATGTATCTATTTAAAATATATGTTTGATTTTGAAAACATGTCTAATATGACTATAAATTTGATTGTTATAGATGACTTTTCACCTGTCTATTTATTATCCTAAATAGCATTCAAGGACTAGAACTTTACCTTTTTCAATGAGCTGCATTGGTACAATACCTTAAGCAAGAATAGAAATATGTAATAGAGTATAACAAAATGACTTAATTTTGTGTCAATATACAAAAATCCATAACAATGTAAACTATTTGAAACTAGTAATTGCTTTTAGTTTAAAAGTAGATTCAATAATCTACCTTTTTATCTTATCATTTCTATATCCTCCCTTTTTCTTTTCAGAATGAGATCCCTGAATATAATCTCCTTTGCTTAGTTTCCTCCCTAACTATGACAAATAACAACTTGTAGCCAACCTCCCTAAATGATGACAAGCATCTACTGAATGACCAAAAACCACTCATCCCACCTCTTGGGAATGTGGATGTCATGTTCTTAAAATTACTTCCTGTTGTCTGGGGGTGACAGCATCTTTAGGGGATCCTGAAAAGATTGAGATAAAGATCAAGTCCTGGGAAATCTAGCTGTTGTCCAGTCTCAGTGTGATGGGAAAGTGCAAGGCTTATCTGAAGTTCTGGCTGGAGTAGTCTGTGATGCTGGGCCATCTTAACTAACTGCTTTGAAATTGTCCTGAGCAGTTTATAATCCAAACCTGATCTTTGGGTGGTATTTGTGAGCTTACTGGCATTACCACAACTCAGGTGGAATTGTCTTGTTGGGTCCCATAATTTTTTTTTGGAAATTTTAAGGGTTGCTGTTAGGAATGGTCATGGTTCACTGCAGAAAACTGAAAAATTGTAAATGTCATATGTAGTAGATGTTGGAGAGGTTAAAGGTCCACAATCTATTAAATACATCCAGGGTACACAAACTTAATTCCTAATTACCTACTTCATACTTAAGGAAGCTAGATGAAGCCTAATTCTAGAATTAGTACTCTATATGACAATTGATAATAGCACAGAAAGTTTATATTTATCTATCATCTATCTATCTATCTGCCTATCTATCTATTTATCTATCTAAATTAATTTTATAAATTTTGAGATAATATTCATACCTTAAGAAAATTATAGTGAATCAAAATAAATCCAAGTGATTATGAGATTCATAACAATAGAATAGTCCCTTAATTTTGTCTTTTTTTTCTGACCCACATCAGGTGGCTCTTCTGACATGAGACAGAGACTTTAGATTTTCCTTTAACAAGCATGCTTGGTTTTAGAGAATGAGAGAGCCAAGCTCCAAATGCAAAGCCAGCTTTATATTATAATTGAGTTGGGACTACAAAAAGACCATTTGCCTTATATGACAGCAGAAACAAACATTTGGGAAGATTTATAAATTTTTTTTTTCCTGTTGATTGCTGTGGATATCGCTCTGTATAAATAAAATGCTGATTGGCTAGTAGCCAGGCAGAAAGTATAGCCAGGACAAGAAGAGAAGAGAATTCTGGGGACAGAAAGGCTGGGTCAGGAGACACTGCCAGTTGCCACCATGAGTACCAACATGTAAGATACTGGTAAGCCACAAGCCATGTGGCAAGGTATAGATTTATAGAAATGGGTTAATTTAAGATATAAGAACTAGATAGCTCAAAGCCTGAGCCATTAGGCCAAACAATTTAAATAATATAAGAGTCTGTGTGTTTATTTTATAAATGGGCTATGGGACTGCCGGGGATTGGCGGGACCTGGAGAGAAAAACTCTAGCTAAAGTTGATATATGTGATATACCATTAAGCCAAAT
Source organism: Peromyscus leucopus (assembly GCF_004664715.2). Lineage (NCBI taxonomy): Eukaryota > Metazoa > Chordata > Mammalia > Rodentia > Cricetidae > Peromyscus > Peromyscus leucopus. Next base: position 4,377,158 of record NC_051076.1, on the reverse strand, counting down.
TACTCTTTTTCTGGGGACATTTTCATTGGATGATTCATCCTTCTTCTTCAGATACCTTATTTGTCCAGTGGTCTTCAGATTCTTTAGTTGGATGCTTTTATTCTCTGGAAAGACAGAAACAAAATCCTGCCCCAACCCTAATTTTGGGGAGCTTCTCTTTTTGGCAGGTTATATCTGATCAAATGAAAGGCATTTGTTAGTCTTATAAGTTAGTTTAGGTTGAATGACTAAGCTGCTTGATGAACTATTACCTCTCCTAATCAGAAGGTCTCTTCTGTTCAAATCTAATCTTTATCAATCTTGACAGTAGCTATAGCTTTTCTTCTCCTGTGGAAACAAAAGCAAAGCCTCTTTCCCAAGGTAACACATATCCTGGCTTCCATTTTAAGGTCAACACATCTTTCAAGTATTCAGGATGATTGAATTCAGCCAGCCACTTTTTCCTTTATTTGATGTCTCTCCACAGCTGTTGTTCCCTTTTCATTAGCATTTTACAAAATTTAAAGTTAATAAAGCATTTTGCAATCAATCTCTGGGGGGCTTTATTACCCTTTTCTGTTTATTAAGGATATCTTTTAAAGTGTGATTAGCTCTTTCTATAACTGCTTGTCCTATAGGATTGTGTGGTGTACCTGTAATATGCAAAATACTATTTCATTTTACTAAAGATATATGCTGGAGCATTGTCAATCTTGATTTGTACAGGTATCCTCATAATGGTTATAACTTCTAATAAACGTATAATTACAGAATCAGCTTTTTCAGAACTCAAAGCAGTTGTACATTGAAATCCTGAATAAATATCTATGGTATGGTACACATACTTTAATTTTCCAAACTCTGAGAAATAAATCATATCCATTTGCCAAATTTTATTTCTTTGAGTACCCTCTGGGTTACTTCCTACAAGTAGTAAAGTTTCATTATACAAAGAACAAGTAGGACATTTCCTTATAATTTCCTTGTCTTGTTGCCAAATAATAGAAAAACTTTCTTCAAAACTTAGTTATTAACATGGTGTTTGTTATGAAATTCTGAGACTTCTAGCACATTCCCTACCAATAGCTGATCAATTTCATCATTACCTTGTGCTTGAGGGTCTGGTAGGCCTGTATGGGATCTGATATGTGTTATATACAAGGGATGATTTCTATTCCTGAATATTTCTTGTAATTGAATGAATAACAAAGTTAATTTTGAATCATCTGGAATAAGTTCAGTGGTTCCAATATGTAAAACAACTTTTTCTTCATATTGAGAGTCAGTAACTATATTAAGAGGTTCTGGAAAATCTAATAATACCCGAAGAATAGCATGCAATTCTGATTTTTGAACTGAATCATAAGGGCTTTGAGCCACTTTACCTATTTTTCTGACTTATAACCTGCTTTTTCTGTTTTATTTGTATCAGTATAGAATGTAAGGGCTCCAGAAATTGGTGTTTCCCAAAGAATATGAGGAAGAATCCAATCAGTTCTCTTTATAAACTGAAGTCTCTTGCTTTTGGAATATTTGTTGCTAATCTATTCCAAAAATTACTGCAAGCTATTTTCCAATGTTCATTTTCTGTCCATAATGAGGCAATTTCAGCATTAATAAAAGGTACCACAATTTCTGTTGGATCTATTCCTGCTAACTGTCAAAGTCTCAATTTTCCTTTCAGAATCAATTCAGAAACCTTTTCTACTAGGTCTTTAATTTTTAACTCTATGTAGGGAGAGGTGGCTCAGTGGTTAAAAGCGTTTGGCTGCTCTTCCAAAGGTCCTGAGTTCAATTCCCAGCAACCACATGGTAGCTCACAACCATCTGTAATGAGATCTGGCACCCTCTTCTGGTCTGCAGGCATACATGCAGACAGAATGCTGTATACATAATAAATAAATTAAATCTTTAAAAAAATTTTTTTAACTCTATGTGGTAAAAGTATCCATTATAAGATATTATCTTCTCTCTTCATAAGAATTTCTGTAGGAGAATGTATATAAGGTAAAATAACCAGAATACAATCAAGTTCTGGATCCAAACAATCCATATGCACATCTTGTAATTTCTTCTCTACCAAAGCCAATTCTCTCTCAGTCTCAGCTGATAGGTTTGGTTTTTTTTTTTGTACTATTTAAGTCCTTATCATCTTGCAAGACTTGAAATAAATTACTTAGTTCTTGAGTTGTTAATCCAATTGCACGCTATAGCCAGTTAATATCTCAGCAATTTTTGAAAATCATTAAAAGTTCCTAATTGATCTCTCCTGATTTGTACTTTCTGTGGTTGGATTTTTTTGTATTTTATATTCTAGGTAATTAATAGAATCTTCTCCTTTTTTTTTTCAGGAACAATTTATAATACCCAACAAGTCAAAAAATTACTTCTTCAAACATTTTCTCTAAGGTATCTGTGTTTGAATCAGCTAGTAAGGTATCATCCATACAATGGTAAATTATAAATTGAGGGAACTGTTTATGAATTATTTCTAGTTGCTGTTGTACAAAATATTGACATAATGTGGGACTGTTTAACATCCCTTTTGGAAAAATTTTCCAGTGATACCTTTTAACATGCTGAGAATTATAATAAGTAGGCCCCATAGAGGCAAATTTTTTTCTATCCTGTTATTGTAAAGGTATAGTAAAAAAAAAACAGTCTTATAAATCAATAACTACAATAGATCATCCTTTGGGTAATGTAAAGAAGGCAAGGGAATTCCAGGCTGCAAAGAGTCCATTGGCTGAATCATCTTATTTATGGCTCTTAAATTTGTTAACATTCTCTATTTTCCAGATTTCTTTTTAATGACAAATATAGGAAAATTCCAAGGACTAGTCAATTCTTTAATATGTTGAACATCTAACTGCTCCTGTACCAGCTGTTCTAATGCCTGTGATTTTTCTGATGTCAAAGGCCACTGTTCCACCCACATAGTTTTGTCATTTAACCATTTTAAAGGTAGAGCTGCCAGGACCCTTGAAAATCACCAGCTATTGTTCCCTACTATGTACAACCTGAATGGTCTGTGACTGTTCTTGATAATACCTTTTAATATTTCTCTCAGAAGCATTCTTTATTTTATGGTTTGTTTCTGATATTGGCTGAATGCTAATCAGTGTTTTCCACTGTCACAACAAACATGTCCCCATAAATTCATTGCTGCTAGCCACATATGGTTTTAATTTTCCTCTTTCTCCTTCTGGCTCTATACACTTGACCCATCTTGCACTTTATTTTATCTGAGATAAATTTCCAATCCCAAGAAGCTGAACATTTTCTTTTTGAAGAGGCCAATCTAGATTTTGGTGAAATTATTGCATCTGCACCTATGTCTACCAAACCCTCAATTTCAATGCCATTCACATGTATTTTTAGCTTTGATCTCTGATCATTTATAGCAGTTTGCCTAAATACTTGTTTTCTGGTCTCTCCTGAACTTTTTCTTGTATCTGTATAAGTTGTTTTGTCTTTGGTCACATCCAGAGCAGTGTGGTTTTTAACAATAGGTATTAAGTTTTTTAATTGCTCTGTGGATGAGTTTCTCCAATGCTGTTAGGGAATGATTAAACCAAATTTTATTTTGGGGCCTGTGGGAGTGGGCCTGCATTCATTAGTCTAATGAAGGCCTTTGCCACACCTTCTGCATACTCCAGAAGGCTGGAGCCTTCTGTTTGGATTATCTCTAGAAAAAATATTGTTTCTATCTGGGAATGTCTTGCCTACAATCCCTTTTCAAATGCCCTGGTTGACCACAATTAAAACATCTGACATTTTGATTTTTCTTAAAATTTCTAGAAATTACTTCTATCAAAGCAGCATCATAAATGTGAGATCCAGTATCAGCCATATTTCTAATCCATTTATCTATTGGTGCTGATCCTGACTTTAAATTAGCATTTTCAAAATGCAAAGCTTCAATTAATATTTAATTTAATTTAACTTCTGGATTTGATATTTTATTTATAACTGAAGTAAAAAAATCAGTGAAAGCTTCTTTGGGGGCTTTGTATAATTTTAGTAAATGATTCAGTCATCTTCCCTGATTCTTCAATCCTGTTCCAAGCATTCAAAGCTAATATATAGCATAGAGCCACAGTGTGATCATCAAATGGAAACTGTCTTTGCAAATCAGCAAACTGGCCTTCACCAAGAAGCTGTTTGGGGGAAATTTCAATACCTCTAGCCCTACTTCATTGCTCTATTACCCTTGCTTCCTCTCTTCACCATGTTTCCATTGAGGACTAGCTTCCAATATTGCTGTGGCTTAATCTTTCCAGTCTTGTGGAATAATTCTGTTCCAAGGTGCCCATGAATTTAATATCTACTTCACAAAGGGTGAGTGCATAACATATTAAACTACTGCTTTATTAAATCTCTTCAAATCTAACATTTCTACAGGATCCCAGTTAATTTCTGCATAGCCTTAGGGGTGTCTGTCATCTGGTAGTCTGTGGTGGTATTGTGTTCACCAAAATATTGTGTACTCTAATAAATTTATCTGGGGTCAGAGAACAGACAGCCACTAGATACAAAGGCTAGAAAATGGTAGCACCCACACCTTTAATCCTAGCATTCCAGAGATAGAAATCCCTCTGGATCTCTGTGAGTTCAAGGCCACATTGGAAATAGCCAAGCATGGTGACACACGCCTTTAATCCCAGAAAGCCAGCCTTTAATCCCAGGGAGTGGTGGTAGACAGCAGAAAGATATATAAGGCGTGAGGACCAGAAACTAGAGGCATTTGGCTGTTTAAGATTTTGGCTGGTTAAGCTTTCAGGCTTTGGAGCAGCAGTTCAGCTGAGAGCCATTGGGATGAGGACATAGAAGCTTCCAGTCTGAGGAAACAGGACCAGCTGAGGAATTGGCAAGGTGAGATGGCTGTGGCTTGTTCTGTCTCTCTGATCTACCAGCATGGACCCCAATAACTGGCCTCGGGTTTGAATTTATTAATAAGAACTTTTAAGATTCCTGCTACAGTAGTCATTCTTGTATGGTAACTGGATAAGTTAAGGTTGGTTTTCTAATAATCCTAGGCCACTCCTTTTCAGTTTCATAATGCAATGGTTTGGTAGGTTCTGCTCTAAATTCCTCTGTCTGTGTCTGAGCATTTTTCTTATTTTCATTAGTAGGTCTTTCTGAGGCTTGTATATTGTCAGTTAAAATTTCGTTATTTTCATTAGTAAGTGTTTCTCAGGTTTGTATCTCATCAGTAGTCTTTCTAATGCTTGTATCTTATTAATAATAAGTCCTTATAAGACTTGTATATTATCAGTCAAATTTTCATATTTGGCACAGTTATCAAACCACTTTTTAAAGATAAAATATGAATTACCAAACTGGTAGTAATTAAAATCAGCATTAAGTCAATCTCAGATAAATGGTTTATCCCCTCATTCATTTTTTTTCTATCTGTAAGTCATCCATAGTAGCACTAAACAGGATCCTAACTCCCTACATTGTGATATTTCCAATTTTTTACATGGGAAAAATTTTTTTCCCTTAAAAAAAAAAAAAACAGTTTTTCTTTAAGAATTTCCAGGTTTCTCAGCAGATCTACTGATGCCAACAGCATAGGTGGAACTGTGTGGGGATAATCAGTGCAGTGATGATGTTTGACTTTGCAGGCAGGGAGGGCAGGTGTGGAGGGGTACCCCAGCCATACTAATTGCACACCTGGGCTGGAGGCTACTGTGGCTGCTTACATGCTGTGTGAGCAGCTCCATGCTGCTTCTGTATGATCAAAGGCCATACGCTGGATGTCAGAGACTTTGACTTGAGAGTTAAATATTAAGGAATAAACCACAGAGCAACAGAGAAACAATCACTTGTTCTCTTCTCCACCTTCCTGATCAAAAAGGCCATGCATTTTCTTAGGCTACTACTTATTTCTTCTGTGTGTCTCTGTAGCTTCCTCTGAGTCTCCCAAAAGACTCTGTGGTCCACTCCAGCTATCTTAGTGTGGACTCCACCCTTCAAACCAAGATCCAACTCTGTTGGCAGTCTCTGAGTGGCAATACAAACAAATCTTCTGCAACATTCCCCCCTTTTTGTCTAAATCTTTTCTCCCCCAGCAGCTTGAATAGAACCACTTAGCACTATAAAAAGTTAGACAGCAGGGAGGAAGTTTCCCAGTTGGGTTGAGATGGATTTCTCTATGTCCTATAGCCAAAAGTGTGTGGTGTCTTCAGCAATAGCATCTTACCATGTAGTTATGTTGTGTAAAGAATAACAAAGGCAATAGCCTATGTTGTATTAGAGACCTCTGGGGACTTCCTAACCAGAATTCACACACTTCAATTTTCATGTAATAATCTACATTTCCTGGAAGCAACATTATCCATCCATTCAAGATAATTCTGTTAGAATTCTTCTTCAAAGTTGTATTGTGAAATTAGTTTACTAACTAGTGGGTTTCTATAAGGCTTTTCACACATCCTTAGCTTTGGTTAACCCACCCACTATCCCCCTTTCTCTTCCATTCCCTTAACCCATTCTGGCTTAGTCCTTTAACTGTTGTTTCATTTCACAAGCATTCTATTATTCCTCCAGTTGTTTTTCAAACTGAGTTGTGAGATAGTAGGCTGACTTTTCATATATCCTTCCTTGGGGTCAGCCCTCCCTTCCATATGCTGGTATCCCCCATACCCCTGCATACCTCTCTCATTTTTTGTCTTATTTGCTCAAAATAGTCATATGAATCATTCTTCATTATGGAATTTTCTTCTTTATGTTGTCCTCTAGATTATTGCCTATCAAGCTTCTATCACCACTCCCTCAAACTTCTCTTGTAAATGCCAACAACTATGCCTACACTCTCATGATCCTTCCCTTCTTCATCTTGACTATTGGCTACATTTGAGTCAGCTCATCACTTTCTTTCCCTGATGTATTTATGTTCTTTACTTAGGCTTCAGAGCTATTGTGGTTTTTTTTTTTTGTTTTGTTTTGTTTTGTTTTGTTTTTTTCTGGTGACTTTCTGACTACTTAAGTGTAAATTTGGGGATTCCTTGGGCTCAGCTCTGAACCTTCATAACTCTCTATTTGTACTCAATTTCCACCTCTATTCTTTACAACCATGCCTTCATGAGGCTGATGGCTTTTAACACCATATGTCTGCTGCCAAACTCCATCTTATATCTTTAGTTCTAAACCTTTCCTTGACATCTGGAATCATATATTCAACTTGTACTCAATGATTCTCCTTTGTCAGTGAAAAGGCATATCAGATCTGAACACTCAAGCTGGAGCCCTCTATCTTCTTATCCAAACCTGTTGAGACTTTATTCTCTCCATCCTAGTAAATGACTCCATCCTGTCTTTCTTGATGCAAACCCTGGAGCATTCACGTGCTTATGCTTTTCTCCTACATTATAACAGATCCAACAAGCTTTATAAGCTCCAACCCCCAATTATGTACAAAGTCAACAACCATCTTGCCTAAGCTTCCCTTATTTCTTACCCATTGCCTTTTGTTACTGCCTCCTAAGGTAGTCTTGGCCTTTCCTCTGACAATGTTTGATATCAGGACCAGATCCAAAGTGTTTCTTTAAAGATTAGAGTTGGATAAGTTACTCTTCACTTAGAACCCACCAGCAGCTTTGGAACTCAGTCGTGGAAGACTGCAGGATTTGGCCGGATCTTACCATATAATCTTTTTTACCTCATTGTCCTCTTGGTCTTTGTCCCTGCTGATACTCATATTTTTTACTAGCTCATCTGCTAAGCTCTTTTTTCCCAAGCTTTTTTTTCTACCTCCCTGATATTCCCTGATCACCATGTGTAAAACTCTGACTGATACAACCCATGTCTTCCCACTCCTTCTATCCTTCTGGACCTCATCTTGTTTTATGATTTTGTTTTTGTTCATTTTTTGTCTTGTTTTACTATAGCACCTATCGTCAACATGTGATATAATATTTTTAAAAAGTGTTTATTTATTTCTCTTTTGACTTTTGTGCTAGGATATAAGGTTTATTTTATTATTAAGGAGCATTTTTTGGAGTCAACTCTCCTCCAAAAGGAGAGGTTACCAAATTCCTCAAAGTCTGCACCATTTGTTTTTTCTATATTTTCCTTCCTACTGATTTCTTTCTGATAGTCTCACATTTGTTCTCCATTTTCAATGTGTGTTTTGCTATCAATAGCAATCCTTCTCCTGATATATTTTATTGGTTAATGTGTGTGCATTGGTCCTAGTATAAAACATATCCAGACTCCCTCTTTCCCTTCCCTTCTCTTCCCTTCCCTTCCCTTCTCTCCTCCCTTCCCTTCCCTCCCTTTCTTCTCTCGCCTTTCCTCCTCTCCCTTCCTCTTCCTTTCCTTCTCTCTCTTCTCCTCCCCCACCCTTTTCTTCCTCTCCCCTCCTTTCTCTTTCCTTGTCCTTCTTTTTTTTCCCTTCCTTTTCTTTATGATCTAAATAACCGCCTATAACTAAAGACTGACAAGAGCCAGGAAGATGGCTCAGCAAGTAAAGAAAACCACCAAGCTTGATGACTACAGATTAGTCCCAGGACCTATGTAGTAGAAGTAGAGAAGAGATATTCCAGAGTTGTGCTCTGAAATTCACATGCATGTGGTAGCACATGTGTGCCATACACAATAGAGAAATAAATGTAACTATATATATAGTTACATATATATATATATATATATATATATATATTTGGTTTTTTTGAGACAGGGTTTCTCTGTGTAGCTTTGTGCCTTTCCTGGGACTCACTTGGTAGTCCAGGCTGGCCTCGAACTCACAGAGATCCACCTGGCTCTGCCTCCCGAGTGTTGGGATTAAAGGCGTGCGCCACCACTGCCCGGCTTACAAAATATATTTTTTAAAGACTAACAGACTTTCAGAGACACTTTCCCAGGAGCTTGGAATTTAATTATAAAACTAAAATACCATCTGACATGGGACACAAAAGCCTCTGATCTGGTGTTGGATATATGCAGGAATGAATGTCTTAATTATTACAGACTTAGAGAAAAGCCTCTTGAAAGAGGTAAGAATTTTAACCCTGAAGAATGAGTAAGTATATTGTTTAGAGCAACTAATGTTATTTCAGCCACACACAAACCCTAGATAGTTGGTGTGAACACAGTAACTGTTCGTTGTTTATGTTAGCTTGATGATGACTATCAGGGCTTTTTCTGGTCAGTGCATCCCACTTCTAGCAATCATGGTGTTGTCAATGTGGCTGCAATTTCTTCCCTATAAGATCTAGACAGCCAGAACTGACCTACTCTGGTGATGGGATGGCCAAACACCCTAATAGTCATGCCAGAAACCCCATCCAATGACTGAGGGATCTGGATGCAGACATCCACGGCTAGGCCCCGGGTGGAGCTCCGGGAGTCTAATTAGCGAGAAAGAGGAGGGTTTATATGAGCAAGAATTGTTGAAACCAAGATTGGATAAAGCACAGGGACAAATAGCCAAACGAAAGGAAACACATGAACTATGAACCAAAGGCTGAGGGGCCCCCAATTGGATCAGGCCCTCTGAATAGGTGAGACAGTTGATTGGCTTGATCTGTTTGGGAGGCACCCAGGCAGCGGTACTGGGTCCTGTGCTCATTGAATGAGTTGGCTGTTTGAAACCTGGGGCTTATGCAGGGACGCTTGGCTCGGTCTGGGAGGAGGGAACTGGACCTGCCTGAACTGATTCTAGCAGGTTGATCTCAGTCCTCCGGGGAGGCTTTTCCCTGGAGGACGTGAGAATGGGGGGTGGGCTGGGGGGAAGAGGAGGGGGCAGGAGGGGGAGAACAAAGGAATCCGTGGCTGATCTGTAGAACTGAATGATATTGTAAAATAAAATAAAATAAAATAAAATAAAATAAAATAAAAAAAGATCTAGCCAGGGATAGAGAAAGCTTGGAGATTCTTTTAGATAACCTTATGTTGAGGCCCAGAAACCATAGTCGTCACTTTCATGAATCATCAGTGGAATTTGGGCAGCAGGACTCACTTGCCTATATGGGGGCTGGTTATTTGGTGAAAATGAGGGGTCTCTGCTGGGGGTATATGCAGATAGGAGGAGAGAGTTGTTCAGCAATCAAGTTAGTGGGAACCAAGGCAGAGAGCCAGGAGGAACAGATGGTTCAGGAAGGAGCAGCCGTGAAGCCAGCCTGTGGGAGCAGGGTGGGGATTGCAGAAAGACTGTTCCTGACTACACAATGGTATTTCTATTGGAAGACTGCATGGTTAATGAAGAAAACTTGGAAATATCCTAAAGACTAATCAAATACATAAAATTACTCATTATCTTCTGCAGAAAGAAATCATTCTGTTTGTTATACTTAGTTTGTTTCAGGATATTTGTGATACATAAAATTAAATTTATGGTCAGATTATACATAATATTTTTTAAATATGTATGTATTTATTTTTATGTATATGTACTTGTAGGAGTTTATGTGTGCCACATGTGTGCAGGTGCCTATATACTCCAGAAGAAGTCATCAGATTGCCTGAAACTGGAGTTAGAGGTGGTTGTGAGCCACCAAGGGAGTGCTAGAAACTGAACCCAAGTCCTCTGCAAGAGCAGTGAGCACTCTTAACCTACAAGCTGAACCTCCAATCCTGTGATTAATATTTTTATCATGTGTTTCTTCACTGGATACTGTATCTTTTGTGTGTGTGGTGGGGGTGAATTTTAAGACGGTTTCTCTGTGTGGCCCTGGCTGTCCCGGAACTTGCTCTGTAGACCAGGCTGGCCTTGAACTAAGAGATCCACTTGCCTCTGCTCCCAAGTACCAGGATTAAAGGTGTGCTCCACCACCTCCAGCCTGGATATTGTATCTTTAGTGTTTACCTACACTAGTAAATGCTACCAAATTGCTATTACTTAAAGCCTTTTTTTCTTCATTCATTATTTCATTAAGTATTTACCAAACATCTCCTAGTGCAGGTATCATAGTCAAATCTCAGCACACAGTGAAGAAGCGCATTCCTTGATCCTCAAATAACTTACAGTCTTGTTGGGAAACTGAATTTAAAAAGTAAACATACAATAGACACACAGCTCCAGATTGAGCTAAAAGTGAGGGAGAATGATTGAAGAAGGGGTTCTTAGTAGGATAGCTTCAGAGAAGAAGGGAACTTTAGAGTTCTGACTTGTAGTTCTCAGTCTGTTGAGTGGGGGCTGTGGGGAGGAGGGAGGAACATTTCAGATAGAGGGAGCAGAGTATGTCCTGCTAAAGGGACCTTCTGCTACTACCCAGGCAAAAGGACACTCACATTATGTAAACTTGTAATAACATAATTCAGGCTATGTTTGTAAGGTGTCTCTAACAGCTGTGTAGTAAACTGATCAGAATGAGACAAGAGTGGATAAAGGGAGACCTGTTAGGACAATATTGTCAAGGTCCTGATGATGGTGGTGGCTTCAACTGGAATGAGGCAGCAGACTCACATCAGAACAGTGGGTGTGTGGTCAGCTTGTATGGATTGAACACCTCTAGAAGTATGTGATTCTGTGTACTTTGTCTCTGCTGGTCCCAGAATACAGCATTTTATAGGGATGGTGCATAGATTTGATTCAATGTGACCTTACTCAGGGCATATTGAATGTATTATCGGCCACTCAGGGGCTATGAGAATAATTATGACTATGAATTCCTTATGACCAGCCTGCAGAGTGCGATCTGTGTTCTTCAGGATGTTGAATTAGGGAACAGTGATGGACCATTCTCAATCTCATTATTGCCTGACAAGCCAGAACATTCCTGAGACTAGAATGGAAATATATAGCTCTGTTGAGGAGACAGAAACATCTATAAATCAAACAAACAGGTGTGCTTGGGGTTACAAGTTTACTAATGAAGCGATGGACCTTTGAGAGCAAGAGATTGCATTTCAGCAGTTGTCATAAATAGGTCTGTTCACAAGGACAATGACCTTGGAGCTGACACGATGGCACACTGTGTCTTTTGAGATTACAATGAGTGCAATTCTGACTCTAATGAGCTTCAGGCAAAGACTGTAAAGGAAACTTCATGGCCCCCCTTTTCTCTCAGATCTGTGCAGGAGATATGCTGGGACCAGCTCATAGGTAGGGTGTTACTTAAGAATATTGCTGCTATAAAAAAACAAACAAAAAACACATAAGAAATTTCCAAAGTTAGTCCCCTTAAATTTAGAGGGGAGCAGTGCATAGCTATAAATATAAGCAGTAGTTACTTCCTTTTTGTCTCTTTATCTGCTTTTTCTCTGCTCTGGTTTCTTTTTCCCTATGGGTGTGGCCCTGTCGTCTCTCTTATTGGGCTTTATGTAGCTCTCCTGAGGCAGACCTCCTCCGCCTCCTGTGTCCTGCAGACTTCAATGAAGCAATAATTTATTCTGTGTTTTCTTGACATCATGACAAACCAAAGAGAAAGAAACCCAACTCAAAGCTTTAATTCCACCATGTCTATATAGGGGTGGTTGTCTGTGCTTTGCCCCTACATGTCTATAAATACAAAGAATTGCCATAAAGAACTGCATCATCCAAACTGAAGACTTCTAGTGTGTGTTAAAGAAGCCCAGTAACAAAGTTGTAATTTCTATCTCAGACTGGCCAGAACCAGATTTCACTCTTAGCAACTTTTGGATACATAGTGGCCTTGTCTGATGTCTCTTTAATTTCTCACTGTAAGGTCCTTTTAGAGAAGATGAGAACCTGTCTTACTCTGAGCAAGGTTTTGAGAGGTAGTGTTGTTCATCCCCATTTTGAAAGCAAAGCACTCAGAAAGAAGAGAGACATGGGATTCTTCTTTAGACCAAGTCCTTCTGCAGAGAAGAAAGAAAAATTGATATCAACTTGGGGGCAACTTTGTAGTATTTCACATCTATTAAACATTTACTACATGCTAGGAACTGAACTAAATGTTTTACACACACCAATTCATTTAACAAGATAAGCAATAGTTTCTTCTTGCATACTAGGAAACTGAGACTTAGGAAAGCTACTTGTTTGATGCACCACAGTTGGCAGGACAGAGTCACAATTCAGTTCTCTACGGCTGACCCCATAGTCCAAGTATGAGCCACTTGCTAATTCGTTGTTGCTGCTTTTCATCTCCAGACAGTCCTCCAGGGGAGGCACTGTGATTTCCACCTTATGAGGAAGGAAACTGAAGTGGGCAAGTTTAACGCAGAAATGGCTCCATTGGTAAAGTGCCTGCCTTGCCAGCATGAGGACCTATGTTTGGATCCCCGACATCCATGTAAAAAGCTGGATATGGCAGCTGAAACCCAAGTGCTGGGGACAGAAAGAGAGGAGGATCCCGGGGAGGGTGGGAGTTTGGCTAGCCAGTGTATCCAAAACACATGGGCTTCAACCTCAGTGAGAGACTGTCTCAAAGGATAAGACAGAGTGTTGATTGAGGAAGACACCTGATAAAAGCCTTTGGCCTTCTCAGGCATGCATGCCCATGCACACAAGTACTTGTGTACGCATGTGCAGGTGCTCACACGGACAAGTACATATACTACAACCTACCACACCTATGCAGAGTTAAAACACAGTTAAATGTTAAGGGGATGCTGCTGTGAAGGGCAATTTTGCATTTCTGAGGCTTCTTGAGTACAAAGTACTTTCCTCCTTGGTGGAGTGTTGAAACATGGTCCATGAATGAAGCTGTGTGAGGAGATTTCGGGGACCTTGTGAGAAAATCCCAAGTAAACAAGACAAGAATCTTATAACCTCTGTTCCTCCATAGCATGGGTTTTTCTTAGCATGTGCTTTCAAGCCCTTCCCAGGTGTAGTGGATAGGAGTGAGCATGCTTCACATTATTCATTACAGCTGGCTATTGTTATTTGTTTATATGCCTTCACAGAGAAACTTGTTTTGCCATGTGAAGCTTGTCCTTGCAATTGTATACTTTACTCAGGTGACTCTTCTTAATCCCAAAGTATAAATTGTCTGATGTTCTGAATAAAGTTGGCCATTGCGTGAGACTTGTCCAGTCGGCCCCGTTTTTAGGCTCCATTCTCCCAGGTTCACAGTGCCAACTAGTGTGGTAAACAGAGCAGCACTCTCATTTCTCATCCCGTCACCTCCAAATTCCCTCCAGATAAGCTTTTATGTAAATATTACTCAATCTTGTTCTTCTGTATTGATCACAAAACTAAAAGTCATTTGTTGAGATTTTAACGTCTAGAGCTCAGAACAAAAGGAGATAGGTTTATAAAGTGAAGATATCAGCACCAAATGTGTAAAAGAAAGGACATGACTGCTACAGAGTGTGATTGGGAGGAAGATTTTATTGTAGATATGAGGGAGAATACAACCAGAGGAATCTGGAAGAGTCTAGAGCAGGGAGAGAAAGTGGTACACTGGACAAGGCTAGTAGACTGAACTGAGCCATGAGACGGGGTGGCGGGAGCAAGAGAGGAAGAGAAAAGAGAGAAGACTGAGAATGGCCATGGCTAAAATGGAAGGGTTATATAGGAATAAGAAGCTAGGGGAAGTGAAGCCCATGAGTTGGAGAAGTTTAGGGTAGGAGGTGGGGTGAGAAGAGCCCCAAGCCTGGAGGCCATCATGCTCTTTGGTACGCTAATAGGCACCATAGACAGCCATTGCCTCTGATTCCTTTGGATGTGACAATAGGAGGATAAGAAGGAGCAGGCCTGCCTTCCTGGAGCAATAGTCTTAGTTAGGAATGGAGAGTCTTGTGATGGATTAAAATGGCATTTGAAACCATAGTCAAAGGCAGGCATGGCAAAGACTTGTTGAAGGGATGATGTAGGTAGCAGGATCTGAGGGGGTCTCAGAGGGGAAACAGTAGCAGAGAGTCATCTCTCCCTACTGTGCCTCCATCATCAAAGCCTTCCTGAATTCTTCACTGAAGAGAACTCTTTCCATTTTTTCTGGACACATCTCTGTACCCCATGTAACATTCTTCACCCACCCACATTTGTCAGAGAAATTGGATATGAAAAACAGTTCAGCAGCATAAGTGAAGTCATTTTTGTCTTTGAGGTTCTCTGAACTACACCTGCTATTTAGACCATAGGAGAAGTCACAAGCAGTGACAAAAAGCAACCAAGAGGCATGGAGGCATGGGCACATGTCTCCAGCACCTTTTGACCAGAGTCTTATTCTTTTTATCCAGGAGAGTGTGGCCTTTCAGACATCCTCTAACACCTGTGCCTGACTGTTCTAACCTGTACAGGTCTGGGGTAGGTCTGTGGGGCGAGACAAGGGAGGGCAGGTTTAAGAACGAGAATCTTGCTGAGAAACAGAAAGAAATCACAAGGTTTGAAGGGAAGGTGCAATGATACACCTGGACAACTCACACTAAGTCCGATCTGCCTCCCATCCTGCCCAAGATCAAACCTGGTGAACAGTTCGTGGCTGGGGTTAGCCACAGAAATCATCATCATTGTTTTATCTTTCATTCTCCAGTCAAATGTCAGACACAAATCATGTGGGACCAAAAGGTTAGGCAGTGGTAAATGCCCTCTGTCTCTAATCAAAGGTGACAGGAGATAAATAGGCTTGATAACCTTGAGGAATTCCATTTCCTGAGCATCTTTCAGATGTGTTTCATGACAGATGTCCAGAGTCACTTTCCCATCCCCACTGCTGTCACCTGATAAGGTCAAAACATCTAGTTGCCAGAAGACAATTCCCTGTGAAGAAACTGCAACTCACCTTTGCCTATGGTATTAAACCTTAGAAACTTCCCTGAGAGCTTTTAGTTCCCTTCTCTGGGGCTTCTGTATCTGTAATGAGGAAATGAGCCTTCATGATCCATAGGGCTTCTGGCCAAACAAACGTGTGATTCATGCATGCAGGAAGGGATTCAGCTAGGCCTTTGCAGAGAAAAAAACAGCAGCAAGAAGGATCTAAAGCCACAGACTAAGACGTGGCTCCATAGTAGAGACCTGGCCTAGCAAGTACACGGCCTTGGTTCAATCCCTAACACAGAGAGGGGGAAGTGAGGGAAAGGCCAGGGAGATGGGCACAGGGACAAACAGATAGGGAGGAGAGGAAGGGAAGAGGGAGGGGAAGGAAAGGGAGAGAGGAAGGCAGGTAGACAAGGGAAGGAGGAAAGAAGGAATGACATGACCTGCAGTTACACCAAGGGAGGGAGGAGGATTTAACTCTTTGATCCTGGGGCAGGAGACTTGCTATTATCGGTTAAGTTCATTGCCTTTTGGACCTGCTGTCTTGCTGCATACAGGGTTGACAACATTATTTGCATATCAGTGTGTGTGTTGTGACATACAAAAGCATTTCCTGCTTGAGAATACCAGGTTTACAGTAAATGTTAAAACATAGTTCCTGAATCTGCATCCCACTGTCAAAGGAGCAAGGAGTTTGTGGGATGTGGGGCGTCAGGAGAATAACCAGAGGACCGAGTGGTGGCATTGGGAGAGTTGTGCAGAGTCTTTTCATTTTGCTGCCAAGTTTGAATTTTCATGGGGCCTGTTACTCCAAACTTGGTTTTAAAAGGTGCGTGCTATGCATGTAACAGTTGCTCATTAAAGGTTATATGGGAGACTGAGGGATGGGCGAGTGACAGACTCACTTCAGGAGCTGGTAGTTATTTTCCCCAAGTGGTGGCTAATCAACCATAGCAGGTTATGTCTACTGACCACGGGGGTGACCCTGTCCAACCATGACAGCAGCAAACTGCCTTGAAGTACGTCAGCCTGGAGCTCATTTCCATCTGAGACTCCTTGCAGTCTGTGCTCTCTGCATTTTTCACAGCTCCATCCTCTCCTGCTCCTGCCTAAGCTCACCGATGCCGGTTCGATGTGGAATCTCTCTGGCTGTAAGATTACTGATGACTGACAGCCCTTCCCTGAGAACACTGGGTCTGGCTGTAGCTTGGCTGTGCATGGATGGCTCCCGATGACAGGATTAAGCGCTGACATTTCTCCAGGGACAGCCCATGTTCAGGATGTGTGTCTGAGATACTGTCAGACATGGCAGCCAAGTGATGGCATGTGGGAGTGACGCCTCCTGAGAAGGAAGGGAATCACAGAGACAAAGCACAAGGTCTGCCCTCACCAGCTCCTGAGCCCCTTACTGCTGAGGCATGGCCTCAACCCTTGTCTGTCTGGCCAAGAAGGTGTTGGTGGGAAGTGAAAGACCCTGTCTTCACCTGCTTTATTTGTATGGTGTTTGTCCTGTAATTAAACACGTTAAACCCTAAAAGCAGCTGGATGCCTGGTGGACTTACAAAACCTTAGGTCTAAGTCCAGGGATTCAACTTTCTGACACCAGTGCTTGACAGGAAACACGAGAAATACAGAACTAGGAAGGTAACTGAATGCTTGCAACTTTCGGAACCATAAATACACATAGCTTTGGGTTACCAGAAGAATCAGTGGCTCACTGAATTCATAAGGGGGATAAAAACATAATTTCTTAACACTTAAGAAAGACAGATTCAGAAGAACATTCTAGTCTTAGGTATGTCTTTGCTAAGGCTAAGAAAGATATAGGCCTTGATTTTTTTTTCTGCTTTGAAGGGATGAGAGAGTCATCCATTTCTCCATGGTGACAGTCTTAAATAGGGCTGGACCTGGAGGCAAGGGCTCAGGCTCCTTTGTGGAGCCTGGAAGGTAGGAGTGAGAAGCCAGCTTCTGCTATTAGCATCCTTCTCTGACCACTCCTCTGCATCCACCCTGCTGCTGCCCCAGCCCTCCAGCATTCTCTTTACCTCACCCTAAGTAACTATTCCTCTTCCACTTGGCAGCTGGGGTAATGGGTCCTCAGAAGAAAAGAAGTGAGGCCTTCTAAAGGAAGCTTCTGGTTGCTGTAATTAAAGCTAATTACAGGAAACAATGGATCTGGTAACTGAGGCAATTCCTCTGCTTATATGAACACAAGTGGTTTCTGTCCCCTCGTGCTGTGTCATCTTTCTGTCTGGGAAGGGCTGAGCTAGGCAAGCAGCCTGTCTCCTTGTTCTGAGGCCCCCAGCCATGCAGTGCTAGCTATGGTTATTGATGGTCCTCTCCTTACCTTGGCCATCTTCCTGAACTCTTTAGGCACCACAGGAGTGGTGTTTCTTCCAGAAATCCTAGTGTTAGTCCAGGCCTGTTGCCAGTGACTCCTGTGGACAGACGGTCATTAAGAATTGTACTATGGTAGAGATAGCTCACAGTGACGCTTCAGTTTGTAGAATGGGACACAGAGGCCAGAGAGCCAGAATTCATTCCTAAATTCAAAGGGATGATCAGGCTCCCAGACCACTGTTGGCTCTGGTCAGTCAGTTGCCACCAGTTCCTCTCCCTGTTCCTACTCCAGGCTCTGTGATAAAACTCCTGTTGTCCCATGTTCAGTTGCTTGGGGATCTTGCAACTCATTTCTTATCTACCTTGTTTTCTATAATCTCTGTGCCTTCATGTGTCCTTGTTCCTCCTTGCCCCTCTCCTGGACTCTTGAACATCACTCCATGTTGTTCAATCTGCTTTAGAAAGAGCACAGAATTGAGAGAATAGAAAATAAATTCGTTCCCTTGCTGCCGAGGCTTGAGGGAGGCCATTAGGAAGCAGCTCATCCTGGAGATATTTCTAATGAGCCTGCTATAATTGTGGCTGAAATTTTAATATCAAAGGTTAAAGAATCACGGTTTCTGTTATACTTTCTTTTATTTGCAATTACTGTTGGGAAGAGAACATATTAGGTGCTGCTCAGGGCAGCACTCCTTAACCCAAGCTGCCCTTCGCAGTGGTGAGCTATTGAAATGTACTATCATGGACTCCAAGAATGCAAAGAAAAAAGAAAAGTGAATGTGGCAGACAGAGAAGAGCCCAGGAGAAACTAAATAATGTTTACATGAGGTGGGTAGACTGCAGTACCTAGGTAGAAGAGCTTTCCAGCTTGAGAATTCTAGTTACAAAGTTTGGATTCAAGAAAAATAGATATGGATGAGATATTTGTGGTAGGAAGCTGGGTAAATCTGAGGACTCTCTCTAAAGGCCCAGACAATGGCTTTGAGAGCAGAAAGACCAGGGGAGCAGGATTGGATTGGGGTTCAGCAGGGCTGGGTTAGGACTTTCAAATTGCTTCTTTGACTTGGCCATGTGGTTCTCCTCTTTGGTCCTATGTTAAACTACAAAAATGAAATGATTATCATTGAGGTCCCAACTCTGATTGTTAAAGCTGTGCTTTCCCATCTTGCAAGATGACCTTAAGCAGTCTGTCCAGACAGTTTCTTTTGTCTTCACCATGAAGTATGGTGATCTCTTCTCCCACCTGACTCTCTTCCTGAAAGCCAACCCTTTTGAATCTTTGGGTCGAGCAAATCTAAGCATCATTTTGAACCCTCACTTTATTAAAGGAGCAAAGCCCTAGGGACCTCAACCCTGGGTAGCACCCCTGCTTTGCCCCTTCCCTCTCTTGCTCTGACTCAACCCCCAAGCCTAGCAGTTGGGCTCACTTCGAAATAAATGATGGCAAATCAGGAGCCTCCTGCTGCTCATAATGGTAACACTTCCTGTAATTTGCATGATAAAATCCAACTGATTTCAGATAGCATTTGTCAGGACAGATAGGTGACACTGTAGCTGGCTCCATGAGGGGAATAAATTACCACCTCAAGTTCCAGGCCAGAGCAGTCATGGATTTGGATTGGCTGACATTCAGCCCTAAACAAAAGCACAAAGTCTTGTCTAATGGAGCAGAGAAAAAGGATATCTAGGAAATATTAACAAGTTTCGAATGGTAATTTATGCAAATACACGCCATAACTCAGCTGAAGAGGTTCGGCCTGCACCTAGAGTAGGGAACAGATACCTCATTACATCTCAGAGGAGTGGGCATCCATACAAATTAGCATTGGGAGACCCAGGGTGGTAATTAGTCCTCAGACCACCTGCACCAGAGTCACCACGGGGTGCCCATGCAGTGCAGGTTTCCTGGCTCTGATAGAGAGCCCTTAAATCAGAAGTCCTTAGAACAGGGCCTGAGAGTCTGAATTTTAATGTAGATTCATTGTTTTTCCCCTGGTTAGTTTTTAATCTAGGCTGGGTTAGTCTTTCTGAGCCTGCACCCATCAAAATCCAGGCTGCCTGCATCTAGAGCCGTGTGTAGTGGCCACTGTCCTCATTGTACAAACTAGAGAAATCATTTGCCTCTGTCAACCCAAGGTGATTTCATTTATAAGGTAAGAAGTAGGCTGAATTGCTTCTTAGGTCTTTCAGGCCAGGATTCTTTTTGAAGCATGAGCCAGTTCCACAGGCCAGACAAACCATACTTGCAGGTGGATAGATGGAAAGTTGTCCCAGATGGAGAACACATTCACAGCTCTCTGGAATTCTGCTGCCTTTTGGGAACAAGCACACCACTTCCATGTCTGTTTCCCCACACCAGCTCTTTTAGTTTAGAAGCCATGCTTTCCTATTGCCCCTATTAAAGTGTGTGTCTAGACCCAATTCCCTTTTCTTACCACTGGCTTAGGGGTTCCAAATCAAAAGCCTTTCTGCCTCAAGTTAGTTTGTTTCTCATTAGAAGACCACCTATATTTCCTACTTAATGGCATCTCTTTCATCTATTAGTTTGTATAGTTTGCACAATATAGCCAACACTGACAAAGGTACCTGCCATATCATAGATTCTCAATAAATAGTCACTAAATGGAAGAGGATTGGACAATTCCCTCTTAGAATAGGCAATGGGGTGGGGGAATAGAGAATGGCAGCAATATGTCACAATAGTTCAACACATAAAACTCATAGCTATTTATCTAAAAATAAGCTTAAGATATTTTCTTGATTTCACATTTGTTTCTTACTGAAATGGTTTGTATTGATCATCCAATTGACAGGGTCTAAAATTCACTAGGAAACAGACCTTGGGGCATGTCTGTGAGATGTTTTTTAGACTCATCCTAAATAGGGGTTACATCATTGTATGTGCTGGGGTTCTTGGCAGAATGATAGGTAGAAAATTAACTGAGCACCTGTACCTATCTCTCTCTGCTTCCTGATTGTGGACACAGTGTGACCAGCCCCCTAAATCTCCTGCCACCATGGCAAAATAAATCCTTTCTTCCTTAAGTTCCTTTGGTAAGGTATTTTGCTAAACAACTGGGAAAATAACCAGTGGGGAGTATATATATATTTACTCCAGGGAACAGGTGTGGAAAGGTTACAAAGTTTACACAACTAGTTATGCCAAGGAGTTTCACATGGGGCCCACACCAGGTTTGTCTTAGAATATACTCCATGACATTTCTCAGCCTGTGTTTCTCATGGAAAACTCCAGTGAAAAAATAACCAAGTATTTCATCTAGGGAGTGTCCCTCACCAGCACTTCATTGTTTTTATCCATCTGAAAATGTTTTTTCACTTTCTTAAATGGTTAAAAACAAGACTGAAACTTGTTTTTATTGGATCTCATCAGAGCACCTGCTCTGCTATTGGATGAGGACTGGGGTTCAGGAGAACCACCTGCTCTGCTGTTGGGTGAGGACTGGGGTTCAGGAGAACCACCTGCTCTGCTGTTGGGTGAGGACTGGGGTTCAGGAGAACCACCTGCTCTGCTGTTGGATGAGGACTGGGGTTCAGGAGAACCACCTGCTCTGCTATTGGATGAGGACTGGGATTCAGGAGAACCACCTGCTCTGCTGTTGGGAGGGGACTGGGGTTCAGGAGAACCACCTGCTCTGCTGTTGGGTGGGGACTGTAGTGTAGCTTGAATCCTATTGGTCTTAATAATAAAAACCTGGAGCCAGATATTGGGGTAAATGCTGAAAGATTAGAGAAACAAAAAGCAAGCCACAGCCACCTCATACCTCTCCAACTCCTCAGCCTGAAAGGCATGAGCTTCTCTTCTGCCCCCTTTATCACTTCCTATCTTCATCCAGCCATATCACTTTCTGTTTCCTCCTCCCAAGTGCTAGTGTGTGCCACCACTGCCTGACCTCTATGGTTAACTAGTGGCTGGCTCTGCCCCCGATCTCCAGGCAAGCTTTATTTGTTAGAGCGCAAACAAAACATCACCGCACTATAGCTCAGGAGAACCACCTGCTTTGCTGTTTTGTGGGGACTGGGGCAATTTCCTAAGACTTAATTTCTCTAGACCTGACACTGTCTTCCTTTATTTTCCCAGAGCTTTTCATAATCTCCTTTTAGCTGTGCTTCCTAGATATTGTTTCACACATATTCTTGAGGTGTTTCTTCCTTCACATCTCATAAATTTCCAGATTACTCATGCCTCAGGAATGGTGGAAGATAACAAAGAAAATGAAAGAGATTCTGTTCAGAGGAATCTACTTGGGCAAATCTCCCATGTGGCTTTCATAATGCTGGTGATTTAACAGAGAAATTGAAGCATCCTCAGGCATTTCACCATCCCAGATTCCCCTTTCCTTTCTTTCTTCCTTCTTTACATCCACATATAAGATTCCCCTACACAACCTTATTCAGAGCAACGCACTCTGACCATCCCAGGCATGACACTAGGTGCTGACTTGCAGGGTGATTTTTCATCAGGAGGGTTATGTACACTGTGGGCCTTCAGTGTTGAAGTTTACACTCTGATGTCTCCTGCTTCTCAGATGAACTCAGCTGATCAGACCACATGAGCAAACATCGCACTTGGGCAGAAATGTCGCTGGGAAGACGACTGTGTGAGTGCAGATGGAGCAGTGGAAGGAGAAGTGAGGAGCAGAGGAAGGATCATTGCGTAGGCAAAGTACAAAGACCAGGAGATGCCAAGGCCACCTCACTATATTGAGAGATGTGTAAAGAAATGTCTTTGTGTTCCCAGCCCCTGAAAACCACATTGCAGCCCATTTCCTGAAATCTTGCCTCCTCCACAAGGCATCAAAAATGCCAGCAGATCTTCAACTTGCAGCCCCATTCATGATTGCTTTCAGGGGAAAAGGGTGTGTCCTCTGCAGGAGGCATTACTGGACGGAGTGGAACGACCCCTCTAGCTTTTTGTCCATCTAATGCAGACCGTGGCTTAAAGCATTCTTCTTTTCCTATGAATTCCCTTCCCTAAAGCATTCTTCTTTTCCTATGAATTTCCTTCCCCTCTTGTCCCCCATCAAGGCCACATGCCATCTCTTTTCCGTTCTTTAGGTCGTATTCCTCAGGCTGCAGGAAAGTTCACTTCATCACTTTCTTCCTCAAATCTTTTCTGTGGCTGTTCTCTTTGCTCCCAACAGGCCCTCTGCAGGGCCCGTCTTTGTTCTTCTCACAAAGGGAGTTGTCAGCATTGAAGGCTCTTTTCAGGAAGGCAGGGAGGAGGCTCTTGTTTTTCTAAGGCACAATCAGATGCATTCTTTGTGTTACTAGCCTCTTTCAGGCCCGTGACACATAAATGTATGCAAGGTATCACATATTCATAGGCTTTGGATAGTACGCATGTGGTGGGGGTGGGGGATGGGACAATTCAACACAGGATGAAAATGAGGCAGAAACAAAGGGAAAAAAAGAAGTGAGAGAAGGAGCCTGAACCAAGGAGACCATTGGTAATGGTGCCAGTGGCCCCAGGAGTTCTGTCTTATCCTTGGCTTAGTGCTTTTAATGTCAGAATCTTCCAAAGTCTCTTTGGCTCAGGGGTGTGGGTGTGTGTGGATGGGCAGTGCAATCCAGTGTGACATAAGAATGACATCTGCCAGATGCCTTTTTGGGCTTCCAGGGGGACTGATTGAGTTTTTTCAGCATAGAAATAAGCAGTGCCTAGTGGCTGTGACAGAGTTGCCAGCCCCAGGAGCTACAGGCACCACCTGCTCTCTCCCCTGGGCACTCTCACCAGGTTCCAAGTGAGGCACCCAAGGGCAGTGACTCAGCCTTCACTTCCCATTTGTCACTTCTGTTTCATCTCTGTCCTCGTTAAAGTGGTCTCGTGACAGAAGGGTGAGATGGTGCCCCTGCTGCAGACTGGATGCCTAGCTCACACATCGCCATCGGGACCCCTTTGGTTTTGCCTGCTTCCTCATAGCCTTGCAGCTTCTTAGAACCCTTTGAGGAGCCAATTTTGATTGACTGGAGCTGTGCTAAGGGACTGGCATATATCCACGTACACTTACTGGCCTGCTCTGGTAAGGTCAACTAACACCAGCCACTGCTTTTCTTCCCCACACGAGCAGCAGCAGGTGTGTGTGGAGAGTAGCTGGCTCTGTTAGGAAGGGACAGTCCAGCCTTGTACTTCTGGGGTCAGGATTCTGGGTCAAGCAATCAATGAGCTGAGAAGGAAACACAGCTTGAGTCCCAGAGTGCAGAAATTTAGGAAATGCTGGTTTGGTAACAGCACCAAATTGCAATGCCTGACACATTCTCCCCCATTGGATTTAGCTCATGATTCTGAAAGAAGAGCCATTTCTTTAATGTGCAAAGCTGCAGGGGCACCGGCCAGCCATTAAAGCTAGGCATGGCATTCACTGTGTGACTTGGGGCTACTCTCATAATCCTACTAAAAGATAATTTGTCTAGATTCAGTGATAACATCCAGTAATTTACTGCTGAAGATCCGGATCCATTATTTAAGATATTAATTCCTGTTAAAAAGCAAAGACCCCAGAGCAAGGATAAAGCATTGAAGATGGTGAGTTAATGTGATCAGAATAATCAATGAAAGCCAATGTTGATCATAATATCATCACCATCACCAATGACCACTACCACTGAGCAGTTAATGTACTGAGGTGTTGTTTCCACACAATGTTTGGAACCGTTTATCTTCCCCTTTCCATGTAGTGCCCGGAGGTCAGCACTCCCAATGTTTGCTTTTTGTAGACCTAGAAACTGAAGCTTTAAGTGAAGTTGGCTGAGGCTACCAGCTAGCAGGTGCAGGCTCCAGAATTCTAATCTAGCTGTCTCTTCTAAATGCCCCAGCATCTGTGATACTAGCTACCATGTTGCTGGAGTACAGCAAACAGATGGGTCTCCATTTCTACCCTGTGGCTCTATGGTTCCATCTGGCTTCTCCATAGAGGATTCCACTTATGAAAGCAAAATACAAGTACAAATAGGATGGGGGTGGGGGTGGGGGGCCAAGCTGCAGAATTGAGGTGGATACAGGATATAGGCAGCATCATTCTTCCTCCCTGGACCTTACATGCAATATGTTTGAAATGAGGGGTCTGACAAAATGATCCACAAAGTCCCTTCAAGCCATAACTGCTATGCTGGAGAATTTTGCTCATATGTCATGACCTGCCCGCTAAAAGTCTCTTTTGCTGACAGGACATATGGAGGAGCAACTTCAGAGGGTCAGGAAGGTTCCCAGGTGCAAAACCTAAGAAGGTACCACTTGTGGGATAGCTCAAGCATAGGCCTTACTCTCAGCATCCTGACATGAACACCTCTTCATCTGCATCCTGAGCAAACAGGTATCTCACTAGCCTTTTGCTAGTGTTGGCCTTATTGCAAAGACTAGTTTGGAGGAGTAGCAAACAGTGAGTTCTTAAATCCTAATTTCCTTTTTCTTGAGATGATGGTTGATTACAAGAAAGAGAAGAGACCACAGAGGCCTCTGGCCTTGGACTGGGCATGAAGGGGGCCTAAGGTATTTTTGAGGGCACACATAGCAGATCTCATGAATTGATTGGACCTGTTTAGCTCCTCTCATGCTCTGACTTGGTCCTGATCTGAATGTATCTATACTTTTCCCTCTGTAAGAGGTGAAGGTCTCATTTCCAGTTGGTGGGAAAAAGCACTTGTGGTTGTATAGAAGACCATCTCCTGGGTAGATTACATCTTCCTTTGCTGTGACCAAAGGAAAAGAAGCAACTTAAAGGAAGAAGGGTTTAATTGGTTTTAAATGCAAGGGCACATCATCCACCATATCGGAAAGACCTGGCAGCTGAAACAAGAGAGGGCTGGTTACATCACATGCTTGGTTGGGAATCATTAAATGATCAATGCTGTTACTTAGCTTGCTTCCTCCTTTTGATTCAGGCCAGGACACCAGCACATAGAATGGTGCCACCCACACTAAGCTTGTTTCTTCCCACCTCAATTATCCTAATCTACAAACACCCTCATGGAGACATGCCCTGAGGTTTGTCTCCCAGATGATTCTAGACCCTACAAAGTTGACAACATTAGCCATTACATATGGCCTCACAGACCTGATTCTCTGGAGCTTCTTTATGGTCTTTTAGTCCCTCTTGCCCCTCTGAAGTTGCTGCCACATATTGTCCTGTCAGCAAAAGAGACTCTGAGCAGGCAGGTTATGATGTGTGAACAAAGTTGTCTTTCAGAATAAGAGTTCCTTTTTGTCAGACCTCCCCTTTTAAAGACATTACATGTAAGACCCAGGGAAGAAGAAGGGGTTATGTGCCACAGCCCCTCAGTTCTGCAGCTCTGGGTTTACATAACTTTCTGCACCAACTGCATGTCCCTCCATCAAGGCTGGAGTGTGAGCTCCAGGACTGGACTTGGCTCTGAACAGCACAGTCTTTCTCCTTCTAAAGAAGACAGCTTGAAGGAAGTGCAGGCACAGCCTCCCCTCTCTGCCTTTCCGTGACCTTCATGAAAGCTTTGTATCTCAAACCCCTTTGTGTTGGGCTGGGAGTGGAATAAGTGAAGTGTGTGTGTGTGTGTGTGTGACTGTGTGGTTTGTGTATATGTATGTGAGTATATGTATGTTCATTAGAGTGTGCATGTGTGAACATGCATATATGCATGAGTGTGTATATACATGAGTGTATATGTGTGAGTATGTGAATATATAAATGTGGATGTGTTATGTTTGAGATATATGCATATATATGTGTGAGTGTGTGAGAAATTACTTGGTACTAGCATGTAACAGAGCAGTCTATCTTTCTGTTAAAGTAAATTGCAGCATTCCCCACGCCAAAGGACCTAACACAATCCTTGCCACTCTTCATGCTTGATGTGTGAGCATCTCTGTGGCCTCTCCTCTGTCTACACTCCCAGCACTAGAGCCCTAGAGAGAAATCTGGGCTGATCTTTACTGTAGGGATCTTCCAGCATAGTATATAACGACACTTTAAGGAACCATTGCCTTCTGTGAATCCCTCCACCCAACCAATCTCCCTAATGATGACATAGTCCATGGCCACTTAGGTTCTCTTTTCTTTCCAGTCACAAAGTGGTTCCTTTTAAGAGTCTGATTACTTGATAATAACTAAGAAAATGTGGTCTTATGGGAGCTCCCATTCTGAAGGGTCTTCTGACTTACCAAGGAACAAGGCTGTGGATTTAGTGTCTAGGATACTGTCCCCATGAAGCCTTGTCTTTTGGCAAAGTGAGAGTCATAATGAACTCCAGGTAGTTCTGACATAAATGCTTGCCTAAGACCATCGTCCCTCTCAGGTAACTTCTGGCCACAGTGACTGAATAATCCAAACAGAAGTGATTTGGAGGCCTGTGGGGTAGCAAGTAAACTGTGCAATTGGTTTTTGTTTGTTGTGGCCCTGAATTGTCTTAGGAAGCAGGGATATGTCTGTATGGCTTCCATTCATCACTTATCCAGACATCTGTGTTAGGGTGCACACTGAGTGACTTATTTGGCCTTGATAATACAAAAATAATTTTATCAACATGATTTCATTTTAACTTTGCAACATGCCCAAGAGGTTATTTATACCCCCCTTTTATTATTGAAAATGACTGGCATAGGACCACAGCTAATAAGAAGCAGACTTGGGACTGTAGCTGTCAGTCTGTGCTTGCTCGGTATTATCAAACTTGCCTTCAGATATTCCCTCAACACGTGCTGGTTCTTGTTCCTCGGTGTGTGGTACACAGTCAGGAAGCATAGCCATGAGAAAACAGAATTTCAACCTTAGCTCAGACTTGCTAAGTTAGAACCTGTCTTTCAATAAGACTCCTGGGCAGGGTTAGGAAGATGACTCAGTTGGTATCTTGCAAGTACAATGTCCTGAGTCCAGAACCCATGCAAAAAGCCAGGGGGGATGGCATGTGCTTGTAATCCCAGCAGGAGGATGGGAGAGACAGACTTGTTAGCCTAGCCTAGTCAGCAAATCCCAGGCCTTCAAGAGTCTATCTCAAAAACACCAATAGCACCTGAGGATAACTGCCAATGTCCTCTGGCTTTCACAAGCATGCATGTACATGTATGTGAACCTGTACCACATGAACACACACACAAGGTTTTTGGGTAATTCTGCAAACTCTGAGGTGAGAGAGCCAGTCTTATGTGAGAAAGGCACAGGGTACAGGGCACATATGACTTTAAACTTTCATGTAGTCATATTTCAAAGTAAAAGCAAATGAGTGAGAATTAATTTAACTTTAGCAATCTATTTTAACCCCAAGTATAGCACAGATTTCATTATTAATGAGGAATATTGCATTCTCATTGAGTCTTGGCATCTGATGTGTTTGACACTTAGACATCTCAGTTCAGAGCAAACACATTTCACTGACTGTGTGACACTGACACTGTATGGGTAGGCCAGCTTCAGAGCAGGGTTCTCACATGTTATCAGGGATTAGAGCCAACTACAGGGCTGGTCAAAACACATGCTGTGTCTTTCTTCAGTTCCCATTCAGTAGATCTGGGTCTGTTGGCCATTGATTCCACTTCTGAGAAAGTCTAGGTGGTGCCGATGCAACTGGCACTAGACAGCTCTGGTAGCCACTGCTCCAGAACTGTGCCTCACTTACCCTGACAGGCACAAGGTTCTGCAATTAGGAGAAAAACAAAGAAGAATGGAGCATATGGGGAAAGAGAAATGACAGCCATGTAAAAGGAGGCTTTCTTCTGTCTTGTCCTATCCCATGGCTGCTTGTAAATAATCACTCAGAGGCTTGATATTAATTACAAACTGTTTGCTTTATTGATCAGGCTTATTACTAACTAGCTCTTACAGCTTAAATTAACCCATTCCTATTAATCTATATTTTGCCATGTGGCCATGGCATGTGTCTACTGGCACCTTGCTCATTGGGTGGCTGGATGATGTCTGTGCCTGACTCTGCCCTTCTTCTCCCTGTATCTCTGCTTGGATTTCTTGCCTGGCTCTTATCCTGCCTTGCCACAGGCCAAAGCAGCTTTCTTTATTAACCAATGGGAGCAACATATATTCACAGAGTACAGAAAGTCATTTTACATCACAGCCAGGACAAGAATCTTAACTCCTCACTTCTCAGACACATGGAACATTCTTTGGAAGCCAGATATAATTGTCCACTGGAAGATAAACTAACCATCCTGACAGAAATGAATATTTTTTTGAGACACTTGTCCCTGTGACTATTAGACTATAAAGACAATGACCACAAGGAATTGGAATTTCAATAAGAGTTTCATGATGGGAAAGAAAAAGTCTGGGGCCTTGTGCTTATCTCACATAGTTCTGGCAACTTGTCAGACCACCTTGCAAGAGACTGGAGTCAAGGGTAGTGGGTTAATGATGAGCAGGACCAAACCTTGACCCAAACTGCTTAGTTATGCATACCTCTTGCCTTCTATTTAAACCTAAACCTTGTAGTAGGACCCTGGAGATGGACTTAGGGGTTCACTGGTACTCTGTATTTGTTCCTCTTCCCAGTGTGGCCACATTGAATAAATCTGATTTCTCTGCTTTTTTTCCCCTGTTGTTTGTCTGTTTAGTTGAACTATTACATGGCTGTTTGTTAGGGCTGCAGAGCCCAGGCTCTGACCCTAAACAACTCTCATAACAAAATCAGCAGACAAATTTGATCTTGTGCTTACTTGAATTAGAAAACAAAACAAAATCAAAACTGTGCCCAGGTGATTTGGTGTCACACCCCATTCCCCAAGCTAGGTTCATTCTCCCATCCTCAATAAGAAAAGGGTGAAATTAATAGTAGAATGCAGAGAAGGGAGATTTATTCAATGTGACCTCTTGGGAAGAGAAAAAAGTGATCCAGCAAACTCCCCCAAGACTATCAGTGTCCTGAAATAACAGTAAAGTTTAAACAGAGGGCCAAGGATATATATACTACTAAGCAGTCCTGGCCAGGATGTGGCCTGGCTCACCATGGATCCATTACTGGCTGGGCTTCAGTCTAATCCAGTGAAGGCTGATGATAAGGGTCTAGGATTTGAATAGATTCCCTGACAGGCTGACAGAGAGGGAAAAGGGGCTATGACTAGGTCATAAAGACGGTGAACTTCTGAGATGTCTGGCTTCTTCTTTACTCTCCTGACTTGGGACAAGAGCTGGCTGATCTTTCTCTCTGGCTAGTAGAGCCCCCACTTGTGGGTGGTCCAGTAAGTTCAAGGCCAGACCAGGATGTGCTTACCCCAAATTTGTGGACCTGTCAGCCTCCCTGTGTTTTTCAAACTGACCAAACTGATCATAAATTGGGGGGGACCCCCTTTAAGACCCTTCAAACTCCCAGCCCTCAAGGAGAGATGGGGTCTTTGGCTTCTTGAACCCCCTCTGCAATCATGGAATATCTTTCTCTCTTTGTGCCTTGGTGTGTGTGTGTGTGTGTGTGTGTGTGTGTGTGTGTGTTGTGTGCTTTTTATTCCTAATAGAAGCCTTTCTTACATGCCGATTCTGTTTGCTGTGCCTGAGATTTCCTGCTGCTATCTGTTACCATCAAGAATTTTCCTGCTTTTTAATTCTTTAACTGGCAGAGAAAATGAACCTGATCAAGGTCTCTAGACAGTAACAAATAGTTTGAACTGTGTAAAATCTCTTTTTAGGTAGAAGCGCTGCCATCCCCCCCACCCCACGGGGGAGGTGGAAGTGGGCTTTTCCTTCTCCCAGAATGAAATTCCTGAGGAAATTCCATTCTTTGGGGTTTATTGGTTTGATATGTTGAAGCCCAAGTGTCTCTTTAGAGTACCTTTGTTTCTGTCAGTCCAATTACAGGTCTAGACTCACTGACTGCTGCACTGGAGGTTTTCTGCAGTGTCCAGGGCATATGTGACATTTTTGATGCCTCTTCTTGCTGCATTCATTATCTTCTTTGAAAATTCCCTTGACTCTCCTCTTCCTGTTCATCGTGTTCAATCAAATGTCCCCCATTCTGTGGAGGAGCCCCCAACCAGGCCTGTCTGCTCCCCAACTTTTCTCATCCTCAGTTCACCCTATACACTGCCACCAGGAAGACCCTTTGTGAAGATAAGCCCATTCATATCTCTCCTTTGATTTAAATAATGAAAAGCTTCCCTTTACATTCAGAATAAAACCTAACCTATTGTCCTGACCTTTGAGGCTCTCCATGCCAACCCTGCCCACCCCGCTTCAGGACATTGGCCATTTCTCTCTCTCTCTCTCTCTCTCTCTCTCTCTCTCTCTCTCTCTCTCTCTCTCTCGCTCTCTCTCTCTCTCTCTCTCTCTCTCTCTCTCTCTCTCTCTCCTCTCTCTCTCCTCTCTCTCTCTCTCTCTCTCAGCTCTTATCTGACCCTTGACCTGCATTCAGTGATCCCCCCTACTTAGAGCCTCCTGTCTGGACCTGACAGTACAGGAAGAAGTCACTACAGGACCCAACAGAGAGCAGTATGCACACCCTGGGACTCCTCAGTACCTGGATCCTTCATACCACTTACCAAGTTTTGTTGCAATGTAGTTATTAGTGTGTTTACTCCCTCAGGAGGAGCACAGGAAGAAAGGGGACAAGAATTTGGTCTATTTCACACTCCCTCCCTCTCAGCCCCAGATCCTGGCACAGAGGTAACCTTTCCTGCCTATGATCTAACTGGACAATTCTGCCACGTTAATTACGAGGATACAACAACATTAAAGACTCTCTCTCGAATGTGTTTACATTTGCTCAGGGCCATTGGGTAATCACAGCTGAGAAAAGGAAGTCAGTAGTATTGATATGAACTTACTAGAATGTTCAGGAAGGAACTAAGAAGACAGAAAAGGGGACTGACCAGGCTGGCTACACCACGATGGCCAATGTCTAGAGGAAAATGTATCAGTTATTCACAGGAAAACTCACCAGGAGATCCAAGATGATGGCACAGAGGACAATTTTCATTTTCTTTATTTGTGCAAGCTCCTCTGCCATTTTAAATTAAACTGAATCCCATATGGTTGCTTGCTGTAGAATTTTATTTTTAGGCTTCAGCTATCAGCTCTGGGATGTATCCTGTTTCTTTTTATAGCCAGACCACAGCTATTGATTCCCAGGGTCGCTGCATCTTCTTTGTTTAGGTGCAGACAGTCCAGGCAGCAGAAACTGCTCCCTCCCAGGGAGCTGCCTGGAAATACCAGGGGCAGCTCAGGCGGCCTCCCCTCTGCTGCTGCTCCATGCCTGCTGCAGGGGACCGGCTGGGGGTTTCATTGCCAGAGAAACTGATGTATCAGCTGGAATCCCGCAGAGGAGCCCCCACCAACTCAGACATTTACATGTGGGCAGACCAGAGATGCAAACCCATTCTTCATCCTGCTGGGCACGTCCCCGCTGCCGCCGCAGTGGTATCTTTTGTTGTGCCTGCGCTAAAGGGAGTCCTGGAGCCCCAGCTATTGTGAGCCTCCAATCTGCTATGTGTATAAGAGGAGTGGGGGGTGGGAGGCACACATGCTCATCTGCCTTTCCTCCTTCTTCTTTTTATTATCATTAATAATGAAATATTGAGACCGGGCTGCTAATGAGCCTAAACTCCCTCCTGTTAGTTTATTTTTTTGCCTTCATACTGTCACTTGAGAGTAAATTACTTTTCTCTGCATCTTGTTCAAGGGATATCACACCAGCATGACCCTCTCCCTCCCACCCTTGTTCTAATTTCAGGGTTATTCAGTTTCTCTCACTGCAGTTTACTAAGCAAGGGAGGTCGTCCAATCTATCATACTTAAACCCGCGCAACACGTCTTCTCCTGCAATTGAGACATCATTCTTGTTGCACTGAGTTGCCTCGGGTTTTAAGCACTTATGCAATACACATAGATGTAACCTATAAAAGAGTAAATACATAATATATACCGATATCTCTGTGTTATGAGTTTAATGGAAAAATATTTAAAGACCGGGAGCACAGGGAGACCTGTTCTGGGGGTGGGGAGCTAAATAAACAGCCGCCTGCACCATGCAGCCACATCTGCTGGGCTCTCCATCCTGCTCATGGCATGCTAAGCACTTCCTTGTCAATTGGGAGATGTCAGGATGTGAAAACGACCAACATTAAGTAGAGATTTTGTGCCAGGACGACAGCAAGCATCTCCAATATGCTTTTGTCTTCTGTTCAGAGATGCTAAACTGGCCTTCATCACTCAGCCATTTCTTCTAGTTTCCTCAGTGGCCCACCAATACTGAGCACCCAGTGCTGTTTCCTTGCTTCCCTGGTTCCTCTCTCATCTGCCTCAGGCTGCATCCCAGCTTTGCTCTTCACAGTGTGACCCTAGACAAAGATCACACCCCTCCCTATCTGTGTGTTGGCAATGATGGTGTTTACTTAGTAGTCTTTTGGGGATGGAATGAGTTAATGCATGTGGATTGCTTACTAACCTTTTAAACTTTTCCCTACTAATTTTGCCTAAGAAATTGTTTGCTATCCCAGTAAGGTATCTAAAATAAGTATATAAATCAAACATCTACTGATAATAAACCATAAGAAAAGTATTTTAAACCAATTCTTTGGTGTGCATATAATTTTACCATTTATTAAAGATGAAAGCATATTTGCATACTAATGAGATGTATGTGTTTGTATATTTTTACATAAAGAATTAAATCTTGCCAGAATATTCAGTAATACAGGATGTTGAGTATAATTCAACATTTTACAGAGTTGATCACTATTTTAATTTTATAATCATCAATGCTGAGTGTTGCTTTGCATAAATACATAGTACATAATGACAGAAGTATGCTTAGGGACACTTCTGAAGTTGCTAGAAATTCTGTTCTAATCCCAAACCAAAATTAATTTAGAGACTTTTTTTTAATGCAAGTCAAGTCAGCAACTCAAACAGCAATTTTTAAAATCAAACATTTTAACATAATTCAATTCAAAGATGTACTAATTTGGTACTTGAATGCTGAGGAATGATGTCAGGAGAATATTAAAAATCTTTGTTTTGTAATTGAATCATCATGTTCCTGTAAAAGCAGAACAGTGGCCCTCTCAAACAGTCTCTAATCTGAACTTAGGAGTTCCAGGTGGCTTTTGTTGTCCAAGTGCACCCTGCATGTTCAGAAAGGAGACATGCAAAGTTGTCGACTCAGCATGGCAGAACACTGCCACAGATCCCTCAGACTTATTACACAATTGATTTTAGGTTAATTTTTGCTCATTGTGCACTCAGAAACTTTTTGCTGTGACCCTCAAGTTCAGTAACCCCAGGTGGGGTTGCAAGCCATAGTTTAGGAATATGGGTTTACCACAGCGCCTCATACTTGGGAAATGCTCAATAGATTTTTATTCTTTGGCTAATTTTTTTTTTTGTATTTGTCTCTTCTTCTTTATCAGTACAAATTCTGACTCAGAGAGTAAATGTATCTCAATCATTCCTTGTCCATTCTATACAAAACCGCACATAGTTTATATTATGGTTGATGAAATTGTCAAAAGCTGAACAAGGTGAAGCTAATCAGAAATTCCAAGCCAGTCTTTATTTAAATTTTATTATTTTGTTTATTGTTAATTTTCTTTCCCTAAACTTTAAAATTCTGCATTTTGAAAGCATTTTTCTTAATTATGGAGCTTTTGGCCACACTCTGGCTCTGTGCCTGGGATGAACCAGTCCTGGGCCTTAGCTGCCTTAAAGGACTCCGGTTCCCACTTCAGAGAAGCGTGTCTTTTAGTTTCCCTTGCTTCTCCTCTTCTGTTGTGTGTATGCTCTTGTAACATTAGACACATTATCTTTAAATTTATTTATTTGTGATTGTGTGTATGTGTGCTTGTATGTCAGTGCAGAGCCAGGAGTTGTCAGATTCCATGGAGATGAAATTGTGGCCAGTTATAAACTACCCAATGTTAGAACCAAACTTGGGTCCTCTTCAGGAGCAGTACATGCTCTTAACAGCTGAACCATTCTTCCAGGCCTGTCAGTACACACTTTCTGGATAAAAGGGCTACCTTCTTTGTACTGCCACTAGGGGACAAAGGAAGGAGGAGTTAGTTTAGCCCACAAAGGAAGAAATCACTGGACTGAGCATTAAGTAAAAGCTGGCAGAAAAACACATTTGAGATCTCTGTGATCCAGATGTCAGGCTTTCAAATCTCCCCAGCTGATCCATGAAATCTCATCTTCCTTCCCTTGATAAGACAGGACTGACTAGGGACCAGCCTAGAGGTGGAATTTCTTATGAACATGACTGTCTGGGTACAAGATGTCCCAGTGAAAAGGTTCGGCAGCAGAACTCAAATGGCATAGCTTTTCTATTCTCATTTCCATACATGCTAGTAGGGGGACTTTTCCCATGTCCTTTGATCAAGTAAGGGCTATACAGTATTTATTCCATACAGTACTTTTGGTTTGAGGATAAAGAATAGCTATTAATCACAGGACAAGATGACTCTGGACTCCCAGAACCTTTTCCTAACAGGATCATGTAACACAATTCTGTGTCCACCTTCCATGAACATTCAAGATACTGTTGGAAAAATATGCAATTATTTTTTAAGCTTCATATTTCTAGAGGAGTCCTAGCACTTTTTCATAATTTCCTAGATGAATCTACTTTCTGGTAAAGCTAAGACTCTTTTAGTCCCACATAATTCCTTCAGCTAACCCTATCCTACTGGCCAAAGCCAGCCAGTGCTCAGGCTCAGCTCCACATAAGTCACCAAGCAAGCCTAAGAGTCATTAACCGGATACAAACTTTTTTCTTTTTCTTCATATTTATTCTGACTTGAAGCAAAGTGTCAGTAGCACTTTTGTTCCAATTTGTTCTTCCAATGTTTGCAAATATGCCTGAAGAATATATTAAAATGTTACAGCTTGAAGTGTCAAGCCACTTACCTCTATAAACATGTTTAAAGATCTAGCCTGGTGCCAGAATCTTACTGGGATGTGGTCTTCAAAGTTCAGCAGACAACAGAGAGATCCACCAGGAAGAATTATTGTTCCAAAATGGTTCGGATCCACACTCTGATGTAATGGGTCTGAAATGATATCAGAAAATTGGCATTTCCAGCATGTGCCCATGTGGGATGGTTAGTTTTGCAGCATGTGTCCATATGGGATGCTTAGTTTCGGTTGTCAACTTGACTGATTGGGAGATATCTAGGAATATGGTGTGGAGAAGAGTTCAAAAACCTTTGGAATTGGTTTGTAGGAGGAGTTTGGGAGAGTTTGGAGGACCAGCTCAGAGAAAGATTATAATGCTGTAAGCAGAACTCAATGTTTGATGGTATTGAGGGCTCAGAAGAGCAGGACACTGGTAGGAAATTGAAAGTCATGGCTGTACTGTGAGGTTTCAGATAGAAATAAGAACTCAGTTGGGGTTCTAACTATGCAACCCATGTCACCATCCTGGCAAAGAACTAAGATATATTTATCCATGCCCTGAGACTTTGTAGTAGGCTTAGTTTAAAGGTGCTGGATAGCTTCTTGGTGGAAGAAATTTCATGGCAGCCCAACATTCAAAAAGCAGACCAGGTGCTTCCATCTGCCTTGATTTAGATTTACAATGAGAATCAGGAACAAAAACCAGAGTAGAAGTATTTTTAAAATGTGTATCTTGGACAGAACAGAAGTGTGTGTAAATTTCTAGTTTAAAAAAAGCACAGTTGTTAAAAAAAAAAAGAGTTATATTATTGATGAGAAGTCAGGTAGACTCTCTGCTGGAACAAAAGGGAAGATGTCTTGAGGAAATTATCATGATATCACCCTTGCTCCAGTACAGTTTCAAAGCTATGAAAACTTGCACTCATTTCCAGGGCTTTCATTAGAGCAGAGAACTATAGACCCTGCTTGTACAGGGCTACCTAGAAAATAATTTTCTTTGGATTCATTTCTACATGTTCAGCTATAGAGACACAAAGGCTGTTTCAGACATGGCTCAAGTGGCCTGAATACAGTTTACATTGGTGCAGGCATTGGTACTATGAACATGGTGCTGATTCTGCTAACATGCAGGATATAAAAGTCAGGGGACCGTTGAGGCTTCCACCAAGATTTCAGTAGAAAGCACAGGAAGCTGGGCAGTATATGATAATGTTCCAAGGTAATATTTGTGACTGTGTTAAAAAGCCCTGACCTAAAGCACTTAAGAGGGAGGGGGTTTATTTGAGCTCACAGTTCAAGATTCCAGTCCATCATGTGGGGAATTCAAAGCAAGAACTTGAAATAACTGATTACAACATATCTACAGTCAAGAGCAGAGATAAATGAACTTGTGCATACTTACTTGCTTGTGCTCAGCTTGTTACACAGTTCAGGATACCTACCTAGAGAATGATTGTAGCTAGTTTTCTTGTCTTGCCCACAGTCAGCACAAATCTTTGTCACCTGCCAGTCCCACAGCCACTCAGACCCAACCAAGTAAACATAGAGACTTATTTTGCTTACAAACTGTATGGCCGTGGCAGGCTTTTTGTTAACTGTTTTTATATCTTAAATTAATCCATTTTTATAAATCTATACCTTGCCACATGGCTCATGGCTTACCGGTACTTTACATCTTTCTTGTCCTGGCAGCGGCTCCAGGCAGTCTCCTTTTGTCTTTTTGTTCTTTTATTTCTCCTTTCTGTTAGTCCCACCTATACTTCTTGTCTAGCCATGGCCAATCAGGTTTTATTTATTGACCAATCAGAGCAACTTGACATACAGACCCTCCCCCAGCACAGCCAAGTGCAGATCATGTCAGACACCTGCACTCAGGCCTGTGGTCTTAATCACCCTCTATGCGGACCTGCTGGGTAAAGCCATGAGGAACCCAAGAACACACTCCCACAGGACATACAGAACATCCCACAGCAAATGATACCACCCACAGTGGGCTGAGTCTTCTAACATCAATTAATTTATTAAGACAGTCTGCCACAGACATGCTCACAGGCTGACACAATGTAGACAATCCCTCACTGACTCTCTTCCAGGTGATCCTAGGTTCTGTCAAGTTGTCCTGAAGAAATGGTTCAGCACTTAAGAGAACATTCTGTTCTTGAAGAAGACCTGGGTTCATTTTCCAACAGCCATGTTGGATGATGCATAACCACCTTAATTCTAGCTCATAGGGATGTGACACCCTCATCTGTGCTCCAAGGACACTGCTCTCAGATACACACACATTCTCTCTCTCTCTCTCTCTCTCTCTCTCTCTCTCTCTCTCTCTCTCTCTCTCTCTCACACACACACACACACACACACACACACAATTAAAAATAAGAAGAAAATATTAAAAACCTGTTTCAGCAGGATTAGGTTGCCCAAAGGCAGACTTTGAGAAGATGATTTGAGTAAAGTCAAGCAGAGGCCTCAGAAAGTTAGAGATGCCAGGCTTATGGAACGCCTTCTAGGGAAGCCTAAGGGCAGCCAGAAAAGCAAACCCAAGAGTGTGTCCCTATGGGCTTCAGCCAACAAGGTTGTGGGGGTAGGACTTCCTAAGCTTTTGAAGCTTACACCATACTACCTTGTGTCCTAGATGATAGACAGGAAGCTACAGGATTTAATTCTTACACTACTGGGTTTCACTCTTGCTTCTGTCTGGTTCTGGCTTCCCTTACCTCTTTTCCTACCTTCTGGAAAGAGGATGTTAATGACATGTCTTTGTGTCCTTAAAGTGTGAGGCATTGTATAGTGGTATTTTATTTGTACTGAAATGTGATTTTAATTGTATGTTAATAAATAAAGTTGCCTGGAGGTCAGAGCTATTAGAGCTATAGCAAAGGCTGGGCAGTGGTGGCGCACGCCTTTAATCCCAGCACTTGGTAGGCAGAGCTAGGTAGATCTCAGTGTGTTCAAGGATACAGCCAACATTGGAGACACATGCCTTTAATCTCAATACCATAGAAGACCTGGAGGGCTGTACAACAGACAGTGACGAGGCAGTCATGTGGTTGGTTTTACAACCAATGAGAAGGCAGAACAGAAAGTCTATATAAAGACAAACAGACAGGAAGTAGCTCTTTTTCGGAGAGGTCTCTTGGCTTAAGAGGCTAGCTGCAGCAGGTGGGTAAGGCTCTTAGCTCTGATCTCTTGGCTTCCTTCTTTGCATTGGTTCTGTGTTTCTTATTTAATAAGATGGTTGGTTACATCTACTGCATTGAGATGGGCTCATAGCTGATTTTGCCTTGAGTTTCAAAGGAGATTTGGGGCCTGGGTTTTCAGGAATGCTGGAACAGTGAAGACTCTAGAGAATCTTTGAGGTGAACTAAATTCATTCTTCACTAAGGTATGGAATTGTGCCTTGGGGTCTAGGAGAAGAATGCTACACTTTGGGTCCAAAATTTCTACCAAAGGCAATGCAAGCAAGCATTTTTAACTCATGGGCTAATTCATGAGGAACAGGTTACTTACACTAGAAGGGTTACTGTGTATCTTATGAATTACTGGTCAGTGGTGTAGTTGGTGGTGCAGCATTCAGAAGGTGAAACCTAGTGGAAGGACTTTCAGTCACTGTTGGGGTGTAGGGTAGTGTGTACTTAAGAGGGGCATTAAAAAGTTGTCTTCTCTCTTTCTCTTTTCCTGGATAACATGAAGTGAATAGGCTTCCTCTGCCACATGCCACTCCATAAAGTATTGTACTTTCAAGAGACCATGGGATAATCTTTCTAAAAAGAAGAGCCAAAGTAAACTTCTCCTTTTAACTTGGTTATTTTGGTGTTTTATCATAGCAGTAGAAATCTTGTGACCAGCACATTAGGTGATGTGCAGGCTGCTTATGTAGAGACTGTGATCTGAGGACTATTGGTGTAGATTCTGAGTACATCAGTGCTGTCACTGACATTTGGACAATCCCATAAAGCCAACGTAAAGAGACAATATCCTTCTAGTTTCCCCCCTAGAGTGACCTGTTCTGTTATTCTCATGCAGTCCTTTCTGGTGTCTTATCCTGTGTCATCCTCAGTCTTCTCTTTTCCATCCAGCTGATGAGTGGGAAAATGGGGAGGGGCAACCCTGTCTAACACTTAACTGTCTTGTCCCATAGGAAGCATGTGTTGCCAACAGGGAAGATCCTGTTGTCTAGATGGTGCCTAGAAGGAAGCAGGAATGTGTTCGGGTGACTTCATAGCTCCTTCTGTGACACACCTAAAGGATCTTTGGATTTTATTTTGTTTGTGAATTTATTAGTTGATGGTCTCCATTTTCTACTTTGCATCAACACCAACTACATCCAGTCATTGTTTCTGTGGCCTGTGTTCCTTTCCTAAATAATTGCTACCTTGCCATGCCATCTCATCTTTATATAAAGTAGGAGCTCTGACTGTGCAGTTGGGGTTTGAGGAAGGATGCCAGGAAGGGAAGATGCACATATTCCTTCAAAGAGCCACAATCCCCTTCTGTAAGAGCTCCCAGGGAAAGTCCACAAAGCCTCAACCCTACCCAAAACTACTATGCTGGGAGTAGAAGAAATAACCATGCTGTTTTTTGTTTTTGTTTCTGTTTTTATGGGGAAAGATTATAAGCAAACAAGGTGTGGAAAAGAGGAAAAACAGAATCAGCTTTTCCTGCTCATTTTACTCACGTTGTTCCTTCATGCAGTTCCACATGGTTGATGTGAGAACTGGAAAATGAGCATCTGGCTGAAGTTAATTTTTGTTACAATCAGGATTCTGACAAACTGAATGATGTTCAACTATCTATGTTCTCAGAGATGCTTTAAAGTAGCCCTGCAATCACCACATGCACGAAGATGCATTATACACAGGAAGAAAAGATGGCATTGTGTGCCAAGTAAAGTTCAAAGGAAGACATTCATGTTGAAATCAGTTTCCTTTCTATGCCCAGAGTTTACAGGGAGAGAGGAAATAGCTTCAAAGTCTATTCTAGCTGCTGCTTATTTATATACATATCCCTGTCCCTTTTGGAATGTCTTCTATACAGAAAGCCTGAGCCACTGAAAGAAAGCATCTCTTCTGCAGAGATTTTATATTACATAGCTATCTTAGGAGCTGGTGTGCTAGTAATTTTAGATAGCAACCAGCTACTCTGTGTACACAACACCCACTTTCCATAACAAATTTACACAAATCTTCTCCTTTGGGCTATTTATATATAGTTTTAAAAATCTCACATGTAGAGCAGGTACTCCTTGTCCTCAACTTACTGGTAGAAAAAATGCCCTGCAAAGGCACACAGTGACTTTCCCAAGGTCCAGAGGAGCTTGAAACTCAAAATTGTCTAGAACTGACA
This sequence comes from Peromyscus leucopus, assembly GCF_004664715.2. Classification (NCBI taxonomy): domain Eukaryota; kingdom Metazoa; phylum Chordata; class Mammalia; order Rodentia; family Cricetidae; genus Peromyscus; species Peromyscus leucopus. The sequence goes on along the minus strand of NC_051076.1, from coordinate 4,336,061 downwards.
GAGTTCTGCTTCTCAGAACACTGAACAGACATTTACGTCAGTGTACTTTCAACCCCAGCATTAAAGGAGCTTGTTCTTCTCTCTTCCTACAGTCTTCCTACAGCAAGAATGATTTGTCGAGTTATTTCTTATGTAACTCCATTAAAATTTAAGTCAGATAGATCCTTGTAATGACAAATTATCAATGTGCCTAATATTTGCTTGAGTAAATTCCTACATGATAAAAACACATGGCAGACATCAAATTATTTGTCTGCAATAGCATTGATCATATCCAAAGGTATCCTAGAGATAACTTATAGGGGGAAAAGTTTCCCTTAGTGCTTTCTCTTGGCTTTTGTGTTTTCTGAACACCTCATGTATGTGTCTGTCTTGTCATTCGATGAAATTTCTTACTGTATCAACAAGTGTTTATCACAGAAACTTCCTATGATTTAAATATCCTGACAGCCCAGTGAGATTTTTCTCTTTCTCCAAATACCTTATAACTATGATCAGTAGAATCCACTCTGCTATTTTGAATTCTAAGCTGCAGCGCTTGTTCGAAGAGCAAGCCCTGTGTTAGCAGACATCTAGAAATGTCTAACAATGACATCATCATGCAAGCTGAGTATACACTCTTAGGGGAAGTACTTAGTTATCTGTCTTGATGACCAGCCAGACAAAGAACAGGAGAATGGCATAATGCAAAGGTGAAGCACATCTTTCTTTCTCTCCTTTCTCTAGAAAGTACTGCCTTTTAGATGCTGAGGACTCTTCCCTAAGTTGTTTTTGTGTCACACAAAGTGGTAGGGAATCTGGGGCACCAGGGAGCATACTTTTGCATTTCCTGTGACTTCTCTTTCCAGCTTGGGTTTTGACCTCACAGTATTGGCTGACAATCTGGGTTTCATTCAGAGCAAAGAGCTGGCATTGTGATTACTTTTTTATTTTTGCACATTTGATCTTACTGTATTAAACTACAGATTTTTCCCCCTACAAGTTGCTAAATTAGCATCCTGAACATTTTTGGCCCACTTGTATTTCACTGTGACATATCACAGTAAAATTATCACCCAGCGAGGGGATTGTGTGTGATCTTCTGCTTTTATCATCCCTTTAGCGTTCACTTTTGTGAAATTAAGCAAGAAAACATGGGGGTCAACATCTAACGAAGACCCACTGGGTTTTTAGGAAACTATATTCCTCCCAGGAGGGAAAAAATACTACCTCTGTCTGTCAACAGATTGACATGTTTTATGAAGTGCAAGTGACAGCCTTTCATGCAGGCACTAACTGCATTACTGGTAGAGGGCTTTTAAAGATAACTAATATACTTTATGACATGAAATATATTAAAATGTCAGTGTTTTAACCAATGTTTATAGAAATATATTACAGTCATTTATTGAGTTTATTAAATATGCTATGGACTAACAAGATAAAAGATGATTTACAAATAAAGTTGCTATTATTTAGAGTGGGTCTGATATCTGAGTTTACTGAGCATAGATTCAAGGCATGCTTGATTTCTTTTGAACAGAATAGAGCTACATTTTTGGAAAATAAATAACTGTGCTTTAGCAATGCTCAGAACTCATTTAGTCAGTTTCATCTATGCTTTTATACAAGTACATTGATGTGAAGTCATGTACACTTTGAACTATTTTGGAATCTCTCTGAGAAACTGGTTCACAAACTCAGCCTATACACTGTAATTGCTGGGTGTTTAGCTGTAGTCCTTACCCAACTCCTAGATCTGAATCAGGGTGAGGGTATGATTTTCCTCTGTAGTCTCAGTGTCTGGATCAGGGAAGGACACATAGTAGGCAATCAAAACATATTTCTTGAATAGATCATGAAATAACAAATGACCGAACTCCTACTAAGATCTATTGGCTGACCCTCTTACTTATAAACTTGAATGGCCAAGCAATACATCTGTTGTAAAGAATGGCTTTCTCAATGGAGTTATCCTTGAAGAAGGATACTTTTAAAGTAGCCATGATTAGCTAGAAAGCCATGGTCTCAGGCATTCAGTATAGTAGCTTGAATTCAGCATATGGCTATGGGTTCTCTCTGTGATGAAAGGAGATTGCTGAGTGAAGAGCCTCTTGAGTGGAGATCTGCATGGCAAGTTGAGCTTCATATGTCAATAGCTTTTCTCCTAAATTCTCAATATTTTAATGCAGAACCATCAGGGAGTGTGGCACCTTGCCTTGCCTTATCTTAAAACACCTATCTAAATTTCTGTGCACCCCACCTGCTTATCATGCTTCATTTCCCTGATTCATTTTTTCTAGAAAACTCTTTTCTCTCTCCAGTGTCTGTACAACTCCAATTCTAAGAGGAGTGAAGCATGCTTTAAGCATGGAAGATGTTTTATTTTTCTGAGAACATTAAAAACAGAGAGATGTTGTAGTTAACTTTGAAGGAGTCAAAGTGGAAGGCTGCCATCTGTGAGATTCTAAAACTAAACTTGGGCATAATAGGGCTACTGACTCCAATAAAGTTTATCTGAAAAGTCAATTACAATTTAGAAAAGTTGAAAATTAGAGTAAAGTATAAGAGGGAACAGTGTTGCACTACCATAATCCTATCCCAAGCAAGTGTCCACTGTTCATATTGCATATTCATATATGTAGCATATCTATCTATTCACACATATGTCAAATGCACAGATACTTGTAAGTATACTTTATTGAAAGGTATGTTTGTATTGTTTATATCATTTTGTATTCTGATTTTATTTTTTTATATTTACTTTGTGTGTGTGTGTGTGTGTGTGTGTGTGTGTGTGTGTGTGTGTGTTTGTGTGTTCTTGCCACAGCATGCATGTGGAGGCCAGAGGACAATTTGTGGGCACTATCTCCTTCTACCATGTGGGTTCCAGGAATTGAACTCAGGTCCTTGGCCTTGGTGGCAAGCACCCAGTGTACCTCTAAGCCATCTCAGCAGTTCTCCATGCTCTTTTTTTAATCCACCTGGATTAATTGGTAATTAAAGGCTAGGATGGATTTAGAGCAAATTTATCTGTTGACAGAAATGTTGTCATTGCAGATTTAGAATTAAGAACACCTAGGGTTCAAAAGTAGCTTAGAAACCACTTACTTAAACCTGTCTCTCTTCCCCACTCCACAAATTAGGAAAACAATCATCTGGCTGCCATCACCTGTCCTTGTGTGTGCAGTGCTTTTCTATGCACCATAGGATATGAGCACAGGGCATGGGGCAGTGTGCCAGCTCTCAATCAGAGCACTGTTCACAGCCTGAAATAGGTGCCTGTTAACTTTGTGGTACACTATAACATAAAATTATGTATACCACCCTCTTCTTCACACAGGGCAGAGAGAACAGAAGTCCCTACTGGAGGGTTGATGAGTAAGTACATAAAAAGCACATGAACAAGGCTGACAGATAGTATGTGCTCAGTAAATGTTAATGTATTAGTCTTTGTGAGAAAATACAGTGGCAAGTTCATGGTCATGTTGAATATCCTTCAGCTCTCTCAAAAGACTGACTGTAAGACTAGCTATAAGCCCATCTGTAATTCCAGCACTTGTAGATGATGAGACAGGAGTATTGCCATGAGTCAAGGACAGTATAGGTTACATAGAAAGTTCCAGACCAGCCAGAACTACATTGCAAGACTGTCTCAACCCCTTCTTCCCCCATACCAACAATGTGATTTTGTAATCAACTTATCAGCTAACCAGAAAAACACAATGAGTAAGTGTAGTAATGAACTAGGCCTCGTAGAGCTATGAAAGGCCTTTTAAAGTGGCTTACAAATTTTACTGTAGAAGCAAAACTTAGAGATGAAGTAACCTTGGTAATTTTAATATTTGTGTCTAGCCACCTATGTTCACCCTTGTGGAGAATTGCATATTATTGATTTTGAACAGGGCCTTTATCTATTCTAATGACTCCAGTTGGGCCAAGAAAAGACAGAAGTGGCATACTGGCTTAGGAACTGAACCACCAGAAATGTGGACTCCTAGCCCAATGCTTGGTGACTGCATTCATGTGACACAGGGCTATGGTTTGAATTTGAGATGTTCCCTACAGGTCTTCGTGTAACAAGCTCCATCCATACCCATAGAGCTATCACAAAGAGGTGCGACCTTTAAAGGTTGGAGAATATTGGCAGGTCCTGCCCTCCTCTTCCTCTGCTATATCTGTTACATGCTCCAGCCATAATCTGCTGTCAGGGACCAAACATGGACCATGGAAAAGTACTAGCTAGGCCAGAGAACAAGCCCCTGCCCTAAACCACATGCCCCCAAAGATAAAGAACAGGTCAGGCAGGTCAGGTAGCATAGCAACAGAACAATGGGCCCTGACCAGTGACCTTTCCACCTAGCAGCCTCACAACTTGCATGTAGTCCTTCACCTGCATGTCTCCCTTCACCTGCACGTACAGCACGTCATGCACCCCTTCCCTCCTTCCTGCCCCCTCCCTCCAAATATAAGTCTTGCTGAGGAGAATAAAATTTGCAGCTTGATCAGAACATTTGTCTTGCTGTCTTCTCTCGTGTCTCCCCGTCCCTTTCATTCTCTCCCACAGGTGGGTCGCCCCCATTGACACCCCGCTGGCCGGGGCAATCTGTTACATAGCCTCATGTACACAGCCTCAAAAGCAGCAGTGTCAACCAACTATAGACCACCTCCCCTCAACTGTGAGTTAAAATGAGTTTTTCCTCTTATAAGGTTGATTACCTCATCACATTTTATTTATAGTTGTAGAAAGCTGATTGGCGTATCAGTTCAAAGGACAGGGAAAACCAGCATCATGTCACTCAGAGAGGAAAGATCTCATGGAAATAGGATTTTAGTTGGTCTTAGAAGAATGGCCTGGAAGCAAGGCTGGAAGTGGGGAGCCACCCAGGCATAGAGAAGGTAGGTTGGGCTTTAGTATAGTATGGTGGGGATAGTAGGGTGGTGTGTCAGAGGACAAGGAGGGCATGAAACTCTGCAGGCTTTACCTCACATGGACAGAGATTTTGCTTCTAGGGATCTAGTTCGTAAGCAAGGCAAAGAATCTAGAGATGTCCATCCTATGATGAAATGAAGGGCAGTCATATCCACTCAATCATTCAGAGCTAGCAGTGAACAAAGCAAGGCTTTCTCCACATTTGGAGATATAGAGACTCAAGAGCTTTAGAAATTAACAGATGGAATAGCATGCTTGGACATCCTGGCAGCAGAGTTACTGGGGAACCTTGTCCACTGTCATATATACATCTGTCCTACAACCACCACATTGCACCACCCTGCTTATTTGTGCTTTTCTAAGAGGTTCATATGTCTGTGCTTTGTAAGCTGCAAAGAATTGACCTTTGACTGACACAATGTCTGCTGCTTTGCCCTTCACCCCGGTGACCACAAACCACTCTGGCTCAATTCACATGCCTCTCCTAGGACAGCTGATACAGCTGAGGCCAGCTACGAAACAGCTGCTCTGAGCAATTGAGAAGCTCCTCTTGGAAACATAGCCCACGAGTTGCACATGCAGCACAGTGACTGATTAAAAATACAAGATGAAATATTGCAGCCATCAATCCTTCTTGCACATGACTGCCTTCTAATGAAAGGGTAGAGCTTCCAGGGAGAGAAAAGAAATGAAGAAAGGGGTTTTATCAATTTCAGAGGAACACTTTGATACAATCCTGAAAATTTTTCTTGGTGAAATATTTTCTTTTATTGCCTCCATCATACAGCGTCTGTTTAATTTCCCCTTTTCAGCAGGTATATATTTCAGTTTTTAATTTAAAGAAAACACTGTTGCTCCTCATTGGTTTCCCCACTTCATTTCATTTCCTATTTGCTAGCTTCTCCTTAGAAGTTCTGTACTTGTTCTTGCCAGAGATGAGCAATTTTCTTGTGATATTTTGTTCCCCAAAACTTTTGTTTGAAAGGGAGAATATGACCACAGGCAATTTAATTTCCCCAGACTTCAATTTCCACATCTGCCAAAAATATGCAGTTTCTGCTTCAACCTCCAACACTTACAAGCATAATATTACCTTTATTAATATGTCCATATACAATATTAAAAATAAAACATCTACAGTACAATTATGTCTGGCAGCATGGGTGTGAGGCAAGCCCAGGTTTTGCTAGGCTGAGTCTGCAGGGCCTTAGTGGGTTTTATATTAAAAGAACCACGAAGGGTTGGGGAGAGAGCTCAGTCAGTGAAGGTTTGCATTGCAAGCTGAGGACCTGAGCCACATTCTCAGAACCCACATGAAAAGCCAGGCTTAGTGGCACACGTGTATAATCCACATTCAAGGGAGGCAGACAGGCAGATCCCTGGGGCTCACTGGCTAGCTAGCCTAGCCCAATCAGTGAGCTTCAGGCAAGCAAGGGGTATTCTGGTGGAAGATCTACCTAAACTCCCCTCGCCCATTTCTTCCCCAAAACTTCCTCTTTAAAGCTCACCAAAAGCTCCTCCCCCAGAGAGGCTCAAGACTACTCCCACAGGGTATATAAGTTGCATCCCAGGAAACAGACATGTGGTTTTCTGGTCTTTCATCCCGTCTCCTCTCTGAGGGGCTGCAGAATCACCCAGGAATGCTACCCTTCTCTATGCGACCTGCTGGGTAACCAGTACAGGCTTTTTTTTTTTTTTTTTTAATTCAGTCTGATTTGGTCTGATCTGGATAGCTTCATCGATGTAGAGGCCTATCAGAGTGCAAAAACCTTTCAAGAGGCCCTGTCTTAAAAATAGGGGTGGTTAGTTCCTGATGAAGACACCGCTCTGACTTCCACATGCACACATACCCATGTACTCAAACATATATAGACAAACATGTATCACATACACACAAATAAATTTATAAAAAGATGTGAGGCAGTGGCCCCCACATCTTTCTCTTCATCCCCTTTTCTTTCCCTGGTACCCAGTAAGTGTTTATTTACTTTCTATATGTATACGTAGGTGCATTGTCTGTTCTTGTATGTAAGTGTTCAAATGTGTGTGGGCACACATGCAGATACAGATATATGTGAATATACATTTCTGTGGAGGTCCGACTTCATTCTCCATCATTCTCTCCATCTTATGTATTGCATGAGGAACACTCACTTGAACCTGAGCTCTATTATTCAGCTCCCTTGCTAACTAACTTGTTTATAGCCTAGTCATCACACATGTGTATCAAGCACATTACCCACTGAACCATCCCCCAATACTATGTGTTTATTTAAATCAGTACTGAAACACCTTTGGCATTCCATGTCACATGATTTCTGGCACACCAGATACTGTTTTAAGTGGTATCTAATGTTCCTTTCCATAGATGAAGCCTTCTTAATGTTCTGTGTAGAATTTATATTTTCCTTTGAATGAGTTCTATTTCTGAGGCTAGTGTTGGTAACCATGGGTGACCAATGGAGGGGTTGTCTGTTTGCTGACTCAGTTGTGGTATCCTACATACAACACAATGTTTTTCAAACACAACATTCTATTGCTGTCCCATTCTTCAAAACTCAGACATAGAAGTAATTGCTGAGAGTGTGGTAACTATAAGGCTTTATTTGCTTCTGTTGCTTTCAACATCTTAAGAGAGGCCCAAAAGGTCTTAAAACACCTTTTCCCATTGAGGGCAACACAGGGGGCTCCTCTGTGAATGGAAACTTGGTACTGGAAACTTGTGAAAAGGAGGTTGTAAAATACATCCACGTGGAACCGTGTTTGGCTTCACAACATGCCTATTGCTTGTGTATTCACAGGTGATGATTGATAGATCTGTGCATGTTCGTGCAATTTGGGGCATTCGGCCACATGCTTATGGGTGTGAGCATATTTCACAGAAGCAGGCTGGGCCATAAATGTTGAAACTTTATCCTCATCTTTGGATAGAGTAATAAAAGTTTGTAGGCTTAAGAAAGCAATATTCCCTAGAATGGCGATATATGGGCATGATGAAACTGAGCTAAAATGTACAGTAATCTCTGAGGCCGACCCAAACCACAGAGGTGCAAAGTGAGAGCCATAAAACAGAATTTAACACCCGCCACACTAAAAGTCACTTTCAGCCTCTGACCAATTTCATACAGAATTGGGAAATATGACTGATATCAAGGCCTGGGTCCCTGGGGATGGGTGTTAAGAAGGAGCATGCCAGTAAGAAGAGTGATGGCCATTCTTAGAAGGACCAATGAAATGCTTACTGCTTAACCCAGAGTCCCATCATGCCCCCAGCAGCATACTACTTTTTCCATTCTTGGATTCCAGCTGTTCTGCAAGATGGGATTTGCAGACATCCCCAGAAGATTCCACACTCTGAGGGCTGGCGGTCTAGCTGTAGAACAGGTCTCTCTCTTTTCAGGGACTTCAGTTCAGGACAGAGGAGAATGGAGCCTTTCCCACATGTACTGTGTGTATGGACATCTATCTCCTAATGATGACTGAAGAGAAGCTGACAAATTAACCAACCTTGAATACCTGTGCAAAGAACATGGTCAACAAAGTCAAGGAATCTAAAGCTCCCTTGCCTGCAGCTCTTCTAAAGGCCAGAGTATGCCTTATATTTCTTTTTTTTTTCTGGATTTAACTGGATAACTACGTTGAGGACTCAGAAATAGGTTTCTTCTCTTCTCCTCCCCTGACTTTCCTTTCTCTCCTACTCTCTGCATTTTTCTCACTCTAGTATAAGACTCTGTAGAGCCAGTAAATTTTGTGTTCAGTTTGACCATCCCCTTCTATTTGTACTGCCAACTAGACCTACCTTTGACAATGGTACACACAGGCATATGTGACCATTCATCTGCTCTGGTTAACTAGCACCTATGACTCATTGTGGGAATCATTGCCATGACAGGAACATGTCAGCAGTGGGTGATTTCTACTGAACAATGACTCCTGTATTGTGGCTATGCAAGCTGAGCAAGAGAAGATGAGCAATTATCTGTGGATATGATCCATGGTGACAGCCAATCTGGATAATTCAAACAGAAACAACTTTCTGCTTGCTAAACGTTTGGTGCTTGATTTAGCGAGATCATTGTTTAACTTTCTTTGCCTGTGGGAAGGCAGGGTATGTGTTGGCTGGTTATGGGAGGGTTTTAGGGTCCTAACCATGCCATCTGTTAATCCTGACATGCAAGATTCACTCTGGTTTTGAAGCCCTGATGTCTAAAATTTAAAAGTAGCAATACATACCTAACTCCCAGCTGTCTGGGAATCCAGACTGCATATGCTTCTTGGTTTTATAATCTGCCCAGAGAAATAAAACCATCACCTGAACCTGAGTAGTTTTCCTAATTGGATTTTTTTTTTTCTAATTCTAGAGATGCCGAAAGTGTATTCTAATGTTGCCTTGTCTGAGTGACATTGCAAGCTGAGCCAGACCACTTACCTAGACTTGAAGATTTACATTTTGATGATGTTTTGTAAGTGCTGTTTTATGTAGAGGGAAACAGCAATGATTTAAGCAGCTGCAGAATTCCTCCTACATCTGCAGGAATCTTTCTTTGTCCCCAGGGCAGGTGGCAGAGTGGGATGACCTGTCAGTTTTAGAGTTCATTTGACCTGGTTCAAAACCCAACTCCAAACCTCACCAGGCATATTATCTCAGGCAGGTTACTTCCAGCTCTGTGGCTTCAACTTTAAAAGAGAAGGGCAATCATTGTGATCACATGGAAGCTGTTTTGGGGATGAAAGTTTTCTTTTTCACTGCACATTTACTGTGCCTTAGAACAAACACCATGAGGGGCACTGGGAAAATAACGATGAGCAACACAGACAAATCACTGCCCTCATACAGGGCAGCTTACTGGGCAGGGAAGATATTAATTAATCAGGAACAGAAATAATAATCGGGACAGTTGAGCATATTAACCCTGGCAGAGGGATAGGGATGGGAGCAGAGGGAAGAACCAGGTTCTGTGACAGGGCATACAAGTCTTTACTGAGAATTTGTGCAGACTGAGGTGAGAGGGGAGTCTGAGATGTTTGAGAGAATAGGTACAGGCTAGACTGTGTATTTCCCAAAGGATAGATTGTAGTTCTAACACTTGGTAACTGAAATGGGGACCTTATTTTGAAATACAGCCTTTATTGAAAAAAAAAAATCATGCTGAAATGAAGTCACTATAGTGAGTCCTCATCTAATACGGGCTTTCTCTTTGTAAAAAGGTAAAATTTGGACTGGGGAGATGGCTCGGTCAGTACATTGCTTACTTTCCAGCATGAGGACTTGAGTTCAATCCTTAGCATCCATGTCAAACTGCTGCAGGCCTGTAATCCCAATCTCCAGAGGTAGAGACAGGAGGATCCCTGGTTATTGCTGGCCAGCAGTCTAGACAAATCTGTTACCTTCAAGTTCAGTGAGAGAGTGTCTCAAAAAATAAGGTGGAGCACAACTGAGAAAGAAACTCAACATTGGCCCCTGACTTCTACACACACACACACACACACACACACACACACACACACACACACTTCCATGCTCATGCACCCATGCAGTTGTGCACACACATGAGCATTTACTTCTTATATATAACTTGATGATGTCAAAAAGGCACAAGGGTAGATAGAGTAGAGTGGGTGAGAAAAAGGCAGATGTAGGTCATGTGTGTCTTTTCAGCCACCTCCAATCAGTTTTTATTCTTTGTGGTAGGAAAAGCCATGGGTGGGCTGTGATCTGATTTGTATCATCAAGTTATTTATGGGAAGTTCCTACAAGTTAGCAATTTAACAAATTGTTCACATATCCAGCCCACTTTAGTTCTGATAAACACTGGCTGGAAAATGTCAGGGCGAGATTGTCACTGTTTTTTACATGCACAGCTGCTCCTTTGCTGCTGTGGGAACTTGCATGCATGTTGATTGCCATCAGCAGTTTATGGTGACAGATAGCTTGCCTATACCTGCACCACACAAATGCCACTTATGCAGGCCCAACACACAGGAGGATGATTCATTTAAATAAATCTGTTTATTTTGCTTTGATTCTGTTTTGCATATGTATTTCTTTGGCTTGGCTTTGCGAAGATAATGAACCTAAATTGGTTTCTGCACGGCTGGTTGACCATTTCTGGAAAAACAGAGAAAGTTTCAGAACACAAGATAAAAGAGCAGTCCTTGACTTGTTTGCTGGAGATGTCTGGGTTACTGATGAGTGAAGAAGAGCTGGAGAAAGGAGGTGCATATTGTTCCATTATAGTATTTAGTAGAAAAGCCCACTGTAGTGGTTTGGGCAGGGTGATGGACAAATTTCACTCATTCAACCTTATTTAAATAACAGGAATTAATAAGTAACTGAATTTGACCCCATTCATAAGTAATTTTGCCAGTATGCTATCATATGAATGTTGACTGCTTTGTTTCCAGTGGGTGGCACTATTTGAGGAGGTAGTAGGAATTTGGGAGGCGGGGCCTACCTGGAAGAAGTAGATAATTGTGGACAGGTACCTGGTGTATCTTGTCCTGGGCACCTTTCTAGTTTTCTTTTCTCTTCCTGTATATCCTGAAGTGAGCATCCCTTCCCATCATTATTATGTCAGGATGCCTCACACAGGCTCGAATTCAGTGGAGCCAAACTATGAGCCAAATAAGTATTTGTTCCTTTAAGTCATCTGTGTCTGATATTTTGGTCACAGCTACATAATAGTCACTAATACAATGCATCCAACAAGAAAGGAAAGCACAGAAGGGGAGACTCCTTGGTTCTGCTCTGGTATTAGAGAAATCACGGTGTATTACAAAAACCCAGGGAGAATGTAGCTCCAGCCACCAGCCACACAACTTCCAAAAGCTGAAAACTGAACTGGGGTATGTGAATGATGAACAGAGCATGCCATAGAGAATTATAGGAAGTCCTCAGTGATCCAGAGAAAGCAGAGGGACATCTGGAGAATGCCTTCACACAGTCTCAGATACAGGATTGGAATTGACAGAAATGATTCCATCCCATGTGGATAGTGAAGAGGGAGGTGGCAAAGATGGGCAACAAGTAGGAATGGTAACAGCAAGTAAGGCATATCCTAAGTATGATGTAGATAGATGGGGATAGATGATAGGGAACTAGATAGATGATATAGTTACAGATGATCTAGATATAAATATAGATGGTATCAGTAGTACAGATGATGTAAGTGATAGATGATGATATATGTAATATATAGGATATAAATATATATGGCATAGATAATATGGATGTTATATATGGTTAAAGATATAGGTATAGATATAGATTTTAAATACAGACATATATAGGTAGTCTGCTGGTTATCAATAGTGAACTCGAATAGGTGTTCAAGTCCTGGAAAATAGCATGAAAAGTTCAGAGTCACACTCTAGTCTGAGAGACTTGGATGCTGCAATCAGATGCCTAGTACAACCTAGAGTGGGCAGAGCTTGGTCAGCAGTGGGTAGATTGGGTTATAAAATGACTCTCACAGAGGAGAAAAGAGAACTTTGCCTGATGTAGTGGCTTGCTGCACTTGCCATCACAAACTACTAATATTGGCAGGAAGCAAATGGCTGGCTGCACAGCCCTTTCCTGTTCTCTCTGTCTGAAACAACGGAACCTTCAACTCAACTCAGTTCAGCTGCATATTTAACTACACACACACACACACACACACACACACACACACACACACACACACACGCACACACACACACACACACCCTATTAAGAAAAGGGCAAAGGACAGTTGCAGTCTTTTCTGGTCTGTGTCTTGATTTAGATTTTCTTTTTTTCTCAAGTGGCTGGAGAGGAGAAAGAGCCTCTTAGACATAACCACTATAATTTAAATAACATCTTGGTTTTCTTCCTGGCTTAAGGAGAAATTCTGGAAAGTAGAGTTGCCAGCACATGCTCTGGTGATAAGAGATTGGCAGTATCTCAAGAGACTAATCAGGAACCATCAGAGGCCCCAGATCAAGACTTCCCTTTTAGTTGGGGTTTCTATTGCTGTGAAGAAACACCATGACCATAGCAACTCTTATGAAAGAAAGCATTTAAATGAAGTGATGGCTTACAATTTAGAGGTTTAGTCCATTATTATCATGGCGGGACATGATGGTGTGTGGGCAGACATGGTGCTGGAGAAGGAGCTGAGAGTCTCATGTCTTGATCCAAAGACAATAGGAAGTGCGCTGAAACAGTGGACATGGCTTGAGCATATATGAGACCTCAAAGCCCACCCCCACAGTGACACACTTCCCCCAACAAGGCCATACCTACTACAACAAAGCCACACCTCCTAATAGTGCCACTCCCAGTGAGGTTATGGAAGTCAATTATATTTAAACTACCACACCTTCACACAGCATCAAAACCTTTGCATGCTGTTCAGAAATAAAACTGCCTGTGCTGATTGCTGGCTTTGCCTCCTACCAGTATGTAACTTTGTAGAATAACTTCATCTCATTTTCCCATCTATGAAATGAAGATAGAGAAACTATATGATCTATTAGACAAAATAAAAGAAATCAACGCTCATACACTCTCTAGAACACTCAATGGCACCAGTTAAGTGCCTGGTGCCCCTTTGCTGTTGGCATCACTGTTGTTACTTTGATGTGGACCTCACCTGAAGGACCTTGAGTGAGCCACTGAAATTATTGGGGGAATCATTTGTAAAATGATTGGCTTGAAAAACTAAATCCCTAAAATCTTTTCTGTTCCTCAGTCTTGAAAGTTTGGCCTGGCAATGTTGCCTTAAAAGTAAAATCAATAGTTAATGTTTTTACATGAATGACAGTATTTCCAGAATCTGTGCTTTTGGGGTTTAAAGACGAATGTCACTGATAATTGGAAAATGTTCTCATTTTCATGAATGATCTTCTCCATTTGCTCCTTATTGCTCATAAATCGAAAAAGTTGTCTGGAACTTCAGTTTTATAAAATGTGAGTGTTAGTGAAGAAATGCGGATATAAAGGCCGAGACCATTAGCTTTCCTTTCCCTGCTCTGGTTTCTGTGCAGAGTGTTTACAGCCTGCTGGCAAGGAGAATCCATCTCACTCTGACCCTGACCTTTGCATAATATTTATTGGATTAGAAAAAACAATCCACAGAGCAATAAAGATATCTGGGCATGCATTTATTATACACAAAACTGTACTTCATTTTGGAGAAATCTGTCCCAAACCTGCTCAGGCGAATCAGGCATAAGAAGGTCACTGCAGACTTAGGAGAAAACCCTACAGATGTCTTTTGCTTTGGCCGCAGTGGGGGTGACAATGAGAGGAAGAGGAAACAGAAGCAGGGTATTTTGCTTGGAGGGAGGGGAACTTGAGCAGTGAACAGAGGAAATAAGACCATTCAAGGTGACCTTGGTCAGCAGTCATTTATGTCTGGGTTTGACACTGGTCTTTACTCACAGGGCTCATTTCTTTTCCTCTTCATACTCTTTCTTGCCTTTCAGGTCTTTTGACAAAACCCATACATTTCAAACCTTCTTCTTAGCTCCCTAGGGATCCCAGGCAGGCTGGCACATTGTTGATTATTTTTGCTCTTTTAGGGGCCCACCACTTAGCTCACAAATAAATCACATATGGAGGTTTATTCTTAATCATAAATGCCCCGCCTTAGCTTGGCTTGTTTTTTGCAAGCTTTCCTTAAGTTAAATTATTCCATCTACCTTTTGCCTCTGGGCTTTTATCTTTCTCTTACATCTATAAATCTCACTCTCACTCTGTGGCTGGTTGTGTAGCTGGGTGGCTGGCTCCTGATGTCTTCCTCCTCCTTCTCTTGCTCTTTCTTCTTTTCTCCTCCCAGATCTCTCCTTTTATATATTCTCTCTGCCTGCCAGCCCCGCCTATTCTTACTCCTGCCTTGCTATTGGCCATTCAGTTCTTTATTAGACCATCAGGTGTTTTAGACAGGTACAATAACACAGCATCACAGAGTTAAACAAATACAACATAAGCAAATGTAATGCACCTTAAAAGAATATTCTCCAACACCAGCATCTCTCTAATTTCCCAAATCTAGCCAAATTCTGGCAGCCACCCCTCGCCTCTCCTCATCTCTCAGAAGTTTTCTCCATGTAAAGCATTTGTCTTTCATTTGGATACTTCTTAGACTGTGGATCTCAGGGTTTGTTCTTACCTATTAAAGCAGATGAACAGTTCTCATCCTGCCATTCTGCATTAGCTATGACAAAATGTCTGACAAGGCCATTTTAAAAAAGGACTTAATGGTTTCCAGTTCAGTCTACTGTGGCCAGGAAGTCTTGGCTGCAGGAACTTGAGGCAACTGGTCATGTTGCATCTGCAGTCAGGAAGCAGAGAAGGATGGTTTGTGTTCAGTCTGATTTTTAGTTTTCCTTTGGTCCCAAGCCCCAGCCCATGGAGTAGTACTGCCCGTGTTTAGGGTGGGTCTTCCCACCTCTGTGAATCCAAATATACACACCCTTAAAGTGCATGGCCAGAGGCTTATCTCCAAGGTGATTTTAGAGCCTGTCAATTTCACAATGACACACCTATCAATTCCCATCAACTGGCCTCCAAACATTCAACCAAGCTATTTCTGGGAGTTCTGCAAGCTGGTGCTTCCCTTTAGTAAGTTCTCCCTCCATGCATCTTGTCCTCCTCCAGGTTCCTCCTCTGTGCCCAGGCTGCTCCTTTCATCACAGTCCTGTTAGGTCTCCAGGGAGCTTCTCTTCTTTGACTTGACCTCCCAGAGGCCACATTTCCCTCTCAGTAACACCATCTGGGTGTTGCTGGAGGGCTTCTCTCCAGGTTCCACCAAGCCCCGCAGTCCCACAATCCACATATAAAATAATCACTCAGACACTTACATTACTTATAAACTGTATGGCCATGGCAGGCTTCTTGCTGACTGTTCTTATATCTTAAATTAACCCATTTCTATAAATTTATACCTTGCCACATTGCTTGTGGCTTACCGGCGTCTTTACATGTTGCTTTTCCTGGCGGTGGTTGCAGTGTCTCCCCCCTTCTTCCTGTTTCCCCAATTCTCCTCTCTCCTTGTCCTGCCTATACTTCCTGCCTGGTCACTGGCTATCAGTGTTTAATTTATATAGAGTGATATACACAGCACTTCCCCTTTTCTTCTTTTTTTTAAAAAGGAAGGCTTTAATTTCAACATAGTAAAATTACATATAACAAAACAATTATCGAGCAAGAATTACAGTTACAATATTAAAGAAGATGTCCTATCTATCTTATATTTGTGACTTTAAGGTTTTATATCTAACTTATCTTTTATGATAACTGAGGAAATTACAACTATCTAGTTTTCAACCACATCAAAGACCTCAGAAGGATATAATATTACCTGAGAAATGGGAGAAGGATGTATGTAACTTTTGGGAGTCTTTCAGGGTAGTCAGAGACAGCTGACAGCCTGGACAGTCATCTAATGTTCCTTTGTAAAGTTGGGGCATCTGTCTTCAGCTCACAGGGCTAGAGTCTCTCCGTCATTTTTTTCAGTGTCCTGTAGAATGTCTGGCAGTTTTCTCTGTGAAGCAGGAACCTGAAGGACCATCTTGTCAAGCAAAGTTCAGTGGTCATCCTTCCATGGGTCTTGTATGTCCAGTCGATCAAGCAGTCCAGGCAAGAACAGTTTCTTGCCCAAATGGCTATCTTTGCCAAGGTGAAGATAAACTCCATATGGAGTGTCTTCGATATCCATCTTCCTCTCCGAAATAAATCCAGTGCTGTCAGGAGCAGACATGTCTCACTGTCCAGAACGTCTAAATTTTTAAAACATTTTAAATGCCATATTCTGTAGGTCTTTGAAGTGGTTGAAGACTACCTATCCATCTGAAATATATCTATGTATACCTAGAAGACTTAACTAACATGGCTATAAATATGATTATGATAGATGATTAATTATTAATCTATTTCTTAATTATCCATTACAATTTTAAATGAGTTACATAAACATAATACCTCAAGAATAGAAATATATATACAGCATAGCAAAATTAACTTTAAGTTTGTTTCAATAAACTAAAATTTATACCAATGTAAAACATTTTAAACATAAACTAAAATCTATTCCAATGTAAAACATTTTAAACAAGTTGTTGTTCTTTAAAAGTAGGTTCATTAATTTACCCTTTTTCTTAACATCTCTATGTCCTATATATCTATATCATATCCCCTTTTCTTTTTTAGAAAGAGATCACATTTATAATTAACCTGTTTTAAATAAAAATATTGGTTTTTCTCTGTCCCACACCAGAGGGCTCTTTTGATTTGGGACACAAGAATCTCTTAACCGTTTTTTTTAAAGGAATATGTCTGGGTTTAGATGGGGAGTGAGCCAATTCCACCTCTAAAACCAGCTTGGTATATTTGGGAATTTGAGCGTAGCATCTCTTACTACTTCCTGCTGGAGGGGGGCGCTATATCTTATGGAGCACCTGGGACCAAGTCTTTCATTACAGTCACCATAATGACTTTTGGAGGCAGACCATATTCTCATCACTGCAGGCACTACCTTTTTCTGTTACTAGTAATGTGTATTCTTTAAAGTTTTAATTAGTGCTTATTTCAAGTTACCATATATTATTTATCTTTTCAAATAGTAAACTCTTGGCTTGTGGATTACTCTAGCTTGTTTCATATATTACTTTACTCATATCTATTATTTTTATCTACCTCTTTCCTTTAATTTATTATACTTTTGTCTAACATTCTGAGGAAGTTCTCTAGTTGCTGTGGGATGTTCTGTATGTCCTGTGGGAGCCCTTCTTGGGTTCTTTGTGGCGTTACCAGCAGGTCGCATGGGATGATTGGACATGGCCTGAGTGCAGTGTCTGACTTGGCTGTGCTGGGGATGGTCTGTATGTCAAGTTGTTCTGATTGGTCAATAAATAAAACCTGATCGGCCGTGGCTAGGCAGGAAAGATAGGCGGGACTAACAGAGAGGAGAAATAAAAGGACAGAAAGGCAGAAGGAGACGCTGCAGCGCGCCATGACCAGCAACATGTGAAGATGCCGTATGCACACCACGTGCAAGGTATAGATTTATGGAAATGGATTAATTTAAGATATAAGAAAAGTTAGCAAGAAGCCTGCCACGGCCATACAGTTTGTAAGCTATATAAGTCTCTGTGTTTACTTGGTTGGGTCTGAGCGGCTGTGGGACTGGCGGGTGATAAAGATTTGTCCTGACTGTGGGCAAGGCAGGAAAACTCAAGCTACATCTAGTAGCTATAAAATGTAATCTGTAGCTTTTCTCTTATCTAGTATAGATTCATTTAAAGCAGTACATGTATCTTTAAGACTGGCTCTGGTTACATTTCACAAATTTATATCATTTGTTTTTAACAATCAGTTAAATGTTTTCTAATTCCTTTAGTAGCTTCTTTTCTGGTCCTCTCTTTCTTTTCTTTTAAAACCAAAGAGCCATTTGTAACTTCATTGCTTGATGATTAAATATTGGGAGTTCTAGTTGTCATAACATTGTTTAGAATCTTAATTCTTTATGCCTTTGATGGCAGGAAGACACTGTTGGATTTCACCCTTTAAAAGTTCTTTGATTATCTTCTGTATCACCCTATGCTTAATTTTGGTAAATTGTTGGAACTTGGGAAAAGCATGGATTCAGGAGGTCTATAGATCTTGATTGACTGTTGATTGTGTCATTCAGATCTCCATCCATCCTGGCTACATCTTTCTTGCTGTTTCTATCTGCTGCTAAGAGAAGCCATCTATGTTTCCCAATTATAGCTGTAGACTTGTCTTTTTACAGCTTCAATCTTGTCTGGTTTTACATTAACTATGTTGAAATTAGGCTATTTAGCATGATCAAATTTCAAATTTTTTAAAACTCTGGCCCTTTATCACTATGAAATTTATATTTGTATTAATACCTTTTTTGATATTTATCTTTTTGGATATTAACATAGCTTCCAATTTTGTATTTTTTGTGTATGTCCTTTATAAGATTTTCCATTAATTACTGTTTTTATATTTTACCCACTCTAATAACCTTGGTTTTACCTGGGACATTTTATCCGCTTGCCATTAAAGTGATGTTTGTACGTACCTGTAGTCACTGTTTCCAGATTGCACATCTGTTTCTTGCGCCACCCCCTTTGTCCCTTTCTTACTTCACCTTTATAACACCTTCAGGGTTGACAAAGTGCATATATTATCATACTGTACTTTTCTGTTACTGTATTAGTCACATGTTCTTTTAATGTTCATAAGTGGTTACTCTGGAGCTTAAAGTCTGCATACTCAATTTATTAAGGTGTAGTATAAATTAATTCCTTTCTCACATAACACGTGCAACACAAAAGCTTAAAACCTTTGTTTTATTCTACTCTTCATTTCCTGCTTTGTCATGAATATTCACATATATCTTAACTTCCTAAGTACATTGTTTTTCTTGTGCTATTCTGTCTGTATTTGCTTACATTTCCCTACAAGTTTACTTCTCTGTTGCTCTTCATTTTTGTGCTTCCTCCTGGGATCACTTTTTTTTTTTCTTGATTTGGCTCTACTTTGTGTATTCATTCCAAACAATAGGGATTCCCACTAGCTTGCTTTGAGTTTATTTTGGAGATCATTAAAGACACAATAATTCTAGTCTTTGCCTGGTGGGCCCAGGGTCTCCTGAAGGCAGGGGTTATTGCTCAGTTTTCTGGTTCCACAAATTGAGTTTTTTCTCACCTAGGCTGGGAGCTCTCTCTAATATGAACTGCCCATCTTTCTGCCTGTGGGCTCTTCCAACAACTATTTCCACATTGCCAGAACCTTGCATTATGCTGGGATTCCTGAGGCAATAACAGATCAGTGTGGATCTCAGCAATAAGCATTCTGGCCAAATTTTCATATATGCATCATCTCATTTTAGCTTTACAGAAACATCATGTTCTACATGAGAGAGAATGGAAACCCAGGAGTGTTAAATCGTTAGTCAGGGATCACACAATTACTACAAGATGCTACTAGAACTCAAACCTGCCCACTTCTAGTTTAGTTTAAAGATGAAACAGTTAATATTTACCCTTAGTCTCTCTGTATTCCCTTCCCACTGGGCCATCTCTACCCACACCAGGCTTGGCTTCTAGAATGAGGCATGGAGGATTATCTCATGTAGGTGCCTGTACTGTCTTTAAGTCCAGTATATCTGTGTCCTGGTTGCATTATAGCCCGTTACGTCCATGCTCATACTCTGTTTCTTCATGTTGACAAAAAAAAAAAAAAAAAAAAAAAAAAAAAAAAGCCAACATAGAATGTTTATGGTTCTGAAACTACAAACTCTGATCCAGGTGACATGGTGACATGTTTCTACTACCCTGTGTCTGATGACTAAACATTAGGCAAGAGAAAGCAGGCTCAGCACCTGCCAGCAGGGAGTGGCCCTGAGTTGGGGAACACATATGAAGAGGCAGACCGTTGCTCAGACTTGGCTCTATCACTGGGGCCACTTAGTGGCTGTGATTGAATCTAAAGAAGTGACTCAGATGTGAAGAGCTGGGTGAAGCTAGACTGAGTATGAAGCATATGAGCAGATCTCTGCAGGTGACTACTCACTGTTCAGGTGCAATGTGATGGGGAATGAATACAGAAGAGAAAGCTGTGTGTGGTGGATAAAAGCAGATTTGCAATGTGCCAGTAGTGAAAGGAAATATAGTTATGTTTGAAGAACTGAAAATATACTAGAATTCTATGAGCAGGAGTTAACTGTGAGTAACTGTATAAGATAGGAGGTATGGACCCCAGACTGATCTCACATAGCCACCATCTTGACAAATTTACTCTTAAAGGCAATTTTAAAATAGAGCTAGGTTTTGGTGGCATAAACCCATTTGCAATTTCAAAAGATCATCTGTCTTTAGAAAGAGACATAAAGGGCATGGAGAGCTTGCAGAAGGATTTGCCTACACCCAGGAGACAGGTAGCAGTGGTTAGACTGAACCTGAGAGACTTGAAGGAGCTCACATGATGACAAAGGGAGTTGTGGCCAAATCTCCTGATTGGCTGAATATGGAGCAAGAAGAGAAGGCATCAGAGGATACCAAGACCAGAGAGGAATCATGCTGCCTTGTTCAATCCCTATTTTGTGCACTTGAAATCATGCCTGGCAGGTGGCAGCCACTTTAGAAACACATGTAGCTATCACTACTGTCTGCAAGGTGTCCTTGGAGAAACAGGACAGGAACACTACTGATAAAGCAAAGCCCAGGAATGGGAGCAGATCAGATTAGAAAAGGAGATGTTCTATGTCAGAGTTTCAAAGGTATAAGCAGAGGGAACAACTGGATAGCAGAGTCTAGAGCTCAAGAAAGAAAGATCTGAGTTGACTGTGAGGAATGAGGATCCACCTGCAGAGATATGGCCCAGACACCCTCTGAGATGAATAGTTCAGGAAGAGTGAGTTGCACAAACAGAGGATGAGAGAAGACAACTGAGGACCACAGGGGTGTCAACAGTGGAAAGAAAGAGAAGACAGATTCCCCCAAAGTCTGAAAAGTTGTGTGTGTGTGCATGGGGGGGCGGCGTGTGTAACTCACTGGAGCAGAGAAGGGTGTAGGAAGAAAACAAGACACTGCAGACTCTATAGTAAGCTTGCAGAGAGAAAGAAAACAGGCGTAATGAACATGTGAGGCTGAAGAGGGGTCTTAAGTAGTTATCAGTGCCTGCCTGTGGACTGGGTGTGGGCACTAGGACATCAAATATGATCTATTATGGAAAAACTATAAGGCAAGTGCCAACAGGACATGAGAACTCTAGAACCACAGGATCCTCATGATCTGTAACCAACCAAAGACAGGCTGTTGGGGTGAGGGTAGGAGGGTGGTAACTCAGGGGTGCCTCCTGGCAGGAAAGGCTTCTAGAGGAATTTCAGTGCATCCTCTGATGACCATGAAGGGAAGCGTTCCATATTTGTGTCCTGCCCCACTTTCAGAAGCTTCTCTAGTCCCCGAGAAGTCTCCATTTCCTAAAAACTAATGACCAGAGAACAGATAGCAAAGATAACTGAAATCATTTGAAGCAGGGCTTCATGAGGCAGAACAGCAGTTCCCAAGTGTAGACCCTGGAAGAGCAGGACCAGAACTGCCTAGAGATTTAAAACACACCACGACCTTCCAATTCAGAATCCCTGGAGATAGAGACTGGCCCTTAGCACAGATTTAACAGAAACAAATTGCCATAAATGGGGTTACTAAAGTGAGAGTTTATTGCCTCACAGTCTAGAGGCTAGAAGTCTGAAATAGAGGTGCCAAAGGCAAGACTCCCTCTGAAAGCTAGAAGGAGAATCCTGGCTGCTGCTTCAAGCTCTTTCTGGACACAGGTGCTCTTGGCTGGTGGCCATCACTGCTATGCCTGCTTCCCTCCCCCTCCTGGCTTCCACCTCATCTCAAGCCTCCCCTGCCCTTCTCTTCTAGAGACAATGATTATCGGGTCCACTTTGAAGCTGAGGTGCTCTCACATCAAATCCTTAACTGTCATACCTGAAAAAAACAACAACCCTTTTCTAGCCTTGTGTAACGTGCACAAGCTCTGGGGGTTTGAGCTTGAATGTCCTTTCGGGCCCTTATCCAGGCTCAGTGATTTCTTTTACTATTAGACAGAACAATGGTTCTTAACACCAGCTGCACATTAGAGCCATCCAGGGAGCTTGTGACATTCCTGAAAAGTTCAATCAGAGTTGTTAAGAATGAAGCCTGAGTTTCCCTAAGCAATCCCAGTGGTGGCTTAGTTTGAGAAGCAGTACTAGAAGGGAAGAACATGGGCAGAGGAGGTACAAGGGTCTCCATCCCAGAGTTGACTAGCTGGAAAACAGGGTGTTATGCATGTCAGGCAGTTGCTTTAGGACTAAGCTGAGTCCCTAGTCCCTAAGGATAATGAGGACATAAAACTAGATGTAGCTCCTTCTTGGCTTTTGGGGAGGGCTCTTTGTATGTATGTTTGCTTGCTTGATTTGAGGCAGGGTCTTGTTATACAGCTTCAAATGGCCTCAAACTCATGATCCTCCTGCCTCAACCTTCTAAGTGTTGGGATTGCAGGTATGTACCACCACTCTCAACCTATCCTGTCTGCTTCTTCTCTCAGCAGAGCCTAACCCTTCTGGGAGTGGAGATAAGCCTGTCTATTTCCTTTTGGGCTATTATTACTGTGAAAGTGAAGGCAAGCTCCAAGCTGTGAAAACCTGGGATTTCAGTCATGTGCATGATAGACTTCAGAGCTTTATGTACCATTTAGCCTGTTAACTGAAACATGCAAACAGCCTTCCACCCACCCTGTCTCACTCTCCCTGGTAGGTGGATGATGGAATGGTTTAAACTTCACCTTGTGGTCTTGTTAGAAGGATGTTAGTCTTCTTTGCCCCAGTATTCCATTATCTCTTGGTCCTAAGGATTTATATTGTCAACCAACCATAGGAAACATTTTCCATTTCAGGTTACAGTTATTTTCCAGGAAGTATGTCTTGGGTTCATTCCCTCTGGCTATTTACCTAGCATTCTGTTGAGCCAAAGTGTTTCCCAGGAAGATTGCTGAAAAGAATGAGAAACAAATTCCAATGTTTTAAGTGTTTTTTTTTTTTTTTGTCGTTGTTTTGTTTTGTTTTATTCAAGGAAATAGAAGATTACCTATTGAGCATTTAAATGTCAGGGACTGGAGC
Organism: Peromyscus leucopus; assembly: GCF_004664715.2. NCBI lineage: Eukaryota > Metazoa > Chordata > Mammalia > Rodentia > Cricetidae > Peromyscus > Peromyscus leucopus. The sequence continues at coordinate 4,312,505 of NC_051076.1, read as the reverse complement.
TACTGATGGTTTCAATCATTGTATAGCTAAGAATTTAGACAAGAAAAATCAACATAAATGAGTAAAGCTCACTATAAACAAATATAAAATTGTAGCCATGACAAAGGCTGTGATGGAGGATTACATACTACTTCTAAGATCTAACACAATTCGGCAGAGTTGGCAAGGTCAGGGGGTCTTTCTTCAGGAGTGGACCCTGCAGCTGAGGTATCAAGTATGATTAGTGATTATCCACATGAAGGGGGAAGGTGGCACACTTCAGGTCAGAAGGGCCAGCTGGAAATGGCTGCCGGCACGGTGATCCCCTTCACCCCAGTATCCTTAGCTTCTTGTCTTTCCTCCTTTGTCTTTCCCTCATGATGTCATGATGGTCACCACAGCTCCAGGTAGAGTTTGTATTCAAGTAAGGAGACAAAGGAAAGGGGTCAACTATTGGATCTGTCTCTTTTGTCAGTCATCAAATTGGTACCAGAAGTCCTGCAGCAGGCTTCTTTTTTCTACCATTGGACAAACACTCACACTTTGATCAGTCACTGATGAAGAGGAAGAGAGTTGATGAGATTGGTCTAAGTCAAGAGACGGATGCCTTCTTTGCAGGAGTATGGGGTGAAGTAGGAGTTTCTAAGCAGAGGTGCAATTGCTGCAGGTTGCTTTCACAAGTGTCTGTCACAAAGGCTGCAACAACAGCCTATGGGAAAGGTGGAAAGAGGAGACTTTGGGTGAGAATTTTGAAGTCCCACAGCAGGATACCTCAATTTAACAAGAAGCAATAAAGAACTCTCTTTCTGTAGAGCCAGTAGCTAGAGGAGCCCAGGGATATGGAGGTGGGGTCATAGCTCTTCAGTGTTACCAGAGACTGGGTAATTTTTTTCTCTAGGTGCTTACCATGTTCTCTGAAAGATATTGTCTTCATTTGCTTTCTATTGGTACAATCCAATACTGAGACTAGGTAATTTCTAAGGCATGGGATATTTGGCTTAGGGCTCTAGGACTCCGAGAACATGGTGCTGGCATCTGATTATTATCTGGTGACATTGCTGAGGGCATTACATAAGGAAACAGAGCAAGAACAGGTGTCTGTTCAGGGTTGTCTTCCTCTTCATTTAAAACCTCTAGTCACATCCTAGGGATCACTATCATGACCTTCTAATCTCAGTTATCTCCCATAGGCATCACCTCCACGTACCATCAACAAATGAACTTGGGGATTAAGTTTCCACATGAGTTTCTGAATGGACGCCCCAATCAGGACAAATTGTCAGCAGCTACCTCCTCTATGCTGCCTCCCATCTAGAGGCAGTATCTCCAGTTGTTCTTTACCAAACATTCCTTGGAGGGAAACTCGGATCTTGCTTAGAACTATTCCCTTAGAGAATTACTAATTATAACTTCTAGCAATGCAATACCAAAGACAGGACTAGGTGAGTGTGGTGGTTTGAATAAGAATGGCTCCCATAGGATCATAGACTTGAATGCTTTAGGGAGTGGTGCTACTTGAGAGAGATTAGGAGGTGTGGCCTTGTTGGAGGAAGTGAGTCACTAGGGGATGGGTTTTGAGGTTTTAGGAGCTCAAGCCAGATCTGATGGCTCACTCTTTCTTCCTGCTGCCTGCAGGAACTCTCAGCCACCGCTCCTGCATGCCATCATGCTACTGCTATGATGATAAAGAATTAAACCTCTGAACTCTAAGCAAGCCCCCAATTAAGTGTTTTCCTTTATAAGAGTTGCCATGGTCATGGTGTCTCTTCATAGTAATAGAACATTGACTAAGACAGTGAGGTAGAAGAAAAAATTTCAAAAGTTCTTGCCTGCTCCCCCCTGCCTGGGTGTATCTTGATTTTTTTTTTTTTTTACCCTCTGAGCCTCATGTACAGTATAATATCCCATATTTCAACATGAACAAACCCTATTATGCATATAATTGGCTCTTGTTCAAAGCTATTGTTAAGACTATTGTTTTATGCTACAAAGTCTGTTATGAGAAGCCCCAGGACGATTCTGTTTGTTGTCCAGAGAATAGACATTTTTCCCTAAATGGACAATTTGCTTCAGCTGATGAACACTATGAGTTACATAACCATGGCTTCTTTCTTGATTTAGTTGTTGACTATATTGCATGTAGAGTATATTATTTATAGGCTTGTTCCTGATGGTACTTTAGGTTCCTGCATTGGCTTATATCTTGTGTTTTGTCTCAGCTTTGAGTCATCTTTTGAAAAATATACTTGGATTTAACATCACTAAAGGCCGAACACAGGACAATCAGAAGGTATTTGACTCATAGATGCTTCCTTTCTTGAGATAAATAAGCAAGAGGCTGTATGAAACAGGCCTTTGTAAAAGGACAAATGCTCTGATGTGTGAGATGAATGCTTAGGCTGAGTATGGTTTCAAGGTTAAAGAAATAGGTACAACTGGAAGCAAAAGATTTCCACAGTGTGAACTCCTCCAGGAAAATAATAACACACAGTGGAAAACTTCTGACCCAAGTCTGTTGATCCAAACCCTGGGGGTTAGAGAACTTTCATAAATCCCACCTCCCACGCCCAGCCCTGAGAGTGCACATTAGAGTGCCTGAGTACCTCAAGGGTCATCCTCCTTCACAGTAGGCACACTGAAAAGCTGCGGGTTGTATTCCATTCCAAAGATAAGACTCAAGTAGACTGACAGAGAAGGATAAGCTAAAAAGCACTCAGAAAAGGGAAAGCTATGGTTACATTATGTGAAAGGACAATGAGGCTTGATCAGCAAAGGCTGAACAAGGTGGGAGCTAAGAGGGACCTAAATAGCCTCTGCTTCTGCAACAAGACCAGTGCCTTCTCATCATAATTATAAGATCTTGGCAAGAGGCTCAGCAGCCTGGTACCCACCGCCCTCATGTTGGTGGCTTTCCCACTCTGCAATTTTGAAACCTGCTTGGCAATTGCACCCCAAAGAGCTGTTCTCACAATGCTGCTGCACACTTCCCCCTCTTGAAAATTTCAATTATATATGTATACACTAATGGCAAGCTATGTCCTCCCATTTCCTCCCCCTATCTTTTTTTCTTCTCACCATGTCATTAACTTCATGAAATTAAGCTAGGGATGTTTAGCCCTCAAAAAAGCCAAGGGGATAATAACAGATGGATTAGGGTGAAGGGGCACAACAGAGAAAGGACAGTGTGACTTCTTCTTAGGGAAGTTTCAGCTGCACAGAGAAAGACACATGCATACAAAAATAACATCAAATTTCACAGGGATAAATTTTAGCTCATGGTGTGCTGAGCTCCACTAGAGACCCCTAGAATGTTAAATAATCACCTCCCTCTAGGAGAGATGTGTGGGACAAGCCGAAGTCACGAGTTCTGTTTTTACACTGTGAAGGCATTGAGGGGTGGGGAGAGAAGAAAGATAATAAAGTACTGCTATTTTCCTCTAGTCTACTTGATTCTTAGTTAAATAAGTAACAATGATTCTGAGTGAAAACCAGCAATGCCTGTCTATGAGGGCAGTAGAGTGACATTTGAAGGACTCTTCAAGAATATGGCATCTGGGGTTTGTCCTTCAAAAGACTTGTTTGACACTGTCCATTTTCCTATGAATATTAACCTCTGCAGTCAGGTCAGACTACAACATTGGGGAAAGTGACTAGACAGTAGCCCTGGGTATGCGTATTGGACCTTTATTGGTGTGTTTATGCTTCCAGTGCAAAGCAAGTAAATAAGAGGAGATGACATTGGAATTATTCTCCAGAATACAGACATTCTAAGAGTACACAAATGTTTATGTTGCCACTGGAGAATGAAGAGGCTAGAGTTCTAAAAGAAAGGCTTGTCATTTTGGAAATAAAAGACAACTTGTTTATGTTGGTCTTATGTAACCTTTCTAGTACTCCTAGGGGAGATGTCTCATCATCTACATGCCATAGATATTTCTAACTTCCTAGTACCAATGGGAGACCTGAGGTTATGTCAACCAAGAGGTGAATTTTGACTCTTGGGTCCCAGAAGAGGTGATCATTACAGCTGGCTGAGTCAGAGAGAGCATTCTAGACTTAGAGCCTCTCTTCCCAGATACGATAACCATGAGGCATGGGTGTGTAAGTAATTGCTAGATGAGAGTGACACAAAGCACAACCCAAACCCACATGGATATTTATGCCCAGAAATAAATCTCGGTGGAATTAAGCTAATTAGATCTTGGTTTGCTCCAGAACTTTGTGATTCCAGTCTTTTTTGATGCAGCAAATTAGGCATATGAAAAGGGAGAGTCTCTCAGAAAGAATGATCATCATCACTACCACCATATTTTGGTTTTTAAAAACATGTATTATTAGTGTGTGTGTGTGTGTGTGTGTGTGTGTGTGTGTGTGTGTATGTGACATTCACGTGGGCACCCACAGAAGCCAGAAGAAGGCAATGAAGGCCCTTGACCTGGACTTACAGGTGGTTTTGAGTCACCTAACATGGGAGCTGGGAACCAAACTCCAGACCTCTGCAAGAGTGGTTCATGCTCTTGACTGATGAGTCACATCTCTAGCCTTATTTGTTTATTTATTTTAAAGACAAATGTCTCACTCTGTAACCCAGCCTAGCTGGAACTCACTCCGAAACCCAGGCTGTCCTCAAACTTGTAGGAACTCTCCTGCCTCAGCCTCTCAAGTCCTGGGATTACAAGAATAAGCCACCATGTCTGGCTAGAAATAACTGTTTTAAGTAAGTCCTTATATATAAACCCAGATGTTGTCCACAGCAGATAAATTTAAAAAACAAAAACAAACAAACAAAAAAACCAGTGTTTCTGCAGAATCAAAAGGAAAAAAATCACATTTGGTCTTGCTTAGTTTTAGAAATTAGCAGTGGGATTGAATTTAGACAGTTGGGATTAAATGTACAAAAAAGAGAGTAAATAATAGAAATACCATCCTGTCCTAAATAAACAAGATTCCTCAACCAGCAGAAACAGGTCCTCTCATGTTTTCTGCTCCACTTGTACTGCTCTCCCTACAGCCATTATTATTATTTTTTTTTTTTTTTTTCGGACTTTCTCTGTTACTTTGCGCCTTTCCTGGCTCACTTGTAGCCAGGCTGCTCGACTCACAGAGATCCCCTGCTCTCCCAGTGCTGAATTAAGCGTGCGCCACCACCGCCCGGCCCTACAGCTGATTATTAAGAAGATTGTATTTCTATTGTCAAAAACAAAATTTCAATAAATTGAGCTTAATGAGCTAATTGACTTTCACTGGCAATCTATGAATCAGGTAGTGTCCTAGCTACAAAGTACAAAGGTGCTCCAAGGGCACAGGAAGAGGCTGAGGGAAGCAGAAACAAGGAGTGGGGAGGAGACTGGTTATAACAAAACCACTTTCCTTAGAGGAGTTGAACAGAGAGGCCTTCTTTTACCTCTTGGCTTGCTGGAGCCCTGTGAATTGGTGGCCATGAATCTTTGCATTTTGTTTTGTTGGGGGGGTGTCTTCTGGTGAGAAGACATCCCCATTTATAATCTAGTTTTATTCTGCTTTGGACTGACTACTGAGGCTTAGTGTAGTATTAGTTCAGTCCAATGCAGGGACTTCCCATGTATTTTCCTAAAGCCATGATCTATAAAGCTAAGGTCACCCTGGGTGCTGATGTAAAGCCAGAGAACAGGACAAGGTCAAGTGTGGAAGACCAAGTCAACTCTATTTGACCAAAGAAGTCAGTTCTCATTCCACTGCCAGAGGTAATCATGAGATTCTGGGAAGCCTGGGCTAGGTTGGTGAATAGCAGCAGTCACACAGTTCACTCAGTGTCCAAGTAACCCCTCACTCTCCTTCCCAGCATATAATCTCTCCCACTCTAACCTCGACTTTTACGTATCTCAGGGGACAACATAACTCCTGTATGACCTTTGATGCTAGCTCAGAACCAGGACATCATATGAGGCTGTCTTCTCTCTCAAGTGAAATATTTGTAATTTAGGTATCCCCCAAACCTGGACCCAAAAGATAAATGCTTTTCCAAACAATAGGGTTGTAGAGCAAAATATCTTCAAATACTTTCTCAAGAATAGGAAATGTACAGCAACACCAGTTCTTGTTGTGGTAGACAACTGTATGGTGTGCCTGTGGAAGCCCTGGCTTGGAACTGTAGAGAACCCTACTCAGGTTCCAGTTGCTCTCTGTTAAGCAGCTACCTTGTCTAGCATCAGAGGTGCTTGACACCCTGAGTGGCTCCACTCTGCCCATTATTCTCTAATCTAAACATGCCTTGAAATTGTGTAGCTTTTCAGCCTGGTGTGTGCTTGTGCATGTGTGCGTGCATGCATGTGTGTGTCCCAGATATACTAAAGTGCCATTGAGTGAACATGCATATATTTAGTAGTACAACTTCATGGTTTCACATGCATTAGAAAATGATTTTCACAATCATACTGGCTCTATTTTAAACATGCCTGCTTGTGTTTTACTGATGTAGTTGAGGGTTGGTAACGATTTGCTTTTAGTTTTGCACAAAGATTTATTCTGTCTTGATTCACTGTATCTTTGCTCCAGTATATAATTACCTAAAACTTTTAGCAAGCTCCTTATTGTTTGCTTTCTGTGTCAGAAACCTAATTTTTCCAGACAAAGTTTTACAATTTCTCTCCTCTCTTACCCCATACCTCTCTTTCTTAATTGATTATTCATTTACCTTGACCCCCCTGGGGAAACACTGGAAAGGTCGCAGCCTTAAACTCACCCTGATCACTGGGGATAGCCACAGCTGTTAACTGTAATGATGCTCTCCTCTCTAGAGGACAGTTTCCAATGGTATATCTTTCTTTTTCTTTTCTTTTTTTTTTTTTTAAAGTCTAGAAGCTGCAGGGCTTTTCTTCCCCCAGGCACCAAATTTCTGCTATTTGTTTCTCTTACACTTTAATTAAAAAGCAGCCACTTGTATCCTTAGATTTTCTTTCTTACACTAACTTCCTAGTGACCAGCAATCTCAATAACTTCTCTCTCATTTTGGCAGGCATCCTTGCAAGATCGCTGGCTCAGCAAGCATGCAATCTTACTTCTACATTTTCAGAAACGCTGTCTTACAAATGTTTCTGCCACAGAGCACATCTACCTGCCCTGCCTACAAAATCAGTTTCCCTGCACCCTCGCCTGAATCGCCTCCTGTTCTAGGCTCTCTTCCAGCCGTTCCCACACCTGACATTTATTTATGTTAAGTAACCGTACCTTCTCTGAATGGATGTTTAATTCTCTTTTCTTACAAATTTCAAGAATTGCTAACATAGTACTCCAGTCTGTAGCCACTTAGAATACCAGGCTAATGAATCACCAACATCAGAGCCTTTGCGCATGCCAGGCAAGCACGTTCTCTGCCACTAAACTATATCTCCAGCTTTTGCTGGGGATCTTACTGAGATAGGTTTAAAAACAGCATCCCTTCCATATCTCCCCTGTGGCAGAAGAGAAGTCTCCAAGAGCAAGAAGTGACTGAGTGGCTACAGTGATGGGGCACACACTGATAGTCAAGGCCCTGAAGTTAGGAGGGTGCCCATGCATGCAGGACATAGGGAACCAAAGACTACAATCCTGATGAGGTCTCAAAGCAGGAGTGTGCACAGTAGAGTGAGAAGCATGGACATGTGAAGAGCTGTGGCCAGAGTGTGAACTATTGAAATTTGTGGTTTCCTGGGTGAGATAGACCCAGATGATGGCACAATTCAACTTTTTTAGAGAAGAACATTGCTGGAGCCTGGCTAAGTGTCCATGTTCGAATGCATCAGTCTTAAAGTCCAGCTTAAGGCCATTATGGTACTGCAGGTCAAGCTGTAGAGTCTCAGAGTCCAAGTCACTGTTTGCTGCCCCTCAGCACACTTCGGAGCTGCCTAACCCTTGGCATGTTAACCTCTCTCAAGCTTACTACATATCTGTAAAGTAACAGAATTTATTCTCCCTACATACTTTAAGACCCAGCATATGTAAACACATGTGATCCATGGTGAATGGTCATTTATAATCTGAACTTCCTCTCTGTGAATCCTGACCAGTTCTGTATGCCCGTCTACTCTTCTAGTCCATTCCCACCTTACATCTAGGAAGCCAAGCAATTTCCTATCTACACACAGTTCTCTTCAAATGTAATGAAATGATATAACTTCAACCTTCCCTCCAAACCCATCACATAACCATTAGATAGGAATTCTATTTGTGCTACATTAAGTACCAATTTCAGAGGTAGAGGCTTCAACTAGTGGTTCCATTTCATTAAGTTTCTCTTGAGAATAAGCACCAAAAAGAAGGGAAAAGGATTTTCATGATTGAAATTTGTCTAAAACTGGCAGAGGGTCCCTCCCATTACATCATGCAGGCAGTCTGTGTCACTTCTAATGCCTCTTTACTCTCATGGCCAGAAATCTCCCATAGGCCCTATATTTTCTCTTCCTGAAATGGGGTCCACAGACTGGCAGCATCATCACTATCCTGGATGTTAGAAATGCAGCTGGAAGCCCCATCCAGTCTAGCTACATCTAGCCCTGCCTGCATTTTAATAAAACCTAGCATACTGGTCCACAGGGAAGAGACTGACTCTCCTGTCCCTTTGCCCGATGGAGCAAACATATCTTAAATTGTCCTGCCAAACACCAGGACTTATCCTTCCTAACTAGGCATGTAGAACTTAAATTTTCTAATTATCTATTGCTCTAAATTTTAGAGGCAGGAGTGGGGGAAACCAAGACAGGTGGTAGCTGATATCCAAAAGGAGTCTTTCTCATGTTGTCTAAGGAAATTTGCTAATTTCCCTTGTAAAACCTTTTTCCTTCCCTAGAAGAGAACTATATAAAAATATACAGAAAGAGAATATCATAAGATCGCGAGTCCATGTCTCTCTCCTGTGTGTGTGTGTGTGTGTGTGTGTGTGTCCAAACGTGTGTATACATCTATACAGGAACTTTCAGAGGTGAGAAAAGGGCATCAGATCCTTTGCAGCTAGACTTACAAGCAGTTGTGAGCTCCCTAACATGGGTGCTGGGAGGCAGACTCTGGTCCTGTGAAAGAGCAGAAACTGATCTTAAGTATTGGTCCATCTCTCCAGGTCCATATATACGTCTATGTACATGTGTATACATGATTCTGTATGCGTATGTTTGTGTGCAGGTGTCTCTGTTTGTATATATGCTGTGTGTGCATACTCTGTATGCGTCTGTGGTGATCTGAATGAAAATGGCTCCCATAGACCCATAGGGAGTGGCATTATTAGAGGTGTGGCCTTGTTGGAGGAAGTGTGGGTTTGAGGTTTTAGACGCTCAAATCAGACCTTGGGGCTAACTCTTTTTTCCTGTTGATTTGGATGTAGAACTTTCAGCTATTTCTCATGTTTGCCTGCTTGCCACCATGATGACAATGAACTGAACTTCTGAACTCTAAGCCAGCTCCCAATTAAATGTTTTTCTTTATAAGGTTGCTGTGATCATGGTGTCTCTTCATAGCAATAGAAACCCTAAGACAGCAGCTATGTGTGTATGTGTATGTATCTCTCTGTCTCTGTCTCTGTCTCTCTGTCTCTGTCTCTCTCTGTCTCTCTCTGTCTCTGTCTCTGTCTCTCTCTCTGTCTCTGTCTCTCTCTCTCTCTCTCTCTCTCTCTGTGTGTGTGTGTGTGTGTGTGTGTGTTCCATCTAGAGAGAAATTTAGAAAAATCAAGCCAACTACGTTAGGGATGCAGTGGTCTCTCATGTTTAGATGTAGAAGAGGATTAATATCTAATTGGAGAGAAATGGGTGGCATTTCATTGACCTTGTCTTGAGGCTGTGGTAGTCCAACCAACACAACATTTGAACATATGCTTCTTTGATTCTGGTGAGGATGGATGGATATCCAATGGAAAGCAAATTGATTATCTAAATATGGTCCTATTACTAAATACCTATTGTCCTATAGAGGTTACAAGTGATTTCCAGTCAAAGGCATTCACTTTCGAAAACAAAAACTATATTTCTGTGTGCTTTTCTTTTGTCTCTGTAATAATCTAGGAAATTAGACCAGAAGTGAGACAGATGCGGGCCAGATGGCCCACCCCCATTTTATCACTCTCCTTTTAGTGGGGAAAGTAAGGCATGATGGGAATGAAGCTCCTCTTTCTGGAATCCAGCTGAAACTTTTGCCAGCAGCTGAACAATATTTCGGGCTCGGTTCAGATGCTGGAGTCCCTTCTCCCTTACACACACTTTTCTAAAAGTCTCAGTGGAAGCCCCATTTGCAGGTCTAGGACCTGAACAAACCTTAGCTGTCCTGTGCAACCCTAGCGGCTTCTCATTTTGCCTTGTCAGATCATAATTGCATCCAAGGTGTTTCTGGAGCTACTTCACATATCTCTCTTTCCAAATGTGTGTGTGTGTGTGTGTGTGTGTGTGTGTGTGTGTGTGTGTGTAAGAGAGAGGGGGGGCGTTTCTCTAGCAACATTGTGAGATGTAGCTTGAAAGCCATGAAGATGGTATACATGGCTAGTGCTAAGGTAACTCTTTGATTTCTCTCTTTTGGAGAATCCTGTACCCACACCTGGGGATTTGAAAGCACACATTCCACCTGGGTGTGTTTTCCTTTCTTCTAAGCACCTCTCTTTCTCTTACCCCTTATCTTTAAGCCTGTATTAAAATATCTTTAATAAAAATTCCACTTCACTCACTGGCTAGTTATAAGATTCTTTTCAGCAACAAAGCCAAGAACACTGGTTTGGCTAAGTCAAGATCCCTGAAAGTCTACAATTCTCTTTAGGCTGCTGAGGGTGGCAGGGTTGTATGCCTTTGCCACTTTACCAGAGCCAGTGGGAACGATTAAAATTTATCAAAACTTTAGATGTTAATGACAAATTAAGTTTTTATTGTCAACACTATTTTCGATATTCATTTTCCTGTAAATGAGCAATAATATTAGGGATGGGTCAACTTAATCCACTGTTTATCAGCTGTTGGATTTTCCTTTGCCATCCTGGGTGCTTTGGGCAAAAGGACTGCTAGTCAAATACCCAATGACAGCACAGATACCTTGAGGAAGCTGTGCAACACCTGTTATGGCTCCTGAAGGTGACATCCCACCCAAGACTGCTCCAGTTTATGCCACACTTTTTGCTATCAAAGGCCTTGATGAGCTCCCGATGACCTTGCAATCATTTCTACTTGGGCCAGAGAGGAAGCACTTTCCCCTGCTGGCTTAGCAGAGGGACTTCTGTGATGGCAGAAAAGGGAAAATGGTGTGATTGGTGAAATTGGAAACCTCTCTTTACACGGAAAGTTCGTTGAGATTGATGCAAACACCTCTTCCCTGGATATGTAAGCAAACTGTTCAGCTGGTTCATAAACTGGCCAGCAGATGACTTTGTGTTCTGCCACCCTTGGGATGGCAACATTAGGTCCAATGTGAGCTGACTGATAACAGGAAGATAGAAGCTTCAGAAAGATCAGAGTTGCAGTAGCCAGGCAGTGACAGCAGAGAAGCCTGCACAGACAGTCACAGATGTGGTGGCTAGAAGCAGCTGCTGAAGGAGAGGCAGCATGGAGTGGTTAGCAGGCCAAGCTGCAAAAACAGCAAGGCATCCATCAGCATTGTTCCCCAAGCAGAACTGCAGGGCCATGGGCTGACAACAGCAGTGAAAGGTTAGAAATAGTTGTCTTCTCAGCGGTGGCCACTGTGACAATGGCCTTGGCCACAGGAGGCAGGTGAACAGTTCAAGAAAGTAGCCATAGCAGGAACAGGAGGGATGGCAGAAGTAGAGAGAGGGTTGGTGGCAGAGTCTGAAGAAGGACAAAGGGCTATCAATAGCCAGAGCAGAGAATTTGCAGGCCCTAGGGGCTGGAAGAGCTCCAGAGAGCTGTCCAGCTGATGAAGAGGGAACTTCTCTGCAGAATGCTAGCACCAACCTGTCAAAGAATGATGGGCCTGCCACACATAGACTTTCCCACAGCTCACACTTGTCAGGCAGCAATCATCACCCCCAAACTGATGCAAAATAAGCAGACAGAAGCATCATACTTTATACACAGTTTCCCTATTACACCACCAGTGCTTGGTGTTTACCATCCTCCACAGGGTGCTGGGGTCTTGTGTCACCTTTGTGAGGTAAAGGGAAAGATGCTACATTACTCTGTTTTAGACTGTAATCCAAGCAGCCATAATGTGGGGAAAACTTCTCCTTTGGAGGGGATTTAAATAATTATAAACCCTAAAATAACAGCTGAGCTTTGTGGAAGACATACCTGAGTTGGTTCTGGTAAGCATGTTGTCTTGATTGATCTGTCATTCATAGCAACAATTCTGTGAGGTAGGTATAAATTTTTCCCCAGTTAAGCAGATGTGGAATCTGAGGCATATAGTTCACCAGGCCTCAGAACTAAGAAGTATCAGTGCCATGATTGAAACTCAGGGTTTCAGAGTTAAAGCTCACATCCTTCCTGCATCACCTCAGGTGTCTAGTGTCATAAAGAGATAATGCGTCCATTTGATGTGGGTCCATCCCTGCAAATTGGAGATGCCATATTATTGTTTCCTTATAATGAAATAACTGGAGCTGATAACATACAGAAATATGGTTAACACGTTTATAGATCCAAGATCCTGTATCACATGATAATCTTTTTGGCTGATAGAGTTGAGAGGAAGCAAAGGGCACCATACAGAGACAGGGAGCATGCATCTTTGTCTATGTGTATGCTCACTTGTGTGCATATATGTGAATATGTATATATGTGTGTCTCCTTCTCTCTGTAAAGCACCAGGACTCAACCATGAGTTTCACATGGACTAGCTTACCTAGTTCTTGTCATCTCTGAAAGAGCCTTCTAAACAGCACTGTCATGATATTTCTATTCTCTGAATAACATGTGATGAGTATGAAATTTCAATACCTGAATCCTTGGGCAACAGCACATAGCCAGCCAAGGCAGATTCACTTGGTGGGAACAGGACAGATAGATCCTCTACACATGATAGTGCCACCTACCTGTAAAGCTCTCTGTATACAGCAGGCCATAGGAAGAGGCTTAGACTAAATATATACATGAAAGTCCTGAGTTCATATGGCAGTCCTGCTTGACTCTTCCACTAAGCTACACTCATTAATGAAATATAATTCATGATTATATCTTGACCCTCTAGCACCCTATGGAGTCATATTTCTCAATCTATTTAGAACTCAAATGGGCACGAGAACACTATGTACACGTGGAATCTTCTCAAACACCTAAACATCGGTATTTCATCATGGTGGCTTCTTGGCCTTTCAAATCAGAACACTGTATGTTCCATGGGACATTAGTTTCTCTGATGTTCTGTTTGTAAAAGAATTACATGGTCAAACGCATAATTCCAGGTAAAGCAAGATAAAATACATATCTTCACTACAGGTCTTCTTGAAGTCTTTGAATGGAAATATACTCTGTGAATCTTAACAAGGAAATAGATTAGGCAGCATTCAGAGTATGCATATTTGAACAGACTTTTTATTTCCCAGAATTCTAAAGTATTTGTCTTCCTTGGAACACGTTCAGGGAAATAATGAATAACTGCATAAATAGTGTTGGGTTAATTGGCAGCTTAAAAATTATAAAGAAAAAAATATAGCTACCTGTGCAGTGTACAAATCTAAATTAGCACTGAATCTTAAAAAGCTAAATGTGAGAGGAACTGGAGACATCGCTCAGTGGCTAAGAACACACACAACTCTCATAGAGGACCCAAGTTTGGTTCCCAGAACCCACACTGGGGGGCTCACAACTGCCTGTAGCTCCCACTCCAGGGGATCCAACATCCTCTTCTGGTCCCCAAAGCACCTCTACTCACATGCACAGACCCTCACACACACATACAGTTAAAGCTATCTTTTTAAAAAAGCAAAAAGTAAAAGTATAAAACACTGGTAAATATAGAAAAGAAGGGAGAAATTCCCAAATATAGCAATGGTGGAACCATAATGGAAGACTAGATTTATTTAATATTTAAGTCATATATAAATAACAGTAATGAGTGTATCCCAGGGAGGAAGGCAACAAGCTGGGAAAAGATGTTTTTTATGGATGCTCAACAATAGTTTAATTTGTTTAATGTCTAACAACATTCACTAATGAATAACAAAATGAAGACGAAGACTCCAGACATAAAATGAAAGCTGGTGTGACCTGACAGCCCCTCCAAAGAAACATAGTTGAAAACTAAACACTATGTAGTCTTCCAACATTCAAACTTGCAACCAAAGCAACAGTGAATTTTTTTAAACTTTATTTTCTAAGTCACACTTTCTTCCCCTTTAGTAATAAGTAAGCATTTTCCCGCCCCATGTGGAGGGGATACAAATGGGCAGAAACAACTCTATGTAATGACCTGATGAGATGTTCAGAAGTCTTAAAAATGTACATAATTTTTGACTCAGCAATTCTACCTCTGGAAATGTATTCCAAAGAGATGATTGCTGATGCTTGAAAAGATTTATATTCAAGAACAGCTACTTTATCATTGCTTATAATAACAAAAATCTAAGATATCCATAATGTGCTACAATAAATATGACAAATTCATGGGCCGGAATACTACGCAGTCATTAAAAATTATGTAGTGCAAGAATATTTAATGATCTGGGGAGATACTGATATAGTAAGTAAAAAAAGCATGTTAAAGGACAGAAATAAAGTCTAATCACTTTTATTATAAAAATGTGTGTAATAAAAAGTATGGGCACTAAAATACAAGTGGTGATTATTTATGGTAGTTAGGACCATGTGCAAATGTTTTCCCTCTTCTTATCATATTTTCCGATATTTCTCCCAAATTTTCCACAATGAACATCTTGTTCTTTTGCAATCAAGAAAAATGACAAGTTCAGGGGGACCACACGTGACATTTGCATTTTACAAAAAAACAAATCTCTGTGCATATTTTTCTTTAAAATCACAAATAGTAAGACATACGTACCTAGGTTTTAAAGGATATGTCTTGATTTTAATGCATTTTACAGAGGCTAAAATACTGTAAACCAACATTATCCCCAGGGTAGGGTCTTTCTAACATTACATACAGATCTATATCATCCCAATATATGCTCTTTGGAGGTCACATGGGCCATAAAAGCTGCTCATCTTTCCATTGCAAGCCTGCACCAGACTGAACCATTTTCCAGTATGACCAGCCTCTGTACCATCATACCTCTCACATAACCCATGAAGTTCAGATTTTACAGCTGATTCAGCTACAGTTACTACTAACACCAAGGCTTTAGCTAAATGACCCCTGTTCTCTGCACAGCTCCATAATCATCAGAACTGTGGACTCAGAACCTGGGAAGAAAGAGTGGCAGATGGACAAGAATATTTTATATGTAAAAAAATGTCACTTTTGTGCTAATTAAAATCACTAATAACAAAAAGTTAATGGAAAGGACAAGAAAGGTGTCCCATTCACAAAATGTGTATAACAGAGGGTAGGACTTTGTTTCTTCTCACAGCTAGAAAGATGTTCTCAGATCTATACCAGATCCAGTCTGATTCTCTGGTGCAGATGACTGTCCTGGATGCTCGAGAAAACCAAGGCCTGGAGAGCTATTTCTAGCCCCCTGTCTCTAAAGGCACACCTGCAGAATTAAATTCCATGCATTGCCAGGAACGCTTTCAAAAGCTCAGAATCAATTCTTCAATCATTCCACTTTCTTAGCTGTGATTAAAAACATGTGTCCCCTAATTAAGCTAATGAGAAATTGTTAATTGGCACCAAGCCCCCCTCTGTGTACACTTGCTAATGTCACCATCATTCTGACAGGAGAAAGGATCAAAGTCAAGGGGAGAAAGTTTTCAAGTGATTTTGTTACTGAAAGTCAAGGACAGGGGCTTCATTTGGAAAGTGAATGCTGTCAGTTCCAGAACCCGCAGGGAGGAATGCAGAATGACAATTCCTGCTAATTTTTTAGAGGAGCAGATGTGGGATGCAAGGAGCAGGGGTTGATAACCTGATTTCTTTTTCTTCCTTGAAAAAATAATGTCTACAGGATAAGCCAAGATAAGAGAGCAGTGCATTCACTGGGGGTGGGGGGGGCATTAAGAAGATGTGCTCTTGTTGGCCTGTCTGTCTTCTCATGGTCCCAGTGTGCATGCCATTTTCGAATCCTATCCTGCACCTAAGACTCTTTGCAGATGAGATGTAATTGGTCAAATGAGGCACAAGCTTCAATGGCATTACCACTCAAAGCAGATTGGACTTTTGAAAGAATGTCAGCTGAGCTGTAGTCAAGACCATAGGCCACAGCTGCAGATGGAGGAAACACATTCTTGATATTTGTTCTAGAAGCTGGAGCCCTCTATCTTAGGTCAGGCCAAACTCAAGCCCTGGGTCTATCCTGTCAGGAAAGAACAAGCACACAGACCATGGTAACTTGTGGGTAAAAGCAGGGGAGTCCTAGAATGTCCAAGAGAAGTACTGGGGAAGGATTCTGGTTCTAACCCTACAAGTTCATGATTCATGATCACTGTTGAGAGACAGATGTGGAGACAGCCTGCTCACCTGGAATCCTTTGTCTTAGGCTCCCAATCAACTCAGTGCTCAACTAAGATGCTGTTCATCTCAGATACAGGAGAAAACTCCCCAGTTCCAAGGCTGGAAGTAAATGATAGAGCCTCCAGCAGGGATCCCTGCATGCTGATTCCCTGACACAGCACCATGCATGGGCCTGGGGACAACTCAGACTTTAAGAATAGGAGGCCTATAAAGACAAAGCTACTTCAGAATGTGATGGCAAGAATAAGAAATGTTTCCCATAGTCTTTCTTTGAACATTTGGTCTGCCGAGTGGTGGTGCTGTTTGGGAAGGTTTAAGAGGTGTGTGTGACCTTGCTGGAGGAACTGTGTCACTGAGGGGGTCCTTTGAGAACTTTTGGCCTTGCTCTACTTGTGGCTCAGGTCACCTTGTGAGCTCCCTGCTTCTGCTCCAATGTCTGCTGCTTATTACCTCAGCACACTACCATGTACTCTTACACTAGAACGGCAAGCCCCAATACACTGTTCTCTAAGATGTCTTGTTCATGGTGTTTTAGTGGAGCAATAGAAAAGTAATTAGGATAGAGATATGGGTCATGGCTGTGAGGAACACCCCTCCCCCTTTATCCAGTTTCTTGGATCTTGTTGGTGTTGAGAGAGGTTGTTAGATACAGGCTCCAAGAATACAGGAGCCGAGGAATTTCTATGAGTGGTCCTTAGCTGCCTTCCTTTTCAAGACTGCAAATCACACCTGCTCTAGGATCTTCCTGAAGCTTTGCATGTGCCACATCTCCCAACAGGAGGGTTTGAGTCCAGTTTCTCCAGGTCTCCCAGTGTGGAGACCCACAGAGGTTTCCTAGTGAGAACTTACTCAGGGTCAGAGAATCTGGACTTGCTTTACCCAGCGGGGCTGCCTAAGGAGATGATTTGACCGCGGGTGTGTTTACCAGGTGTTTGGAAGGGTCTACACTTGGCTGTGTGGTGTGCTTTGATCTCACAAGGGGGACGTTTTTTTTGCCTCTCCCCTTGGCATGTTATAAAAAGCCCTTTTCAATAAAGGACAAGGCTGTTGGGTGTTGATCCAGGCCCTCCCAAAGGTATTCTGTTTTTCTGTCTTTCTTCTCATCTTCCAGGTCTCTCTTTCTATCTGATATTTCCTTATTCCTCTCTCCTGTACCTAAGAGCTGGACTCCCATATTGCAGCAGACCTGGAGATGTGCTGTTATTTTCCTTCAGTCTGCTCCAGGCTTGCCTGGCATGGCCAAGCTTCCTGACACTGCCAACCCCCACAAGGTATACTAGTGCCCCTCCTTTCATGCCGAGATCCTCAGCAGGCCATGATGAACATGGCTTTTATGGTTCTCTAGCAGCCGGTGCCCACCAAGGAGCTCTAGCAACTGTGCCAGAGGTTGTCCCCTAGAGCAAGGCTGGCCTGAGATAATTGGACAGTGCCTCTTCACTCTGTGGCCAAACTTCCTCAGCTGGGGATACTGAGAGCACTGTTTACCATCCCTGTATTTGCCTTCTAATCAATCATCTTTCCATCCTCAGCTAACTGCAAAGAATTTCTCGGATAGCAGGAAACTTCCCAGACAAGACATAGAAAACAAATAACAAACTGGAAGAGCCAATAGATCATATTTGGAGTTCATTTGAAGTAATTCTGTTTTGGCTCTTCTGCCAAGGAGAAGAGGTGTGTGAGAGTTCTGTAAAGCCAGATGCACTAGTGAACAGGCTGAAACCTGCTGACGGTATCAGAATACTCCGTTTTTAATATCAGGAGAAATGAGCAATGACAGGAACTTTCTAAATTGTAAGTTCCAGCTTCCACTACCACAAACAGGGTGAGTGCCAGTGAGTTTAGTATCTGTGTCTGACCTGAAGAAGCAGAACTGAGCCAGAATGAGAAACTAGTTAACAGTTTTCTGAACAGTAAATAACCTTAATAAATTCCTTAATTAATTTAAAAAAAAGAGAGAGTCCTGAGATAGGTCTAGCTCAGCAGCTCTCAACCTGTGAGTCAGCACCCCTTCTGGTTGAACAACCCTTTCACAGGGATCACCCAAGACCACGAGAAAACACAGATATTTACATTTAAATTCTTAACAGTAGCAAAATTACAGTTGTGAAGTAGCAATGAAAATAATTTCATGGTTGGGGGTCAGCACAGCATGAGGAGCTGTACTAAAGGGTTGCAGCATTAAGAGGGTTGAGAACCACTGTTCTAGCTGAATTAGATATCCTGTTTTAAAGTAATGAAGTAATTCGCCATTGAACCTGCTCAAAGCTCAACTAAGAGTTGCCTGCCTCTCTGAGCATCTTCAATTTCTTCAACAATTCTTGTACTGTTGTCTCCTACAAGAGAGAAGGAAGAATGTTCCTAAGTCAGGATTCTAGGTTTCTACCTTCACTTACCTTTCAGATTCTGCAGGCTTCTTGCTATGAGATTCCTCTTACTAGTTGTCACTACTAGACCACATGGACACCTGGACTACTCCTCTGTTTACCTCACACTCCCACAGCTACTTATCAGTTTTAAATTCTGTCCTTACTGGTCAGTTCCAGATACTTCTGTACCCATTGTGGGGCCCTGGCACACCAAGCTGGACCACAGGCTGAGGTCTTGGATTGACGTGGGGAGTTTGACCAGTGTGACTCTTTGATTTCACTGTTCCATCCTCACCCAGGCAGGCCACTGTGCATATGTCTCTACTGCACCCTCTCAGGGAGGGCTGCACGGCTGTCACAAGTACAAGAGAAAGAGTGTGGTGCAGCCACCGGAGTATTCATAGAAGGCTGTTGAGGCAGGGTAACCCAGTCCTAGGTCTATCAGGAAGTCTCTGGAAATCTCTACCCACAGCACTTTCTGAGGAGCTTTTCAGATCCCTCAGCAGCTTCTCCACCCTTTCTACTTTTGCCTGGGCTACTCTGAGGACTGTTGGTACCAAGCACAAAGCTAAAGGGCCAGAGAGAGGCCACTGTGCCCAGGTCTGAGGCGCTGACTTCTTTCTACTCTGGAATGATGCTTCATGGCAAGGTTTCTCCCTTGCCACCCACAAGTGTGCTCCCACTAAGCACAAGTGATTGGGATCTAGTTGGT